>NC_044279.2:14983330-15288330 GCF_004027225.2 Strigops habroptila
TTAGTATTTTAGTGAAGCATGTTGCTACGTTTGCATAATTCTGCAGTACAATCCTCTGTAAATCAGTCAGTCTAGTAAAAACTTTAAAACCAGAACTACATTTTTACGTAGTTAATGTTTATCTTAAATTGCTTGCATGAATGTATAGTAGACTAAAGATGTGATTATTTTTGTGGCTGTTTGTCAGTATTATGAATAGGATTTGTGAGGTGTTGGTAGTTGTGATATGCAGAAAGTAAAATTAGTTGCTTCGTTTTGATCTTTATTTGCAAGATCTGGTGTCAGCTAAAACTTAGCAATGGGTATAATTATGTTGATTTGTGCATTTGTTCATAGACGATCTTCCTGAACTACAGGCTGTGCAGACAGATTCTACCCCACCTGCACTTTTTCAGCTTGGTGCTGATGTTTCACATCAGGAATGTTCAAGGCCTTCGTGGAACCAACATACCTCAAACAGCAATTCAGAAAGTGCTTATTCTTGTGAGAATGGGGTGAACTGGTTGACAGAATTAGCAAATATAGCCACAAGTCCTCAGAGTCCTTTGATGCAGTGCTCTTTTTATAACAGGTACTGACATTCATTTTAATTTAGAACTGTGAAGATTTGTAGTATGCTTTCAGAAACATTCCCTTCACTCTTGACACCCTCTGACTTCGAACTGGAACCCTGTTTTTGATCTTTCTATGTAGTAAGTTTATTCTTGTGTGGAAGATTGCACAGGACTTGTTTCTGAACCTGTTGCAAAAGCTGCTTAATTGCCAGGCACAAATGAGCTAGGATGGTATGAGGACATTGCCTAACCACAGAAAGCTCAGAAATTATGGGCATTTACCTTATGCGAAGCAGCAAATGAAAAATCTAAGATGAATTTATTACATTAAATTCTTAATACTTACTAGCTCACTGACTTTAGATTTTTTCTTTAAAAGAGTTAATTGGAAATCTAATGCAACTTTTTTTTTTTTTATTGATAGCGTTTTCAGATTTGAGATCTCTAAATTCCATATAGCTGTGAGAAGCAGTGTGAGATCTTAGAAATTTCTGGTTTTCACCTTTTATTGTACGGCTTTGGTCTTAGGTTTACAATAAGAAACTTAATGCAGTGCTGTCAACAGTAATGCAGTTGGGATTTAATCATTAAGACAGACCAGATGTCTTTATGTACTGTAAGAATGGGGTATTGAAGATACTTGTAAAAACGTCAGCATTGTGACCAGGAGACGCTGATGTGGAGGTAGCACTGTCATTTGGGTGGTATAATAGAAGCTATGCAGGAGTTACGCTAAATACTCCCTTTGCCTGAGCTTGTACCCTTTAATCATCCCATTTGAATGTTGGGGTGTGGGAAGTTTATTGGTATTCAGCTCATGCAAATAGAAATATCTGTTAAATAAAAGCATTTTAGAGTAATGTCAGCTAAGTCTTGTGTTGTCTTAATCGGAAATACTTTAAAATATGTTTTTCTCTTGTAGATCATCTCCTGTTCACATAATAGCTACAAGCAAAAGTTTACATTCCTATGCACGTCCTCCACCAGGATCTTCAAAGAACGATCCCAACTTCTCCAAGAATGATGTGGATGAAACACCAGTCAGACATGAAAGAGTGAGTCGTTCTAAAGCATTTCTAAAATGAAGATGCATGAGTAGTGGGTTAAGCTTTTGAGAAGAGAAACTAGTGTTAAAAAAATCATCTGTTTCATTCTAATACTGTTTCTATTTAAGCTAGATTTTCTGTTACTTTTCTTTTTACCAAACACAGTAGGCTTGTAGTGCTCTATCAGAGTCCACTTTTCTGTGAAGAGATTGTAAGAAAGCTCTGCTTCTCTTGTAGTTCCTTCTGTAGCAAGTTTTAAAGAATTACATTCACGTCTTTACTGTCTCGAAAAGGGAATACAGAACCATCTTTTAGATGCATAAAACCTGTCGGTCCTGCTTCTCCCCTTCTTGTGCATTAATTTGTGTCTGAAACTTGCCTAGTAAAGACACTGAGTTTTTCCTAGTGATTTATCTAGAACCTACTTGGCCCTACAGCTTTCCGGTAATTTGACCAAGGAGTAATGTGTGCTTTGAGTGGTTCTGTGGACAGCCAAGGAATGATAGCTTGTAAAATGCTTGTACCTAAGCATGAAATAAGCATAGGTGTGAAATGAGTCTCAGAGAATTAAACCCAAAAATGTCAGGGTAGCACATTTGAAGAGAAGGAGATGAAACTATTCACGTTTGCTGCATTCCTTGAATCTTTGTCTTCATGTTATATTTCTATTAGTATTTCAGGCACAGTAATGACAGAGATGTAAATTCAAGGATGTATCTAAAGACATATAAGACCAAGTCTAAAGTCTTCGGCAGTAAAATATCAACACCATTCTGCTTTTTTTTAATAGGCAAATAGTGAATCAGAATCTGGCATTTTCTGCATGTCATCACTTTCAGATGATGATGATTTAGGATGGTGCCATTCCTGGCCCTCAACTGTTTGGCATTGTTTTCTAAAAGGTAAACTAACATGTATCACTGACTAAGTATTTGGTTTGTCTTGGTTTTTTCGTTGTTTTTGTTGTTGTTGTTATTTGGTTTTGTTTGTTTGATTGTATTTTGTAGCACAGACTTCTTTACATAACACTAACCTTTTTTTTTTTTCTTAAAAATCTGTTAGGCTCTCGTTTGTGCTTTCATAAAGGACGCAATAAAGAATGGCAGGATGTTGAGGATTTTGCAAGATCTGAAAGCTGTGGGAAAGAGGAAAATCTCCCAGCGAGTCCTTACAAGGTAGCTGTTAGTTCTGATAGATTCATTCATTCATTCAAACCTATAGCAGGTACTTCATTTCTTAATGTTATTTATCCCTGTGCCTTTAATTACTGTCTCAGGAAGACAGGTTTGTACTAAACCTGCCTAGAGCTGCTCACTGTACTATTTGAGCATCTTACTATATAAAGCAATCAAACTGAATTCATTTAAGTATGTTTTGAATGTTACATTGTTTATTTCTAGCAAGAGCACTTAGAATGTTGGTATTTTTTAATATAACGTAAGATGATGAATATACGCCTATAGTATACACAGGTGTGTGCTTTTCTTGAACTGTATGTGTGTTTACAGGGCTATGGTTCTGATGGACTGAAGTTGATTTCTCATGAAGAAAGCATTTCCTTTGGTGAGTCAGTGCTGAAGCTGACTTTTGATCCTGGCACAGTGGAAGATGGCTTGCTTACAGTAGAATGCAGACTCGATCACCCTTTTTATGTTAAAAATAAAGGTATAAAATACTATAAATGTATATTAAAACATTCTTAGAAAGCAGTTGCAGATTTTATTGCATCCCATGTTGCTCAAGAAATTGATAAAAGCAGTGTTGTAGAATCAATTTACTATTCTTTGTAAATAAAACCCGAATTTGACCGAACAAAACGGGAAAGCTATAAAGCTGCAGAAATACTGCATGTCTCTCATGGAAAGATTTGATCAAGAATATAAATGTATCTCAGGAAAGAAAAAATGGGGGGAATAAAGGAAAGCTGCAAATAAAGGAGGCTTTTCTCACTTGCTAAACATGAAACTTCTGATGATAAAAGTTGCCAGGTTTTGATTACTTTTTTGCTAAGATTAGATTTAAAGCTACTTGCAGTAAGAATTCCCCAAGTAAGCGTTTCTGGTTTTTTCTTCTGGGTGAAAGAAACTACATCAGATCAGTTTTATAAAGTGATATCATTTAGAGATATAGGATTGCTCCAATTAAGAACTAGAGAGATTGTCTGGCCGTTTGTCTAATTTGACTCTTTACCACTTCAGGTTGGTCATCTTTTTATCCAAGCTTGACTGTGGTACAGCATGGCATTCCATGCTGTGAAATGCATCTTGGAGATCTGTGTCTACCTCCTGGACACCCTGATGCCATTAACTTTGATGATTCAGGTGTTTTTGATACATTTAAAAGGTAATTTTTGGATAAAGTGGCCTCAGTGGTCCTTATATTTAATGAGTAGGCACCTTAAGTCTGCCAGAATTTGAAGCATTATGTAGAGCGAAGAGAGAAAACTTGTGGTAATACGAGATAAATGAGAGGGAAAAATGAAGACTGAATACTAAGAAAGCTGTGTAATCATGTGCTCTGCTAAGCTGCAAAGTTTATTTCACCTTGGAGTGAAATAATATGATAGTTTAAAACAGACTAGATAAAGCAGTAAATATATATATGTATATTATCTGTATAAATTCTACAGGTAAAGTGGGTTATGTTTGAAAAGCCTAGACAGTTTTCCTGCAGTAGCTTTTAACTTGTGCTTCATATGCAACTATGCATCTGAATTATCTTAGTAGTTTCTTAGTAATAAATGTATGTGCTGTGGCTTTAGAATACAACACTTTTCATAATTAGTTCTTGCTATATTTGTATATTCTGCTTTTTGTGATTCTTTTCCAATATATCAAACTTGCCTAACTTTCAAAGATCAATTTTGAGGTTTGCCTTGCTTTTGAGCAAGAGGTTCAACCAGATAACCTTCAGAGGTACTGTCCACATAAATTATTCTAAGGAAATAATATTACCCATAAGATTTTCCCATACTTCCCATACTTCTATATTTTGAGATTTCTAGGTTTAGTAAAATCCAGCTTCTCCTATGATGTTAGCTCTTTCTTAGCATCTCTTTAGTCTGGTTGCTTTTTGGTATTCTTAAAACAGAAAAAAAGAATTTAAAACACTGTTCCAAGTGCTTGTCTTCACTCATTTGCTGTCTGGGCTTTTTTCTTATTAACTCCTATTCTAACTGCATGTGTAGAGAGTTGTTAGTATTACTCTGTTTACATCTCACTTGTGGCTTCTTATTCATCCCAAAGCTAGACACTTCAAATTCCTTGTGTCTTTCTGGAGAGAAGGGAGTAAATCACAGAGAAAGGAGTATACGGCAGCAGCTGTGGATAACGGGACAGAAGAATTCAAAAGCAAACTCCTGTTGCTGTGTTATGGGAAAGAGATTAGGAATAGGAAGGGTGCTAGACTGTTTGTACAACAGAGAGGCCCTTTTCTCACTGTCTTGTGAGCTTGCCTACAAGCATTTTCCCTTCTTAGTAGCTTTCTACTTTTCTAAGGGATTTTGGAGGCAAATCGTCAGGCTTCACCCTTGCTTGTGGTTCTGCCCCACAGAAAGAAGCTGCCTTTGTATGTGAGGGCTGGACTACAACAAGCAGTGTTTCCTTATTAGTAGTTCTGCTTTGTGTTTGGAAAAAAGCTCTTCATTGAGCAGTGGGTGAGCGAAGTCTTAGAGTTATAGACACTTTATGTTTATTTTGTGGTGGTAATGTAGTGTTTTAGATTTATGATTGAGTATCACCTTTACGGGTGTGTTTTCCCCATATAGCATGCTAAAGGCAGTATAGCCTGTAGTTCCTGGAGATGGTAACAGTTTGTGGAATTAAACTTCTACTGTAGTGGTTAGAGGTTAATTGTAGTTGTTGGTCAACAAAAAATTACAACACTTCACAGAATTTGGAGGTCTAAATTGTATGGAAATGACTCATCTAATCTGTCGAAATACCTTGAAATATTGAGGAACCTCACATTTTTGTCACTAGAGGGCAGACTTTGTCAGCTTTGAATCAAAGAGTACGCATCAAATTTTTAATCTCACTGGAAGGTTTGTCTGTACGATAGTATGTATTTAAGTTATTTGTACAATGGCCGATATAATAGAATTTATTTAATAGTGGTTTCATATTTGTAATTACTATATATTTGCAAGTGAATTCAACACTTACTCTTCCCACATTAGTTGTCCCTTTCAGTACCTATCACTCGCTGACCAGATTTGATTTATGGTAAGGACAAAAGGAAAGAAGGAAGCTTATTTCAAACGAGGATGAAATTTGAAGACAGTATACAATTGATACACAGCTGGAGAATTGATAGTACACAGCAGATCTTGCAAAGTTGCAGTCTGCCATCACACCAAAACCACACTTAATTCATGTGCCAGAGTTTTGTTTGGGCTTTTTTTTTTTGTTTAGGTTTGGTTATTTTTTCATGCTGACATCTGCATCAAGTGCAAATCATTATGTCACACAAAAAAATCCAGAATACTATAAATATAGTGTAGATGAAGAGTGAGCAGCTATTCAGGGATTTTATGTGAAAATTACTCGATCATTTTCTGATAATATCTTTTTGTTGCAGCTATGATTTTACCCCAATGGATTCCTCTGCAGTTTATGTGCTAAGCAGCATGGCTCGCCAGCGTCGCGCTTCTCTGTCCTGTGGAGGATCAAACAGTCAGGATGCTGAGAGATCAGAGTGCAGTAGTAAAAACTGTGCATCTACTGCATCGTCACATCTTTCCTCCAGTTCTTTGTACAACAAAGCTGGCAAAAGCCATAGCTCAGGGACTGCAAGTACTGTGAGTGCCACTTCTCCAAACAAGTGCAAAAGACCAATGAATGCCTTCATGCTTTTTGCCAAAAAATACAGAGTTGAATACACTCAGATGTATCCAGGGAAAGACAACAGGTAATGGTATAAAACTGTAGTTCTGTTATTCCTGGTGAACTAGCAGAATATCTGTGTCCCACCTTTAGGTGGACTAAATTTTGCATTTGAAATAAAATGTGTGTACATTGTTTAAAGAAAAGGTTTTGAAAGATGCTGACCCAAATCTTAATCTGCGGGCGGACTTGAAATATTTAGAGTACTCAGTGAATTTGACACAAGCCATTTTTGGCAAACTTGCCTTCTTAGAAAGCATTTGGGTAAAGCAACTGACGTATGTCTATATGTGCACCTGCAGCATCACAAATACAACAGTCTTTGTTTATACCGTTGAGAAAAGGGGAAAAAAAGCACCAGGCACTCTGCTTGTGTGTTGTAATGGAAAAAGGGAATTTCTGATCTTTCTGATTAGGTCTTGACATAATATTGCAAATTGTTCAGTGAAGTTACTATCATTTATCTTCACTCTGTACATTGTACTGAATAAGGGAGTACTGATTGTTAGGATATCTGAAAGATCTTAATCCAAACAGTCCCTTGCCAAATGTTGCTTGTCCTAAAGGCATTCAGCAATCTGCAGGAAAAGTTGCATGACCCTGTGTTTGAGGAGCGTTCTTTGTTGGTTTGTTCTTTTATCTATACACATGTTCATGTCTGAACATTTTTTTCATAAAGCTCTCCATTATAATGTTTTAAATAGTCTTTAATATTTTGTGCTAATTGTGCATATGTAAATGTAAACTAAAATACCTGACCATGCACTGATCTTGTAATCAGATTTTTTTTACATATATAACATTATGAAACTGTTACTATAAAAATTACTTGGTCACATAAAAATTCTAGTACTAAATCTGGTAAAAACTAAAGGTGACAGGTCTGTGAAAGGGTTTTCTCTCTTTTATAATGTTCTAGTAAGGAGGCTGTAACTGGTGTTGAGAAATAAACTCCTACCATACAAATAACCCATCCTTAAATCCCAGCCAGTCTTGTGTGTCCTGGCAGTGATGTTCTGCAATGTTTACAGTAACCTCAGTGAAGCACATCTGCTGCCTTCTAACTCATTGCAACTATCAAAGATAAATCAAACAGTCTGCTAGGAAAGTTTACATGGTTATATGTTCAATTTCAAATGCTGATTTCAAACAGATGCAGTGAACTGGAGCTGCAGCTGGATGGATGTGTGAAAATAAGTTGGATATTTCAGTAAGCAGGTTTACCTTGATGGAAAGTGATGACAAAGTTACAAATAAGCTTCAGAGTGCATGGCTCACCATCCCAGTTGGAAGGCAGTGCGTCTGGATGCAGTTTATTGGCATTTGTAAAATACAGTACAGAAGAAATCATAAGAGTTAGCGATAATTGATTGTATATGCATTCAACTACTGTTGCTTAAGTGTGGCTGGGGCATTTATTAATTTAGCTGTTCAGAGGCAACTCATGATTTTAACTTTAGTATATGTCATTTTCAGATAACTGATCCTATGGTTGGTTACATGTAGTACTCATTTCTGTATACTGGAGATCTTATGTTTGGTACAGTTACTTCATTATTTCTTATGCATGTAAAAAAGGTATTGGTATTGGTATACCAAATACCTTGAGGTATTTGGAATTAAATGGTATGTTCTGAGACAAAGCAGCTCAAGAAGATAGCAGGCTGTAAACATTCAAAACACAAGTCAACATTCTCATGGTAGTTAAAAATGCTGTGGACTGTAAGAGCGTACTTGAGAAACTGGTGTTAGGGTAGCACTTGTTTCTTTTCTAGATATTCTCACTGTAACTGTAGTTGGACTCAAGTGTGCCTTCAGAAATACTTGAATAATTTGAGTAGTGTATGTTTTAAAGACAAAATCACCTAAACTAGAGCATTTGTTCATGCTGAGCATAATTACTGAGTAAACTTGAGGCATTCTCAACTACTGTTTGACAATTTCCTTTGAATTAGCTGCAGTATAAGGGGTCGCATCCTGCACATCAGTCTATTGCTGAAGAGTTGTCAGGTACCTTACCAGCATTTTAAGAGAACAAAGGCAGAGTACAGAGCACTGTGTAGTTCTGGTGAGGTGAAGGACACCCAAGGCAGTGATGCAGTAGGATCATTTTTTTCTTGCTTCTGGTCAGGTCTCTGTTATGTCAGGAATTTCTCTGTACGCATTTTTTTTCAATCTATCATCTCAGTGGTTTGCTCACAGAGCTATTCCTTGGCAAAATGGAGCTTTTGTCTCTGCATTAGATTTTTCAGTCTTTTTGGAATGTACAGATCTGTGCTCATTTTCAGTGCCTCAGTGCAGTTTTTTTCTCTGGAGGTATAAAATAAATACATACGTTTTTGCATCTGAAATACAAAGATTTCATAGTTTATTTTACTTGGAAATGCAGTGGCTTTTTCAGCAAACCTGCTCTCTGGGTCAGCATGTTCTTTCCTGGAGGTACGAGTGACCCAGTATAAACTGGTGACCAAAACCAGACAGGTTTCTGGTGCTGTTGATTTGCCTCTGCTAAAACATGGAAAATCTGCTAATTAAACCAAAGTATGCTTAATTCTGATGGCAGACCAAAGATACCAGTTCTCAATTTGGATAGAAAACCAGAAATTTCATTGCCAAAGAGACAGGCTGTGCAAATGGATTTGATGTGGATGGGGTCTGGTCGCAACTTGAGGAGTTTGCTCTAAAGAGCCACCAGAGCGTGTGACAGCACAAGGCTGAGTGGCAGCCCCGGTGGAATTCCTGCTGTGCTCGCTGGGTGCTCTGCAGCTCCTGGAAGGCTGAACAGTACTACTCAGTCTTGCAGGATTAAAATGCGTTTTCTTGTTACAGTGCAGAAAAGCCTTCAGAAATGCTGTGTGTGCATCAACCTATGGAAAAGGTTGATGACACTCTGCTCTTCTTGATTCTGTTAGAAAGTCTATGAATAGCTTTGCTGCCAGCAAGGAACTTTTTAATATGATAAAGTTGTGTGCACCTTTTTTTTTTAAAGCTGATCACAGAACGTTGATCTCTGTAATCTGAAGGTAAAGCACCTGCTCAGTGGTTGAGCACTGGTAAAAGAGCTGCTGTTCATTCCACTAAAAGATGGAGTTAAAGCTTTAAGGGAATATTGATCCAGCATTTGGGAGTGTGGTTGAGCAATATGGCATGATAATAATGGCAAATACTGTCCAAAAGACAGCAAATTTATAAGGAGCAGGAAGGCAATTCATTCAGCAATTCGTTGTTAGAACAAATAGTTCCTTTTGCGTAGGAATGGGAACTTACAGTATGTTCTGCCCAGTATGGATTAAAGGTGGAGGAGGCTACACACATCTATTAAATAGACATGGGGATTTGCAGTTAATCAAATATTTGGCTGAGGTCATGTCCAGATCATTGCCCTAATTATTAGAGAACATTTTTTCAGCAAATCTGTCATATGATCTTCTAGTATGAAAGTAGAGCAAAACAAATGTGAGTTACCATTTGGTGGTGGTTTTTTTAACATCCCTATTTTGCTGGTTTATGTCAGTTGCTGTGTATTCAAATGTACACCCACTGAAATGTTAGAATGTGCACTGACCCATGCTCGGCTAGCACAGAATCTCAGCTGTTTAACTGTTAAAAGAAGTACGAGAAGATAATCAGAAACAGGATTCTTTAAAAAAAATATTTAGATATGGTTGATTTCATCTGTGTGTGTGATTTCAACACTTAACTTTTGTCTTCTTTAAAGTGCTCAGATAAAAAAGAACAAAATTAGGGTTCTTCTTAACACCCTGTCCTGACCGCCTGTAAACATTGTTTTGCAGAGCCATAAGTGTGATACTTGGTGACAGGTGGAAGAAAATGAAAAACGAAGAAAGACGGATGTACACGCTAGAAGCCAAGGCCTTGGCAGAAGAACAGAAACGTCTAAATCCTGACTGTTGGAAACGAAAACGAACAAATTCTGTATGTTTGTGAAGCTTGCTTCTTCATTGTGCAGTTAAATGTGTTCATACAGTAGCGACAGTAGGTTTTGTTCAGGATAAACTGCTATCTACTTCTGTCTTGGTAGCCCAAACCTTCATTTTGCTCCCCTGTGTTGGGTGGCCTCCTTTAGGACAGTTGGTAGGAGACAGATCAGGAGAGGGTCTCTCAATATCTTCTTAATTCCATGAATTCTGTTGGATTGAAAGTGAGCGTGCTTGTGAAAGGCAGAGGAAGGGCACATGACCTCTTGTTTGAAGTAACTGAGTTCACAAGGTCGTACTAAATTACATCTGTCCCCTCAGAAACGCTTAAACACTCACAAAATCCTTCCTTGGTTCAGTCTCATTTTTCTTCAGTAAAAATTTTTTCTTCACCATTTTCTATCTTTTTTACTTATAATTTCTGTCAGTATACATGAAGTTACTGAGGGAGCAACTTATTTTTTTCCATTAATCCCTTTCATTACTCTGTTTTAATTGTAAAGTAAATACAATAGTTAACACTTCTTCTGTAGGAAATAAATTGTTTTCCACTTTGTAGAAGGCCATTTTAAGAGTCTGCAGCAGTGTAGCAGTAGGTGGTGGAATGTATTAAGGGCTTTCAACCTCATACATCATATAAAGAGAACATCAGAAATGAAAGAGATTCTGCCAGCCTGCATGTTCAGCTAGAAGAGAGGCTGGAAGGGAAGGTCCACGTTGGTGCACAGAACACCAGGTCCTTTCATCAGCCATTTTATGCCTGCGTAGGGCCATCAAGTGTAGCGTGGGCTTCACAGGTTTAAGATCTCATTCTCAAGTTACCACCTTTCCTTTTTTGTGTAAATGAGGCTACTTTCTCAAGAGCATATGCAAGTGTTGCCTTAAGACTGAGTAAGAAATGCTCTAACTCTCAGTTGCTGCTTATTGCTGTACGTACTTGGTGCTGAGTTTTCAGTCCCTGGTTGCAGATTTCACCAAACCCCAGCTGCAGGGAACAAGCTGTTTTTCTGTTCACTGTATTCTATTTTAATCAACAGTAACAGCTTATGTTAGATCTCCTTGTGGGTTTAGTTAAAATAATACTGTTTATTTATTCTGCTTTTACACTACTGCAGTCTTGGGCATTGGGTAGTGAGGTCAATTTCACACATGCACTTGTCAGCTTCAGGGAACTCGGTGGGGGTGTTTGTGTGTAACTGAAAGGAATAGTTGGCCTTGGGAAGAAGGATGGCTTTTTCTCCCTGCCTTCTAGTAGGATTTTCCTTGGTCTTCAGACCAAGACAACAGTATTTGTAGGACCTGTTACTGCAGTGTTACAGCAGGAAATACCTTTTTTCATTGTTTTATTTTAATGAACTAAGAATTTTGTTAGCAGCGTGGTTACCTTATCAAGTAATGATGGTGGGCTCTGGGCTGCGATGAAGAAGTCTTGATGGTCTTTTGATGATGGGGGATAAAATAATCTGTTCGGGCTTTTTGTTTTCTTCAGAATAGATTTCAAGTACTTGTGGCTTTCAAAACAAGTGTTTGCTGGATTTAAGATAACGTCTCCTTCCCATTTGCTTGATAAGTGCTAACCTGGTTCTCTCTTCTCTTCTCTCAGGGCTCACAACAGCATTAAGCCAGAATTTTCCTGTTAACTCTGTATTTACAAAATGGCTGTTGCTTGATGGCAAGAAGATGCACGATCAAGGTCTTACTATTTGTTGTGACTTTGTGTGACCATAAAATACTGGCACCATCAAGTTGGAAATGATCTAATATGAGTGCAGATTTGCTTTTTACAATAGAACATTAAGTAAGCTAAAACTATCAACATTTTAAACCAAATTGCCTTATTTTTCTTCCAAACTTCATATATGTATCAGGTAATATAGGCTTGAAAATGGATATCCTGTGGTGCTAAAGTACTTTAGAAAGAGGCGAAGGAGACGTGTATAAATGTTTATTTTTAAAAGAAAATGTACAAAAAGGGGAATTTTAAAATATGTAACAGCTGTTTATATACATTGATTCTTATTGCTGATTAATATGTATTGCACAACCATATTATTAATTACGAGTCTGGGGCCTGGGCTTTTCTGAGATGGCAAGATGCGTTATGTGGTAGTGTCCCAGCCCACCCAGGCGCCAGCACCGCACCGCGGCGAGCGCAGCGTAAGGAGCGCGGAGCCGCTGCTCGCATTGCCCCGGAGGAAGTGTGTCCCCACAAGGGGGTGAGAGATCCTGCACAAGCTGGCACTAGAGACAGCTGATGTTGCCGGTGGAAACCATGGCCCGGGACAGGATGAAACAAATAAATAGCGTTATCTCCAGAAAAATGGTGCTGTTGATACCATCACCATCATAGTTTTAACTCTGTGTTTTGTCTTTGCCACATACTCTACAATACTTTATTTTGCCATAAGACATCTTTATGGTGGGGGCAGACTTTGCACTTAACTATACGTGCAACACTTGCACTTTACTTTTTTTTCCTCCAACTGTCTACAATTAGAGCAGCTGCATTAGGATTCCAACTGCTTCTGCTGTGAACTTTTACAATCATGGCTTTTTGTCTACTAAACAGCTGTGTGTTCCTTTTTTTTTTTTTTTTTAAGAATCACAACTGTAAATTTCAGTTTATGACACGTCTTCGTGATGTTGCCCCTAAGATTTTTGCACACTATATTCTTGTATATTATTTCAAATAAATCCATTAAAATCTGGTGTTGTGTATTATATAAAACGAAGGACTGATCATGAAGTCAGCCCCGCGGGATGAGCACCTTGCACCTAGAAGTCTGTACGTGAACCTGTCCAAAGCGTGTGTGATGCTGTGCAGTGAGGAAGCTGTTGAAGGATTTCAAATACTGCACACTCAAGGTTGGAGAGTCAACATTCTTTATTACAGTTTAAGCCAAAAGAGAGTTGAAATCTATATAAATTATTTCCAAGCAAAGAGTAGTGCAATAAGAGAGTAATTTCTGTTATTTATAAATACTTTTCTTTGTGTTAAAATTAGTGATTTTTAGATGAAAACTGATGATTCTGGCGTTTAGAAGTACTGAATAAGGCTAAAATGTATCCAACTGTTCATACTTACAAGAAAAAGAGCTACTTCCTTATTTGAGATACTCATCAATTCCACTGCAGTGTTCAAGCATGTTCTAGTTTTTCTGAATTCAAAAGGAATGCTAAAGAATTATGTTTTCATTAGATGTGGACTTACAGCACATAAAAACTGTACAATTTCCTTACGATATTTGTGTATAAATAAGTTCCTATAATGCAAACATAAAGCAAGAAGACAGAAGTTTCACAGATGAAGTAGGTAAACACATTTCCTTGTAAAGCTTACATAGTTGGGAATGCAGTATCTGTGTGGCACCAAAGACCCCTGACTGCAGTACTGTGCCAGGATTGGAGAGAGTTGCCCACATTGGTTCACTGAAGGGTTGAGATTGCTTTCTGCAGCAGCTGAACCATTATGGGATAGACCGGTGCAAATTCCTTTCCCTCTCTCGTTCGCACCGATTGAACGTAAGCCTCCAGGGCACCACTAAAATAAAGGAAAAAGCAATTGATAGTGTGCAGGTAGTGCAAGTTAAGGAGCTGCAACTGAAATTGACTTCTTCCCTGCTACAGAATTTGCCTCAGATGATCTTGCATGTCCCTGTGGAAGGAAGTGGCCACGAAAGGCCTTACAAAGCTCTACATAATTGTTCCATGATCATTTTTCTCCTTTCTTGCATGTTTTGAGGAGTGAACAAGTTAACATTTAAATAAGCAGCGGCAGCATGTTGCAGATGGCTTGAAATGACAGCTCTGACGCACAGACTTGGGCACATTGCTGTACTGGTAACCTTTAGAAGCAGAAAGGATAGACACCAGCTGCTGCAGACGCTGCGAGTGCAACACGCAGAATGAAAACTGGAGCAGTGGTGACCAACAGAGATGCCTGCAGGTGATTCCGAGGACAAGTCTCTTGAACCGCCACGGTCCTTTGGGAAACACTGTGCTAACCCACAGACTAAGTGTGCATGTGCGTTTGTAAGGCATGGCAGTGTTTTTCCTATACATTGTCATAGGGTGTTGCACACAGTAGTCTTGTGTGAGTCACACACATGTCAAAGCTAAAGGGCATCTGGCATTACGTACATATATCTAATTTAACTTGCTTTACAACGCGGGGCCACCTTTCAGCCAACGAGTCTAGGAAATAGTATTGTTGAATGAGCATATCTGCAAAACAAAGACTTTGTAAATGCTGAGCTGTTCAGATTCCAACTTACTTAATAGTTCATTAAGTAGGTCAGGTCAGTTTTGCCATACTTGGCTTCCAATTTAATTGATTTTCCTCTTACCCTGTTGCCTGCGAGTAAAGCTAGTGCTAAACCAGTGAGAGCTCTGAACTTCCTCACTGCCGCTGCAAGAGGAGGAGCTAGCTGGGTGTTCACACGTGGTACACACAGACACAGACTCACACACACACACGTGCAGTCAGAGTCCTTAGCCTGTCGCTAGTGGAGTTTGACAGGGAGAAGCGTGCAACTGCACAAGGACGGAACCCATCACAGCTTTTCTTCTGAGCACAGGCTGGGAACTAAACAGCACAGGCACAAGGTGATGCCCAGCACAGCTCCTGCTCCTCAGACTCCTTTGGCTGAAGCCCCGGGCACGTGGTCTGAGATGGAGGTGATGCAAAGGGAGGATGGACTGGATTATTGAAGAGTTGAGAGGCTTCAGAAGAATGAAGTGACTGAGCACAGAAACAGTCTCTCGTGTTGGCCTGGATGCACGTGAGAGCTCTTCAATTTTGGTAACAACTTACTAGTGAGTTACTGCTGCTGAGGGGTCCACACGAGGTACCAACACTGAAGAAACACATCAACAAAGAGCAAGAGAAAAGGTATTCCCCCATTACAGCCAGAAAGGCAGGGAAAGAATATTTGCACCTGGTCAGCTCCCTGAAATACTTCAGCCCACTCTTCCTAATGGTCTCTGGGGAGCAGCTCAAGCTCTATAGGAAAAGATGCAACAACTAAAAACCTGCTTGCTGCAGCCACAGAGTGCTTTGGGCGCAGCTCACCTCACTCCCAGCAAAGACCATCAGCACGACAGACTGCAGAGAGATGAAGCACGTCTGCAGGTCAGCTTTAAACCCCAAGATTTAAAGAGAAGAGGTGAGACTAGGGGAAAGGGACAGCAGGTAAGTGTGCTTTTTAGATCAGTTGGCTTCTCGTGGCAATGAGGGGCAAGCATGTGATGAGCAGACTGAGCAGTAGTGGGAGATGCAGGCAGGGAAGGCTCAAGGATCCCATCAAGATGAAGGGAAACCCTTTGGAAGAGTCTCACATTTCCACTCAGGTCAGCACTCAAGTGCTCTGGGCAGCAGTAATTGTTAAGCATGTTAGATGTTAGTTACTATTAAAAAGACAGTCAAACACTCCTGTGACAGTTTCCTTACTGTAGCTGTTGTTCATCTTCCTGAATCTCTCCCCTTCCTCTCACCAGTGTCCCTGTCTTTTCCTCTATATGATCCCCAAAGTTTCTTGGGCCCAAATAGTTTTTAAAAGTCACCAAAAGCTGAAAATAGAAAAAAAACCCATATTGACCTGCTTAACTTAGAAAGCTCTGACACCTCCTGGTGAAGTTGTGGGTTGGCATCACTATCCAGATGGTAACGCTGCTATCCCTTTCTGCTTTGAAAAAACCCTTGAAAAAGATGACAGAGATAACCAGATCCCTTCAGATGAAAGGGAGAAGCTTTACCCTAAAAGCAGCACCCAAAACCACTCAATATCAGCCCTTGATAATCCTTAGCCAGACTGTTATTCCCATCAGATCAAACAAGAGGGAATGAGATTCAGGCTACACTAAGTGCCAAACACCAGTATTAGAGTTCTGCTGTCACACCTTACAGCAGCTTTTATCTTTTTTCTTTCTCTTCTGCCTCAATCTGATTTAAGTGGCAAAACCAACTCCACCGGTGGCAGCTGCTGTCCTCTTACAAATCAAAAAGCAGCTAAAAGGAACTCAGTGAATTTTCTGGTGGCCTCAGATCTGCTCTGAGGGTTAAGGTTCCTTCTCCTTCCCTGCACAGACCAACAGCCAACAGAAGCTGTTGCCAAGCAAGAAGAGATCCTTGCCAGCTCTCTTCTGCTGTGCTTGCTCTTTTACTGTGGCTTTGCTTGCATTGTTTCAAAGAGACAAACTTCAAGTTCCAAAGACAACCAATCGTTACTATTCCATCAATACTATAAGGTGAATTCCCAGGCATTTTGCTAAAACAGACATTGTACAGCTTTACACTAAACAACGAAAATAAAAGCTTTCTCAATACTCCGACTAAATTCATTCACTATTTTCCCATGTCCCGTGCTTGCTTCTCCAGTGAAAGTATTTAAAAGTGCTCTAAAGCTGAATTTTGAAATGCAATTTATAATCAATAACTTTACCTGAAATGCTAAAACAAAAGCTTGATTCTTTTAAGACAGGAAGAGTTTTGCCATGACAAAGGCGCAGGGAGCACCAGCTTCTCACCCAATGTAACATTTATGTCAGGCTCCCTTGACTTGTCAACTTTCAGCTTGTGAAGGTTATTTTGTAAATGCCACAGCTGCCACTGGTGGAGATTTCACTGTAACCCTGCGGGAACAACTGACGGGAACTGCAGTGAATGAACAAGTCATGGAGAAACATCTACCACTGAACAGAGAACACGGGCTACTGCAGAGCAGAACTGGCCTGGAGAGCTACCTGCTTCATGCACCCATCAAGGCAGAGGAGCAGTGGTGTAAGAAAGCAGCCAGAGGGACCTCGCACTGAGTGAGAAAAACAAGCTGCTGCAGCTGCTGAAGGCTGGGAGCCAAGAGGCAGCCGCAGTCGCCTGGAGCTCCACACCCCACCCAGTGACCATGCAATGGCTCATAGTCATGGTCAAGCTCTGATGAGCTCAGGAAACTCCCCTCTGCATTGCTGCCCATGGTAATGACATAATGGCAACAGGCCACGAAGCCGCATCCTACTAGGAACAGCATTCCTGGTCATGAAAGCTCCAGGTAGTAAAATGGCAGAAATCATGAATCCAGCGAGAAAGGATGCTCAGAGTCCAGAGACTAATGGTGAGGTTGCTTCCATGTGCAAGGGAGGAATGGGCTGGGAGAGGTAACTGAAAGCACATAAAGTAGATGTGATTTCAGAAGTACATTTGGGATGAGAGTTTTGTTTCTCTAAAGACAGTTACCAAGTCAAAGGGTGGGATTTTGGGACTGTCACAGAGAAATATGGATGGTGCAAGAAGCTGCTTATGGCAAAGCAAGATGGTTGCAGCACACGGCCAGATTTCAGCTCAGTCTGGATGAGCTGGGCACATGTAACGATACTGTTTACTGGAGCTGCTGAGATGCCTACATGAGTGTACCTCAACTGGGAAGACAAATGAGTTCAGTAGCTTTGTTAACACTTGAAATGCAGATTTTATGATAACATTTTTGTAAACTTCACCGGTCCCAGCTCAAACGAGCTTTTGTGAACTCCATTGGCAGCACAGAACCCAATTCAGATGCACCGGGTTAGCATTAAAAATATTGTTTCAAAAAAAGGCAGACTTGCTCCTGTAGAGGACACTGTAAAAACACTAGTGCATAAGTAGTCATGGAAAAATAAACAGCATCACGGGTGAAAGCAGTATCATCAAGACTTCAGCACAGAAGAGATCACAGCTGTTGTCATATATAGAAGATGTAATTTATAGTTATTTTATCAATGTTTAAGAAGATGGAAGAAGCCCTGTTTATGTAATACACAAAACATACTCTTGAAGGGATTAGACTAAATAATGTCTTAAATTCAGCATCTCCCAGTCTAATAAAGGACATAAAACCTGTTTGGCAATCTGTTTCTATTTTAAAAGACAAACTATGGTATACATTACAAATATTGTTTGTAAAAGAGAGCTATGGGAAAAGGGTTGGTGGGATGTTCTGCACATATTAATGCTTCATTAAAAATGCCATAAGAAGTAAGGAAAAAAAAATCTAAGTTTAAGATGCCCTCCCACATAAGGAAAAGGATTTTAAAGCACTTATTAAATTACTTCACTTGCTTGAGCAAAAACATGAGCTTTCTTGGAAATCAGGACAAGCTGATTATATAAGACCAGATAGTCCTTTTTTGAAATGTTATTTCAATCCATGAAGATTTATATCTACATTTAAAGGGGGGGAGGGGGGAAATAAAGTGTATGATTTGGGCTGTGGTTTTTCAATGGATATGAATGTGCATCATTTAGGATTACTCTAATTAATTAGTTAATTTTATATGGAATTGTGAATACCAGCACTACCCTCCTGGGCTCTGACTTGGCCAAATGGCACCTGATTTAAACGGCAAGCTTCAGCAGAGGCAGGGATCATCCCTCTGCTCCATGGTGCACTCAGGTCCTGATCAATTAGCAGGGAAGCCAGAGGACGGCAGGGCCAGGCTTCTCTTTAGCACCTTGTTAAAAGTCTGTTTGCTCTGCACACTTCAGGGCAAAGAGCAAAATGGAAAATAAGCCGTGTAAGAGCACATCTGTCCCTTGCAACCTGCTACTCTACGATCCTGTGATTTGCTCTGACACCAGATCTATTAATCGTGTGCTATAAAAGTTACTGTAAAACTGCACAGTGAAATCTCCAACAGCATCACCTGTAGGACCAGCAAGAGCCAGCTCCAGTTTATGCAGAATAAAGATATCAAAGGAACCGTGCATTGACAGACACATGGGTGACACGAGGGTTCCTATGAATGGCCTGGTGCTGGCTGGGAGCGCTCACAGGCACCAGAGCCATGCTCCATGGCAGCCCCCGGCCACGCTGTGGCTGCTGCTCGCTTGGCTTAGCAGAGCGGAGCAGTGACCCAGCACGGCTCTGCTGCTGCTTGGGGCAAGGCTGCCGCGAGGCTGAACCCAGCGCACAGATGGGGCTTTCATGGCGGTCCCCACGCTGGCATTTGTCCCTGCCCCTGGCAGGTCAGTGGTCAGAGCCACTCCCTGGCTCAGGACATCAGCTCATTATGAAAATGAACCTTCACTGGGCCTGGCTTTCAACTCTGCTCCAGCAACAGTGAGCTTGACTAAAAGGAGTTTACCCACACTCCAATGGTAAAGACAAGAATTCGGCCCTTGAGCAGATGAACCGTCATTCGATCCTTTCATTGCTGGATCAAATCCTGCCACATCTATCAGGGTTTCTCTTATGGAAAGAAGGTTGAGTTTTCAAACTTAATTTAAAAAGAAAACAACGTGTCCTGTCCGCTTAAAGAAACGCTCCTTTCAACACAATCCTGCAGGGCCATCTCACCCAACTTCAAATGCCTGCAGGGCAGCTGTCTGCCTGAGAGAGCTCCCGTGTCCCGGCCCACACTCCCTTCACTGAGCAGAGAAAATGGAGCTTTCAGGACACAACGCAACTGACCTATTTTAGGTACCTACTTCAGGATGAGATGAATCAGCCCCAGCAGCGCCTGTTTCTCTCTGTTGACTATAAAGGGAGTCTAGCTAATATACCCCTGGCCAGGTAAATCCCATCCTTTAAGCTGAATACAAGCAGAAAGAAATGCACAAAAATGCTCAGAATGCTACTAATTCATAACATTAACACCACGTTGCATATGAAGCATTTGAGACTACAGAGCGGAAGAAGCTTTAATATGAAGCTGTAAGGATTCTGATAACACAAGGAAATTAACATCTAAGCAGCAGGTCCCTAGAGTAATTGCACATTTGTTAAAAAGGGAAGTTGCAGAAAATAACCATTTGCAAGGTTGCAGCCAATGTAAAGATAATTTCTTGATGTAGGCCAGTGCAGGGATCTGAAGGGTCACAACATCCAAGGCTCAATTAGCACAGCTGAACAACTGCAGGCGGAAAAAGCTTGAAGAGAGTGATTGATAAAAGACTCTACATAAATGAGCAAGATGCCTGTAGTTCAACTGAGGTTCATGAGACACACGAAAAGCAGGCTCAGAAATCATCCAATAGAGTATTAAAGAAATAATGAATGAAACATGGTCATGCTTGTGACTGATGTTTGCTTGCCTGCCTTCTGTACACACAACTGGAGCCTATTTAGAAAGGACCAATAGGCATGAGAGGAGATGGTAAAAAGGTGAATGCACAGAGCCTGCAGAGATTACCAGTGTCTGCCAAGGAGAACCACCCCCTTCACTCACTGCATTCAGAGCTGCTCAGCTAGCCCCTGCTCTTTGCTCCAGACATGCAGCTTTACACAAGCTGCCAACCGAACCACCTGAGGAAAGAGCCTGCTTAACAAATCCGCAGTGGTTAACCCAGCTCAGCAAAGCTGCATGAGTGGTGCCTGCGAGCAGTGGGCCTGGGGATGGATGGATGGATGGATGGATGGATGGATGGAGAACTAATCAAGCATGGGCGGTGACACACAGCCTTACTCTGGTGTAGCAAGAGCAGGGTAGAGCCAGTGGAGTGCCTTTGGGAAGAGCAGATCTTCAAAGCTGCCCTCTCCATGCCCTGGGAGGATAGATGTCCGAGCACTCCACAGTGCAAAGCAACAGTCTCACTGTAAAGTGCTCAGGTGATAACCTCGCCCAGTGATCACTCTGCAGCAGCACATTCTTGAGATTACAAAGTTGAAATATTTTAATAGTGGTATCTCATGCAAAATGAATAAAGGATTCAATTAAAGGATTGAAACAAAACCCTTAAATATTCCAGTTTATGGTACCTGGTCTAATGGATGACACCCTCTCTGCCCAAGGCTTGTCCCGTAATACCTCCATGGTCAGAGCAATTTATCAGCGTCTGAACATTACCACCAGCAAACCCATTAGCTGAATCAGTCTGAATGAAATTTAATTGCAAACAAAGACAAAAATGTTGTAGTTTAAGGATGGCATTTTCAAATTTGTGTAGAAGGATTGAAGAGAACAAAATCCCGTCAGTTCTCAAATGATTTGCATTCTTGGCTCTCTCTAACATATCTGAAGCTCAACATTGTCAGTTTTGCCAGTACTATCAGGGCAGAAATCACAACCAAAATATTCATAATTAAGTTACAATATACAGCTGTGTCAGCCCTGTACCTATTATCCATTCCCTTGTAATCCAAGGTGTCATGGCTCAAGATTCAAGAAAACTTAGTTTTGCAGCCAAACGAGACTAACAGCATGTGTGATTTTCAAAAAACACTCTTTTAATACACATGAAGAGACAGTTTGCATTTTAATAGTTTGGAAATAAATCTTACTAACATCTACTGGTGATCAACTAGTTGTTTCCTTGACTGACCCAAGGCCTACACTGGACTGTATGGTGCTATCAGCTTCAAGAACTCTAAATATTTATAGCAGACTCCTCTTGGCTGCTTTAGAAGTGTGGACAGATAATGGCTGATTTTCTCAAGCACAACCACTGCTGGCTGGAACTGAAAAGTCAGCTTCTGTGATTTCAGCAAAAGCTGACAACACCCACAAGCAGAAGCTCAAGGACAGAGCTGGCTCCCAGGCCAGATCGAGCCTGGTGCAGCTGTGTGACAACCTGAGTGGGTGGCACTGATGTCAGAGAGGACACTGGGAAGATGGCTGAAGAGTTAAGGCGTTAGGAACCAAATGATCACCTTGAATCCTGAGGATCCTCAGACTGGCTCTGTCATGCTCATACCACACATCTGTTCTCTCTAACATTAGAAATCTGCTTGTTTGGAAAAAAAAGACTCTTCATAACTTTTGCTAACATTTTAAGATGCAAAACAGTATTTAGCTATAAAGTCATCTACCTTAGGAAGATTTCTAAAATCTGATGTAATTATCACTTCCTAAAGATCCTGGGCTGATTTTCTGAACAATGACATTACAGGGGTGTAACAAGGGTCTTCCATTTTTAAATTCCTACCCACATTTTCACTGCTTAAGCTTCCAAAGCTTAAGCTTTCCTGATACAGAAGATGGGATGGCTGCAGCCTTGACTTTCCAACAGTTGAGAGGCAATTTTACTGAAACACAGTATTAATTTAAGCCACCATCATGCATGGTCTCCTTCTTTTGCAAGAGGATTATGTGTTCCTTCCAAAGGCACTGGAGGTCTTGGGTACAGTTGGTGGAGGGGAGTGTTCAGTTTATATATTCTGCCATTTTGCAACTCATCCCATGAGTGGAGAAAGGGTAATGGCATTTATGACACATCTTCTATAACACGTTTTTTTACTTTTCAAGACCAGTGGTGGTATGCAGATAAGTTACTGCTCCATTATGATAAATGTAGAGAAGAAAGAAGAATGATTTTTACCGTATGAGAGCAAGCCTGTCTTTTTCAGATGGATGATCATCGAGCCACTGGGAGTAGCGGGCAACGGACCACTCAGCCCTCTAATAAAGAGAAACAAACACCAATTACACATGAAGGTGGAAAAGGAAACACACATAGCAATTTCAGATCCAAGATGATGTAAGTGAAGCCTTACTTAAGTGAAGGCTCACTTAATACTGCAGTGATGCAGAATGAGTTAAGGAATCAGAGGCAATTAACAGAAATAGCCCAATATGTTATCCAGGAGCTCAGAGGTGACCTCCCACATCAGCTGTTTGCCCGATTCTGACAGAGGTTTGTATCTAGTTTTCCTGCATCTTACATGAGCAGGATCCACGTAATGTACAGTCGGGGTAAGACCTGCAATTTCTTACATGAGCTGACAGAATATCAAAGAACTGAGAGTCTATTTAAAATCAGGTTATCATCTTCCTACTGTTAATTAAAATACGAAGCCAATGACCACAACACCTTTGCCACGATAAAAGCAAAAGCCAACAAATCACATAAAGAATGAGCTTGAACACTTTTTAACTAAAATATCTAGGATGAATTACAATGTTCATTCCTCCTTAGGACATCTTGAAAGAAAAGAGAGGTTGATCTTATTACCTGGAAGGGTGATTTTAACTCCGGTGGTGCTCTTGTAAATAAAAACTGAAGAATGATGCTGAATGGAATAACCTCTCCCAAAGCTGGGCTACTGGCAATATGCTCACTGGTCTGGAACAGCAACGGTCTGGAAAAATGTAAAAATATACTTGTGAAAGGAAGAAAAAGCTTACCTTATGCATTAGAAAAATGCCTATATGGTGGCAATATTGTGTTAGAATAGAATCATCTAATGTTTTTCTACTAGTCTGCATCCTAGGTTTTCAACACAGGTTCAATTTGTAAAAATTTACAAAAGTTGTCTACTGTAATTAAACAACCCAGGACCGTAAATTTTATATTTCAGTGCAAACACTTCAGGTAGCTATAGAACTCACTGTCATGCAGGAGTTGTACTGAAAGCAACACGAAAAAAGTACAATTTGACCAACATTTGCATGACAAAGATTGTTAAATCATAGTTATACTCTGCATAGAATTACAAAGAACTTTAATCTATTTCTAATTTGCAGGTGGGTGTTGCCAAAAAAGTTCTGTTCAATCAGAATTAGCATGAGATAATAAATCGGTTTTGAAATACACTTTGATCATACTGCCAATTGCTGGTTCCTGCGACTGCAGCTCACCTGAATGACCTCAGCTGTCTGTAAGATTTTCCTAGGTCAGAGACTCGCCGACACAGTGGTGCCACCGCTAACTCCATCTGTAAAAACAAACATTTCCATTTGAATTAGAGTGTCCCAAAATATAAAACTGGGTGCTGAAGCAGCCTGCCTCTAAGCAATAATCCAAACTTGCAGACCAAATTACTGACTCCTTGCTCGTGGCTGAATTCGATACAAGAACCTATCCCTTCCTTTCACACTGCACTGCCCAAGCCAAGATTTTTGCCTTGTTCTTGGCAACACAGTAAGCATCCCATGACAAATGGCAGTGATAGTCTGTGGTTAAGAACAGGAGGAGTCTCATGAGCTTTCTGTGACTGAAGCTCTTTTTCTCACGACAGGTTTACTTTGTTGGTGATGAGTTTCCTGATGAAGCACTTATGCCAATACCCCAAAAAATGTGACTGCAGCATGGGAAGAAAACAAATCTAGGCAGGTCTCCACAAACCACTCCTGAAGCAGTAAAAATGCATACCCATCTCAGCAGGGAACCTTGCTTGTGGCGAAGCACAAGGTTGAAGTGATTCCTTCTTGAATACTCAGTCCCAAATTCTGGGGCACAAAACCTATGTAGATTAGACAGAAGGCAGCTGGGACCTATTGCCAGAGGGTTGTATGGAATCACAGGCAAAAGAGCATCAGTAAGAGCTTTATTTTCATACTTATTATCACACTGTTCTGTCTCTGAGTTACAGCAGCCATCTTTAAAAACAACTGATTTTTAAACACTTTCTGGTTTTTAAGCACTGGAGTTCACCTGCCTTTTCAAACAGGCTCTGCTTGGGTTTTTACATCATTCATGTGAGACTAAATTCTGCCACAGGCTCTTCATTAACAGGGAGGACACAGAAGTGAGAAAGAACAATTACACTTTCAGATTCCAGACTGAACATGAACATTACACAGCAACATTTCAGTTAATATGCGCACCAATACAAACACCACCACTCAAAAAAACCCCCCATAGGTAAAGTAATTTTAGCCCGATATGGATTCTTTGTTTTTTGCATTCTGGAAGTGTCAGCCAAGAGAGGGATGGCAAGCTTTATTCTCCACATACGTTTTTGAAATCCCCAACTTAAATGACTATTCAGACTTTGATTTCTACATAATGCACAATTAAGCTAAGTTTCAAAGGATGAGAGCTAAAATAAGTAACAATATCAAAACCACCATTCAATGAGCTTCCCATTTAAGTAACATTGCTGAGCTAGTTTCACAGCATTTGTGATAACACACTATTTACAGTGAAGTCTTTAATACTATTCTTCTTTCCAGCTGTAGAATTTCCTCAGACAGAGCTGGCTGTTGGCTGCCAGCTCCACCAAGAGCACGTAACTATGCTGGGGTTCCAGCATAAACAAGAAAGATGGTGTGGCAAACTGTGATGCCATAGTTCATCTAAACCCAGAAGAAACTGAATTGGCAATTAATGCAAATCAAGGCCATATACTTCATGCCCCCATCCTAAAAAGCAGGTGGCAGGATGGGAGTCATCTCACCTACTTCTCAACATCTACAGGTTCTCTTCATGCTCAGTGGAGAAAAACAGCCACTGCTGGGTGTGATGCACCTTTCCCCCAAGCAGACACCTAAAATAGGTCAAGTGGGTCGTGTTGAAGGAGTATCCACGTACATGACAGTCAGACAAAGCTGGGAAAGCCAGAAGGCCTAATCCAGGCACCTACGCTTCCTTTACAGACAAGGAAAGGAGGGCACCTCTGAAAGCCCTGCAGAGCTAGCCTACAGGCAGTGAAAATCCACTCCCTAAGCCTAGGAACTTTGGAGTACATGCCCCACATCAAACACTTCCAGGCTGCTTGAAATGTGCATTTTATATTAAGAAAAAACTCGCAGAAGCAGAAAGTGAATAAAAATCCAGGAATGGAAATAAGGATCTTTGGCTTTCAGATGAATGCTGCAGCTCTGGGTATTAGCCTGACTCCCTCCTGCCTGCTGCCCTTCCGGCCTCCAAATCTTCTACTCTGGTCTATGAACCAGCCCCTTCTCTACAGGTGGGTGGGATCCCTGCCTTGTCCCCCCGTAACCCTCACAATTTGAGGGCTATGTCACCTCTCCCACACTCAGGCACAAGCGATACCTGTTTCTTGGGCTGAAGACCATGCACAACCCAGCTCTGTGGTTCCTGAGCAAGCATGCCATCCACCAGACAGTGCGATAGGTGTGCAAATGGGAAGGTCTCCATGCTTGAGGAGGAGCCATCAGCTGCTGTGCCTTGTGCTGAAACCACCAGCACAAGGAGCGAGGTTGAGCACACATTCCCAGGACAGGCAGGTTTGTTCCTCGGGATTTCTGCAGGGAGGTGCTCCAACTCCAAACTGCAATGAAGCTTAGAGCAAGCAGAGGGGTTGGAACTAGATGGAACTAAAGGATCTTAAGGTCCTTTCCAACCCTAACTATTCTATGATTCTATGATTCTAAGTGCAGCATATTGTTTCCCCGGATCCTTGGGGACACTTCTGAGCACGTATGGGAGTCAAGAGGCCAGTCTGCTGCAGAGGAGCAAAGAGTCAAAAAGAAGAGCTAATTAAGTAGGCTTTGCTGTGTCATGATACAGGAACCCTACAGACCCTGAAAAACAAATGGGATCAAGGCTGATTTCTCCAGAGCTGCTTTTCAGGCATCAGTACTGGCTAGGGGCAGCTGGAAGGAACTGATATCCTGCAGGAGCTGGTGGGAGCTGTGGGCTTGTAGCTGTGAAGAACCAGGAAGAAGTTAATTCAAAAGGTGCTTTAGAGAATTTGGTAACAGGCAACAAACTACCAATCTGACTTGTGGAAACAGAGATGCATGGATCAAACTGTACTCACAAGGGGAAAGAAATCTCAGCATAGCAAAATATGATTTTGCTTAATAAGTCTAAAACTATTGTTTCACTCCTGAAACATAATAGGATGTAATGAGATGTAAGTGAAACTTTCTACAGCTTAACCAATTCCTTATTAAAACAAATTTAAATGATTTCTCTTGAACATACTTGGCAGTTCCCATAAATCAACAGTTTTTAGTCTTAAGTACTAAAGAATAAAATTCACTTTGGAAAATTCTATTACTTCATCTTCAACCTTTATTCACTGTAGGAAATTATTAGTATTGCTAGAACTAGATAGATATAATGGCAGCAGATGGTTGATTCGTGAAGCACTAGTTGCCAAAGAAAAAATTGTTTTTAAGCTCTGTGGCATACTATACCATCTCAAATTGACTCATGAAGAGTGGGAATGAGTGAAAACTAATGTGGTAAAAATGTACATAAACCACAGAAACTTTGTTTTTCATTTACAATGCTAGTCTGCTGTGTGTTACAACCCAGTCTCTCCAACAAAAATTATACATCGCATAATAACCAAGACTGTTTTCTTCACTTGAATTTTAGCTGTTTGTCTCAGCCCAATCACATAGTGAGATGCTCCAGCATCTTTGTGTTGTTACACTCATTTCTGCAGGCTCGCCAAGCACGGCTTTGTGTCTGCGCAGAGCAGCGTGCCGGCTGGCGCCGCTGGCCTGGGAGCAAGTGCCGGGGAGGAATCATTCAGCTGGAACAGCTGCTGTTTTTAAGATGCTGGAGTTGGGCAGATGATTGAGAGTACATCGCTTCTTGGGTTTTCTACCTGTCATCACCTGAAGCTGCATCAACTGTTGATTCATGCAGCATGTTTATACTGTAGCAGCTTCTGCTATGATGTACGGGTACAGTTTCCAAAGCATTTTGGTGAGCTTTTACAGGTTGGGTCATGTTTTTGGTTGTCTGCAAGCCAGAGCTTGTATCATGTGTGCAAGTCCTTTCATACAGCCATGTCCTATGGACTTTACCTATGAAAGGGCAAGTAGTACTTTTTGGTTTTTTCCAAATTTTGCTCCCAAAACTGCAAATTTGAAAATTCAGATATCCAGATAAATCAGGTGTCCAAGCAGTAATTTCCAACCACAGAAGCTTGATGGACTACTGTGAGATAATCATGAACACAGGATCCAAGAGAAGCAGTAGGAACTGCATGTGCCTGCCTAAAAGGAAGGGGCAGCTAGAACAGAAGAACGCCTAATGACTCTGCCTTGTTCCTTCTAACTTTGTTCAAACCCCATTGCTTTTCCATGATTTATTCATGTTATTTTGCTATGCTTTACAGAACACAGTGACTGACTCCTGCCCAACATATGCTCCTTCTCAATGATTCTTACTCTCTGAACCCCGAAAGGGTAGATTATCTTTTCTTCTTGTATGACCCTGCCATAGCCCATGGCTAGGTGGTCAATTATCTGCTGAACTATTCACTCGATAGCCATATTGTAAAAAATACATCACATGGCTGGCTTCTCTAATTGGATTATGTTCAGCAACCCAAGGGTGAAGTTAATACGTAGTCTAGATACACATAATGCATATATATTGAAGAGTGCTTTGAAAAACCCTACAGTGAAGTTATTGTTTAGTGCCTATTGTGGTATTTTCAAGATCTCTCATTACCAAACAGCTGTTTTTTCAGCTGGAAAATCTTAACATTAATTTTTTAGCAATTACATTTCCTCCTGGCTAAGATGAATTCCAAGTTTTTAAATGTTAACTCAAAATGTTTTTTCTAGCCATTCACCAGAAGAGAAAGCTTTTAACAAGCAAGGGAGCAGAAGAGCTCTGAACTATTATATGACAGAAGCTGGCCTTGAAGGGATGTGGAATTTGTTTTCTCCTCCATACAGCAATTCCAGAACAGTTGATGTTTAAGTAAATCCTTCAGCAGTAATACCCCCAAAATAGCACACATCAGAAAATTACTTCCTCCTTCCAGTAAGATAGTTAGCATTGAGAATTAAGTGTATCTTAGCTTTGGTAGTTTCTGTCCTTGTAACTACAACTGTGATTACATCATCCTGCTTCTCTCACTTCTCCGGAAGAAACTAGAAAGGAAATTTTTTAGGAAAAAAATATAAGCAGCATTTTTACACTTGTATCATCATGTTTCAGCAAACAAGCCAATCTGTTTACATTTTTAAAATCCCAAATGCCTAATACTCTTGCTTTTTTAATGCAAAATTCCATACTGAATCAGGAAACCAGATTCTGACAATAGGCTAACCAGCAGATAGAAACATTTCTTCTGTACTACATTTTAGCATTGCCAACTTCTAGAGTAAAACCATTTTTCTAGGAAAATTCAATAAAACAAAAAATTTTTGTAGTAATTTACTGATAAAGACTTGAAGAGTTTGTGGCAGTGTTAACTATGCCCCATCAAAACTGCCTGAGCACAGTATTGAACAATACCAACACCCCCAACTATAAATCACATATAGATAAGGAATATATGAAGATATATATAGAATAGTATTAATTCAGACAGGGCCATTAAAACTAGTTCACTTGACAAGGTTCAAAATAATCAGTCATGACATGAGATGAAGGTCTTGGCACAGACAGTGGCTTCTGCCTTGTATGTCACTCCAAACATATATATGTACTATGAAAAGATGGGAAATCATGTCATGCCTTCATGCCATGAATCATGAAGATTCCTTAGTGTAGCAATTTCTAGACTAGTTTATTTCAATGTAGTTGTGATTTGTATTTGCTATTAATAAACAGCTATTTTCCTATATCAGCTTACAAACTGTATGTAGCAGACTATCAATTTCCATGCCAGATATTACTGTAGATTCTTCATTTCTTCTTAATAAATTTCTCAATTGATTTTATTTATATATCATTCTTTGCTAAATTGACCACTACTTCCATTGGCTTTTAGGAAGGCCTGAGCTACAAGCCACCAACCCAAAGTGTGCCTATAACAACTCTGAATACCAAGCAAGTTAAAACGTCCTCTTTTAACTTGTACTGGTACTCCCCAGAAACATAAATGTTGAAAACCCATCAGGGCTTGCTGGCTTGCTTGCCTTCAGGAGAACATTTTATTCAGTCTGACTAGTACTGAATTAAAAAGCAAAATTTGGGATTACATATGTGAATACTGAATTATGGTCACTTTAAAAACACAAAACAAATGAAAACAAACTGATCTAGGAATTTAAAGGACTGTACTGAAAAGTAATCTTGTACTATTGTCTGCATAAAAAACGAAAAGAGGTGCATTCAGCCTGTAGACTGGAAATATTTCAAAGAACGAGAGTCCCAAGGAACAACACAGTATGTGATGATAACTTTGCAGCACTGCAGACATTTTCTAGGGCTTGAAAAGTTTGTGTTCCTATAAGCACTGATCCTTATGCAATCATGTTAATGATATTCAAACATATTTCAAGCCTATCATGCCTCTGTTTACAGCTGCCACACTAGCACACACCTAGTCTTGCTGCTGAAATATCTGTAATGCACAGACAGCAAAGTGAAATACCAACACTGGAAACAGGGTAAGACAGAGAATTCAAGAGAATTAGGGCAATAATTCCTAGCCGGGTAAGTAGCTGCGCCTTACTCAAGACAACTGGCTGTTGTGCACCTCACCAAACTCAGCTGTGAATGAAGAGAACTTGAGGCCTCACTTTTTCCCCTCCTGTGCAGATACCTGTTGTTCGGAGGCAACCTATCAGTAAAACATATTTCCAGTGCAAAAAATCTCAAATCTGACTCTCAGCCAAAGCTATTGTGCTGAGTGTAAGGCAACTGTAACTGAGTGCCCTGAAAGAAAGGTGCACAACATCATGAGATACCCAAAATCTGATGCAACCCAAGATTGTCTGACTTACTGCATGCAAGTATAGGACTTCAAATTTACCAAAGCTTCTCAACAGATTTCTGCCCAGGTCTTTTGCTTTCAAATAACCATTAAAACACCAAAAGGTGTTTTAGATCACAAAAGCCAGTTTTGAGCCGGAACATGTAACCCTTTTCGAGTGCAGAAAATTCAAAATGATTCTACAAGACTCAGCAAAAGTAAACATGGTTTATAAACAAACCTCCTCCCACACACACAGTGTCTTTTCAGGTAGGTACTTCCCTTCGGGTTTGGCTTTAGTCCAATAATGCAGTGCCTTTCTGGGACTGATTAAAAACCCTGCATACAGCATTTATGGCCATTTGGAAAGGCTTATCCTTCCCATCAAGTCAGCAGCCCAGTTAAATACCTGCTTTCCTCAGTTCAAAGCAGCAGCAACCTCCCCTGTGGAGGAATCAAGTCTTTTCCTTGACAAAGCCACGTGCCCCATGGAGCATGGAAGTGACATGGGTCCTGTTCAGGATTACAGCCACATTGAGGCGAACGTGCCCAGGAGTCCTGGCCAGGTCAGAGCAACTACACCTTCCCCAGTGGGGCTACCAGGAGCTGGCATCACAGGCACATGCCAAAAACCCACCAGCTTTTTGGGAGGGGCAGACACACACCAGAAAACATGGATATAGGCAGCCTCCACACACAAAATGCTTTAGTCCTTCTTCTGTTATCCTAAGTAACAGGATATAGTGCCCAGGCCATTCTGGACACTGTGCAGCCCAGGGTGCCCTAAGGAGCACTGTGCAGAGATGCTCAAAGGCATAAAGTGAGCACCGAGGTGGCTGTATGAGGCTGGTTGGACCCAGACAGTTCTTGTCTTAACCTCAAAAATGAGCCAAAAATACGGTGCAATGTGAAGAAGAAAAAAACACAAGGCAGCCCCCCTGATGCAGCAACAGTTGAAGGCAGGAGACAAGAATTAATTCAAACCCTTTTACCATTTTTTTTAATTCTACAGTACAAAAGAAGAGAAATCAGAACATTTATTTTCGCACAGTTGTCCGTTCAGGAGTTATACTCAGCACTGTGGGGAAGAACATGCAAATCCCCCTACACTCAGATGAAAACATACCTTCATTTTTCACTTAAAAGGCAGCCCATGTCAGAAGGAGTATTATTATAATAATAGGTGCTTAGATCAGATGCTCTTTACTGTAGAATTAGGTGAAGGTAAATTTTCCAAATTTATATGACTGGCTTTAGTACTGCAGCATAAATTACAAAACTTATCTATATTCCTTTCAGAGGAAGAGTCAAATGTTCTTTTTTTTCCTCCAATTTTATGCCATTGTCTTCAAACTAGAGAAGGGAATGGAACCTTCTCACTGAAAGCAATTGAAAACTTCCCCTTAACTTCCGTAGTTAAAGGCTGTTTTGCTACTTTCGAGTAATGAATAAAAAAACTTTACTCAGGAGTATGTAACTCATAGGCAAATGATACAAAGCAGCCAGAAGCAGGAGCAGAGATGGCAGTGATTCCTCCCTCCCTGCCTTCCTCTCCTACTTCAGTTACCTATCAGCCAAAAGCAGCATTCAGTATGCATATAGCTGGTGCTAATTCCCTTTTCTGCTTGAATAATGACAACCCTTAGACCAATCTAGTGGATTCCTCTATTCTTTGGCAAGTTAATGACAGAGTATTATTACTGACAAATTATATTTGAATATAGTAGATAATGCAGACAGAGAGTGGATATTAGTCTGGCAGTTTGTTTTGTGTTTTAGTCCAGTGTAAAAGCTAGATAAAGCTGAGAGGCAGATAAGTCAATCAGGTCATGAAGAGAATCCCACAGGAAAACTGCCCTTTTGTTACCAAAAGGACAGCTCTTCCACAGCATATTGGTATTTCTTTAGCTTGTCTCCTCCACCGCAAGGCAGCTGAGTTAGCGATTAACCAGTGTGGGCACTGTGATATATAAAGCGATTAAGAAAGCGACACACTATTCCATTAAAGGAGAGAGAAAGAATGAAGTGAATGAATGGTGGCAAATGATAGACGTACCGAAGAGGTCAGACAAGCAGGATAAAATGTCAAGACACAGCTGAATATAAATGCAACGGTCACTTGGCTGTCAGACCTCCCTGAACGTGCCTTACAGTGACAAGGGATCTTCAACTACTTAGTGGATGCATTTCTCAGGATAGAGTATCCCATCAGAGAGGATGTTTAGAACTGGAATGCACCGATCTCTACAACTGCCTGTTTATACTTCGATGTGGACAACAGTACTGATACTTTTCAGTGAACACAGTGAAGCAACAGAAAAAACAGAAATCAGTATTGAGCGTACCTGTGCAAAATCCGCTGCAAGCCGCATCTTCCCACCTTCACCGAGGGGCCTTATTAGACTGGCATTGCGAATGAAAAGTTCAATTGCTCTTTGAGCCATGGCTTCAGTGTTATCAAAGACAAAGTCAAAACACTCAAAATGTCTGAAGTAGTCACTCATGACTCTCGCTATAAAACCCTGTAGTTCTTTCATGTACAGAGAACAAGGGACGTCTGGTTTTCCTGAGCCGGATAATGATCTGAAAAAGAAAGAAAAGAAAAAAAGAAATGGGGACAGCTAAATTCATCTTTAAAACACAACCAAAACCTATTGGATTCTTCTTAATTTTTTTTTCCTACCCCACGAAGTCATGGCAGGAATTGTAGTCTCATTTTCTATTGAGAATAAAGAGCGCTGTAGCTCCCTCTGAAACTACAGTCTCAAAAGATCTATCAGCCATTCCCATCCTAACAAGATAAAGGAAATCACCCCACTCCTACCCAACTTGCAGACCCTCCACCAATTTGGAGCCTAACCCTCAGATCCAGCCCCTAGATTTAAATGTCCCAGTTGTTGATTTGAAACTCTAATAATGGATCAGAAAACACAAACACATGTCACAGGGTTACTAGTTGAGCCTATCCCAAACCTGTTCTCTGTGTAAAATCAGTTTCCTAGATTCCTCCAAACCCAGTATTATAAAGTCAATCTAATTATCACAGAAGCAGCACCAAAGCTCTGTGACACAGACATCAATCATCTTTATCCTTCTTTGAATCACAGTCAGGCAAAAAAGCTCTCCCAAACTCAGGAACCTGAGTGTACAGGCTATCTAACAAAACTTAGCCTTTGGGTGGAATCAGAAACATGGAGAGAGCAAAATATTGCTAAAGAAAAAAAAAAAAAGAAAAAAGGAAACAGAAAAATTTAAAACACCTCTGAAAATATACTACTTTCAGTAAATTTCCAAGACAGGAAACAGGACATCTGATGATGATATAAGCAATGTCAGAACAGAGATAACAACCAAAATAACGCTCAGGAAGGAAGGCTCAGTTAAAGATAGGACTCAAGATCTTTGCAGATAAAGTATACTGGGAATTCTAATTAAAATGCTATGGGAAAACAATGTAATGCATTAAATCTGAACTGCCAATAGAAAAAATTTTTTGAAACGTTTCATATTCAATAATACTTCAGGAAAAAAAAGTGTAATTTTGAATCAGAGGTTATATGCTTTATTTTGAGAAACAGAATACTGACAGTTCTGAAGACTGTCCACAAAAAATAAGTTTTGAAAGCAAAAGGGGTTCTTTAAGCACAAAAAACGCCTCTGCTTGGCTTTATTTTTCTATTTAAAGTGACTTTCACTCAAATGCAAAACTTTATGAAAAAAGGGGGGGGAGGGGGAGGGAGAGAAGGAAGAAGACAGATGCCACTTGATTAATTTGTTTCAATAGGTAGGTGTAATTCTGCTTTCTCTGTTCATGGACCACAAAGCATCACCTTCCCCTTAATAAACAAGTGCTCTTGCTTCAAGGACATTGTGGCAGTAACAATCTATTATACATATGCAGGACATCTTACGAAAGCAATGTTATGTTTAAAAAATCTTTCTAGTTACCCAGAAAAATCTTCCTGGTGCATAGTGATGATAATAGCTTCTACTGAATCTCCTACAGAGTTCAGTAACGGCTGAACAGCACTACCCATTAGATCATGGACTGCCTAAAATAGAATAAGAAAAAGGCAGAAGTAAGGAAATAGAAATTAGAAGCATTTAAATTTTGACACCTCAAAAATACCCTGACAAACAGCTCATTTTAACAGCGCTTTTTATTATTCTGCATGAGAAACTGCTAGATATGAGGACAAAAGCCTAAGATAACATTTCTCTTTAATTGATTCTACCAGTAAAGTACAGAGATAAGGCTGTTTACTGTATCTATGTAAAGCCTTCCTTCAAAGGTGCACAACAATCTGGTATTCCTGGTTTGTAAACATACATGTTTTGATGCACAAGCTTCGTTCAGCTGTTCATTCCCCAGACACTGAAGCTGCCCTTCATTCCTCTCCACACAACCCCTCCCAGGTGTGTGCACAGCAGGATGGATGTGAATAGCTGTCATACACAGAGGGCTGCACGGCCATCCACATCGCACCCCTGAAAAGCACCAGGTAGCATATAAATCATAATTTCATGTGTGGGTCAGGGTGCATAAAGGGGTGATGAAGGATCCAGTTATTGCTGCGTGAATGCCGCACAGAAAGGCATTTATTTTCACGTCCCACCACTATGAGAATATTCTTGAATACAAATGGTACTCAAGCAGTTATTTTGGTACATACAACATATATGTAGCTGCAGATAAAACAAAATACAAATTTCTGAATATTTGTACACCTGTGACTAACATATACTGACACACAATAATACCTGGGAAAATAAGTGCCCATTTTAAGTATAACAGACAAAGCAACGCTCAGCCCTATCCCTGCAGCATATGGACATTCAATTACCTTTAAGGCAGTTGTGACTGTTTGCTCAGCAGCTGCTGGAAATGAGCTCTGATTGGTAACAACCTACAAATTTTAAAGTAATTGTTAATAGTCAACATTCAACAAATTATTAGAATCCATAATATTTAATCTTATTTTAAAACATACAGAGGTATCCCTAGTAATGAGTGGTTTACATAGGTATAGATAACTGTCAAATGGGGTTTATACAAACAGAATTTTCAAGGCACCAATTATTAGTCCTTTGCACTCAAATTTCCTATGGGCTGTGCTTCTGCCTTGGCAAAAAAATGATTCAGTTGAGTTCAACTGAAATTTAGCTGAAAGGTTAACAGGATCTGAATAAAAATGAGTGGTGTCTTCTCCCACTGCTAAATATAGAATTTATGGAGAACTATACAAGCAGCTCTATAGCAAGTACTTTAAAGAATGGCTGTTCTTTCTCAGTATTGTAATTATTATAATACCACTTGTTAAACAGCTGTTTATGTACAGCTATGACATTAGAATTAAAAGTCAAGGAATGATCTAAAGGAATATCCTACCAATTTACTTACAGTTATGAACATGATACACAATAGTATTTTTAAGCCAGATAAGTACTGAACTCAAAGACTGAATCATATCAGATCTCCCTCCAACACTAAGGCACATGAGGTTCATTACTGAATACATCAGAGAAAGCAGACTTAAAAGTTGATCTACCATCTGTTTGCAAAATCCAAGCAAATTTTATAGGCTTTTTAGCATTTTTAAACATTCTTTAAACATGTCCACAGTCAAGAGTACTCATGATCTTTTTTTCTCATCATGCTAGGATTTAAACACAATTAACTACACTATAACCACTGTATCTGTTTGCTTTAATTTACAGAGCCTGTGTAAGCACTGGCATCACTAAGCCAGTAAATTGGAATGATTCATAACTGTGCTTAGTCCTGAAAATAATGCCAGGCCAGACTTTTGTAACAGGAACAATGAATGGGGATATTTGTGATGTGCTGCTTTTCTTGATTTCACCCTTTCCTTCCTCTTTTCACTTTGGCCACAACTCTGGGAAAGCAGTGAGGGTCTTCTGAGAAAGATAAGCTTGGGCTGAGACAAGGATTATCGAGCTGACCAGTACAAAGACAGAGCTTACTTGATAAGGAAAAACATAAAGAGACCAGTTGTTTAGATTCACAAAACAATGGCTGTGAAATGTGATTATTCTCTATAAATTTATCTTTCACTCCTTTTCTAATACTGACAATTTGTCGCAAAGCAGTGGGCCAGCCAATTCGCAGAGTTGCACAAATGCACAGCAAGGTGCAGGTCTTAACCCAAATCGGGATGTATTTGTCAGAGTTCTCATCAGCTAACGGGAGAATACGCATGCAATTCAGCAAAGAAGTTAACCTTATGGCAACAAAACAAATACCAAGGAAGCCTACCTTCAGAACCGACTGGTGTAGTTTGTATAGTGAATTAACTACAGCCACGTTCCTCCTCTGCCCCTCCGTGAGCGGCCCAATCACCTGGCTGGCATCTCCTTGTGTAGACAGCTGCAGTGATTGCAGAAGTTGTTAAAACAGTACCAACTCTTTAAACAGTGCATCACCACAAAATTATACTTAACTGAGACCATGGCAGAAAGCCATAGGTCTTCCATAGCAATGTCCTTCCATTTAACTGTTGTCTTGATTCAAATTATTTCTATCTCCAGATAATATAAACTGAACAACAGGTACAGGAACTGTGAGAGACTGCTTTCTCAGCTCCCAAACCACAGTGCTCAGACCCAGATCTTTTGGAGATTCCTGGTCCCAGCATAACTTGAACATTGTTATCTAAGAGTCAGGTGAAGTCACCTACCCGAGGATGTAGTATAAACTAGCAGCAGCAGAACTGAAAAGGGTATGCTTTTCTGCATACCCTCAGTCCTTACTTCTGACAACTGTGCAAGCATATCCTTAAAAACTCTGTTTCTTCAAATAGATGGCTTACAGCTTTGTTCATATTAGTGGCTTGCAAATGAACATGAAGATAGAACTGCAAGGACTAAAATTGCTAATCCTGTCATTAAAGAGAGTTCTATCCGTGAATCTTCCAGCAAAAATAAATTTTAAAAAAAGTATTTCTTCTTATTTAGACTCCACAAAGCATGCATTTTTTATCATTACCACAGAAATCAAAGTTCCAGCGTGATACATAAATAGCAATTAACTACAGAACAGTCCTGTAAGGATACCACAGCATATGTTTGTAATTTAAAATAAAATCAATTCTAATTGGGAAAGAAACGGGAATTTTCTTGTGCACTGAAAGCTGCAGAAACATGAAGAATTGACAAAAGGCTATGTGAATTCTAGAAGTATGTCTAAATATTACAGCAAGAATAGCTATCAATAAAAGGCTTCACAGAGAGATCTGACTAGTTATCTATATTTCAGATACAAAATTATCCACCAGGAAACTCCTGAAGATGCCTAGCTCCAGAAGTCTCTCAGTGAAAACATACTCAACTCATAGAACAAGTCATCAAGAGACTTTTATGAAGCGTGTCTTTAAACACAGCTGTAGGTCCTACAGAAAACTTCTAAACTAAAATTAAATATACACTAACAATTGTTTAAGAACAAAAGAACAAACATAACATAAGCATTTTTAAGTTACGAGAAACAGTGAATCTTTACTAGTGAAAAACTATTCCTGAACTTCCCATACCTTCCATTCAGCATGGACACAGAGAGCATGCAAGCAAAGTTATCTAATATTTGCCAGCACTGCTAATAATGAAGTTTTAGACAAGTTCTTGCAAGCAGACGGGAACTCAAACTTATTCACAGCACTACGGTGGCAATATCAGTTCATTTCCCTGGGATTATTTCAGGATAAATAGGTTTCTGAGGCCTTTCAGAGGGAAAAATCTTTTCCAACCTATCTTCAATTATTTGACATCAGAACACATCTTTAGACTAGCTGACAAATATATCATCTCAGCATCTTCCTGCTTCCTGATGAGAACAGCCACGTGAGCTACATACATCTGTGTTTCCTTCCTGATATTTCTATTTGACAGACCTAACTGGTTCTAAGAATTCTGCTTCTCACGCTTACAAGAACCAGCCTGTCCACCCAGCTGACCACCCTCCCAGACACAAGTAACTTTTTTTCCCCACACCTTTTTAAAGCACTGTATGGACTATTTGTGTGGATTTTGCACATTTGCAACTAGTAAACATAAAAGACACAAGTAAGACAGTAAAATTTTACACCCTAGTCACTTTAATTTCAGTTCTTCAGAGTCTATTGTAAAGGTTTCACAATTTCCTCTTCTCAGACATTATGGCATTTTCTTAGACATTAGACTGTGTCTCTCCTGCTGGTGAAAAAGCCTAACCGATAAGTAAAACCAGTAATAAGGACAAACATCATCCTTCTGCAGCAACAAGCAGCTCTTGCAGTCAGCAATTATGCACAACAGCTTCACAGGCAAAGTCTAAAAATGCCTTAAAAGCAACCATTTCTAAACAATTTCTAAAACTATTTGCCATATTATATTCCCTTTAATTAATCAAATTGAACTTTGAGAGCGAGATGTGTCGACCCCTTGTTTATCATAAAATCACTAGTCCAAAACAGAGAGGCTTGGAAAACTTGACTTTTGTAACTAGCAGTAGGAACTAGGCAGCACAGGGCTCCCCAGGACCACTTCCTCTGAAGGTGTGCCATGAGAACACGTGGTACCTACATGGGTAGGTGTGCCCTACCACCATGGGAACACGTGGTATCTACATGGGTAGGTGTGCCCTACTATCTACAGAAGAAGTCTCAGGTGGTCATTCCCTTCTCTTGCTGCCACCACAATGATTTCTATGACCTTGCCTGGAGGCAAGAAGGTTCTGCACTGACTCTGTCCAACAAGGTTCATGTACATACACTTTGTCACTGGCATGTACCTGGATTTTGGGTAGTTTCTCATTAATCCAATATTCCAATGCCTCAGACTGAATTCTTGACACCTCTAATATCTATTGTACAATCATGCATCCAGGTAGGAAAATGCTATCATTATGTCTCCTCAGTTCCAACAAACCGCGCTTATGCTGGCCCATTTAGTATAGACACAAATCATTCCTCAGTTTATTTTCCATCATACCAGGTTTTATCAATGATACACATTCATCACTCTCATTTATACAGCAAGTACTTTTGAAGTTCAGTGCTGAACACAGCTTATGCATTTAAGCCCAGTGGTAATGTAACTCTTCTGTTATCTGCCCACTCGGGACCGCACTATGAAAATAGGTTAAGTCAAGTAAGTGTGAAGCCTAACCACATCCACTCAGATGAAAGACAGTCAAAGGGCCTTCTTTTTGATGAGGGCACTAGAAACAAAATGTGATGTCTTTTTAATCAGTTAGATTTATCCAGAAATGTAGAAGGCCAGATGGGTGAATTCATGCTCAGCAGAAATAGGGAGGACAGAAGGGGTGACAATCCCAAATCAGAATCTATTTTGGGAAAGAAACAATTAAGACACAAAGCATAGCTGAAGGACCAGACTCCATCTCCAGGGATCTGTCAGTCACTCCGGGAGTTAGTCTGGCTTGAGGCTGCTAACTGAAAAGAAAACAGGAACAGAAACCCTGCTGAAGCCAGACCTGAATGAGCAGTAACAACAAGGACTGTAACTGTTCCACTCTTCTGTATTTGTCTTTAAGTACAGCAACTGATTTCTTACACTCTTCACCTTAGCTGAGTAAACCGTTTCTGCTTTTACCTCAAACCCTGTCTACTATCCACAGCAATTTCATGGGCAGCAAAGGCACAGGCACCCTATTCCCCAGGCAAGCAGCAATGTTACAATGGGTTACATCTGTTATGACCTCTCTTTGCCAACATTAGCTACCAGCACCCTTTTGCATAGACCTGCTTTGGAAATATGTCTTGAAAAGAACTAGATCTGGATTTTACATTTTCCTATGTTTAATACCTAAGTACAGACATATAATTTGACAGCACGGATTGGATCTCACATGTTGAAACGTGCTGTGATGAGATTCCTTTGGGTTTAAATTCTTGTTTTCACCATGAAGCAATAAATGCAGAATTTAGATTGGGATGTGAATCAAAAAATCAGTTCTCCCTTGAGTTATAAAAAAACACTAACTGAGTTTGTCTTTTTCTTGTAGAAAAGCTCAGGCTATTGATACATCTTTTCCTATAATTTGTTTAGTGTTTCAAAGTGACTAACTTCCCCTCTTTCAACAGGTGGCAGCTCAGAAGAGACACTGATTTGTGAGCTGGTTTGTTACCATTTCCTTCACAGACTAAACATTCTGTGAAAAAGCTCAGTTTCACACTAAGTAACTGAGATCGTTTGTGCATCCCTATTGACAGTTTTGGAGAACTCCATTTATTCTCTACTCCAAAACAGCCTCAGCAAACCCACTCTCTAAAGAGCAGGAATTAGCATCATAATTTAGGAGTACAGAGAAGATCTTAAATCAAAATAAGACAAAAGTAGTGCTGCTGTAACTCTGGTATCACGAGACTAATGTGTTTTGATTGCACAAATTGAACTCCAATTGTCAAGCTGACATTTTCAAGAATAAATACATTCCTAATAGAGGCAGCTGATGTGGCCATACCTCTGGCAGAAAGCAATCAATCCATCTGGCAACTGGCCTCCTGCCTGCTCATAACAACTTATAAAGCACAGAATCCATTTACAGAATTTCTGAGTCAATAGGGCTTGGCCCTGGGATTTCTCCCATAAGCTACAAATAATTGGGATGATTTACTATTAGGTTTAATGTTTTCCATATGGCAGAAGGAGTCTTTTACAATCTCTTTCCACCTAAGAAATACAAATGTTTACTAGAATAAGTTTGCTACTTTTTGTAAAAATATGACACCGTTAGCAGAAAAATACATAACAATCTGAACTCCACTGGGTATGTCACCTATTGGCTACCTAGAGGACAATCTGCAAAAAGAAGAGTCATAATTTAGAGGTTCAAAGTGTAGGATTTGAATGAATGTGTTGGGGCAAATGAGGTCCTTGACTGATGCAGATAAAATAAAACCAATGTTCCGCTTTAAAAAAACCCCCAAACCACCAAAACCAAACAAACACACAAAAATCCCACAACAAACAAACAAACAAAACCCAACTAAAATTTAAGAATTGAAGAATAAGTCATAAATAAGAATTTATGTTCTTGGAATGACTTCTAATGTTTCAAAGAAGAAGAAATATTTCAATACATGAGGAAATCTGTGAGTTCAGGCAATAACCTAAAATGTACATAAACCCATATATATATCACTATATTGTACACTCAGGACATTCTTGTCGATTCCAGAATATCTTTTTTTTTGTTTGTTTTGTTTTTAAATTTGTTTGATTTTGTACTTTAGAAAAGGAGCTTCATGGTGAAGGCATCAAAATCTCATACAAAATACAATCGTTATTTTGGGAGGAAAAATTTTAAGGGACTGTTAAGTCCTTGACCAAGAAAGAAAACCGAACACCATGCTCATACAATTCATGCTAGAATAACAGCAATCATCGAACTGCTCCCTTAAGGTGTATTTCTGTTCTGTTTTGGTTTTCCTTCCTTCCTTAATATTTTCAAAAGCAGAAGAAATGGAAGAAAAGCAGCAAATGGTCTTTCTGTAACAGGAAAGACAGGATCTATCTCTAAACCTATGAATTATCTGAGAAGAAAAGCACTCAACAGATAATCAAAAGTAAGTTATGGTTCATTGTCCTTAAATACTGAGATGCTTTAAAACAACTCTGCTATCAGAAAGCACCTAAATCCAGCTCCTTTAAGGTATCTCAGAGAATCCTAAGCCTAAACCACTCAGAATCATTTGTATTTGACAATTTTTCAGACTCAAGTTTTTCCAGCTAGCCCAAGTTTGAGAAAGATTTCAAGGACAATGTGTGTTGATCCTGATACCTCTGACTTTACGAGTGTACTGAATTTTTCATGCTTGCCAAATTAGTGTCTGAATGATTAATTATATTTTATATGTCATCCCAATGGCTGTTGGTCCCAATCAACTACTGAGAATGCACCTCCAGAAGTGAAGAGCAGGCATCCATCCCCAAGACATATAAGACAGGTCCAACATGATAGGGTGATATTCACCTACACATAAAAAATATAATTAACTTATTTAATTGCCATCTGCCTTTTTTTGTATCAAGTCCAGGCGTTAACTGAGATTAGAATACTTCTACCCTGCAGAAGGTTATAAATGAGCCTCACATTGTCCAGCTCTCATTCGAGTTGATCCAAAACTGCAAAATTCCAAAGCCTTTACCATATCAACATATATATAACTAAATCTATTTTTGAATCATTAAATTTAATTTGGTATGAAATAACTTAGAGCACACTATAACAAAATACTGCGCAGATTGTGCAATCTCGCTTTTTCTACCTGTTAGCAAAATTACATCCTAGATCTAAAGACATCTTTTAAACACTTTCCCAGAAAGATAAAATGAAGTACATCATACTCTCAAAACCAGCCTTTAATGCTTGGATGATATTTTCCTGGAGTTTAGCCAGTATCTCTTTAAAAAAAAAAAAAAAAAAAGTAAAGAATCACACATTTGTTATGTGAGTCACGATCTAACCAGCAAAAGACAACATGAGAATGAAGAAAATGTTTCATGAAGTTATTTTTTAATGCAACTTTCTGCTCTAGATTTTTTCCATTTTTAAAAGTTTAAATACTTTTTAAAGTAACTTATCAGCTAGACATCTCGATGTATTCTCTGACCAATATAACTGGCTTCCTAATGACTGTTTTAACAAAATTCTTCTGATCTTTCCATTAAAAAAAGTAATTACAAAACCTTAGCTGACTTATTATTTTTAAATTAGACCTACTGCCATCTTTAGCTTTTATTACAGTACAGTGAAATAGTAATTATTCTGAAATTATTTTAGCATATAATAGCCTCCCACGTATTCTATTTAAATACCTATTAATGAATTCTTTTAATGTGCCAAATATTGAATTCATATTTTGGGGGTCTCTCATTTAAATAGCATAGATATAAGTTTTTCAATGACAGTAACACCATGTCTTCAAGATACTGGTATAATACAATTAATTCACATTATCTCCAAAAGAAGTGAGGAAAATACGATCTTTCACATTACTTACACCATCGTAACTGACCCGTTATTTACAGAAAACCTTTCCCAAAGTGCCATTTCACTACAGTTCTTGATGATTTGTGAGCCTATTACGTTTCATGCTTCCATCCAAAGTTCACAATATTCGACATTTAGACAGGAGGACTAGATACGTTTGCCTGGAACTGTCAGACAAATCTCATTGTTGGAAAATGTCCTGAATAGTGATTCACTCACAAATGAAAGCTCACAATTCAATATAACATCACCTAATCCAAGACATGAATTCTTATAAGATCACATAGTAAAAAAGGCAATCAGAAATTCACTTTATATCATTACAATGAGAATTCATCATGCTTTTCCATTCAAAATCATCACAGGTCTCACAAATTTGATCGAGTTTAAATCTGGTGCCAAAATTCCAGTGTATGAACAGTATCTTCCCTTCACTGGAAGAATCTTATTCCAGGGAATCTTTTCTCTCTCCCCCTTCCACCCTGTTCTCCCTACTTTGTTCAATTATTCATCTAGTTAAATTTAGCTATGTCAGATAAGAGGATAGTGGACAAAAAAACAGCGACACAGATACTCCAAATCTCATAGTTATGTCAGTAAAGATTCAGTAAACATCCCAAAGGAGATGCAGCTCACATCTGTTTTCTTGCTACTATAGCATATTTCACCTGGGAAACTTCTATAAATTAAATGAGAAAAACAGTGTCTTTGGTTTGTGTAAGGCACGTTTCTCCTTAGGAATATGTATGACTAAAGCCAACCCAACAAACGATTTCATCCATAAGTGAGGTCTTAATTTTTTTCACTTCTCTAAGAAGAAACCAGAATTATAGCCCTCTTAGATCAACATCTTTCCCCTTGCAACACATTATTTTTCCTTGCTACTGCACAGACAGGGGCACAACTGGTGAAGAACTTGTTTAGTCCAGCCCCTCTGCCTTTTCCTAGTCAACCTCTAAGTATAGAACGAGATTCAGAAAATATTCCTATCTCCATGATACTCAGAGAAAACTAAGAACTGATCCTTCTCATCCACCTGTTACATCATTTTATATTTATCATTTTAGCTTTTAAATCTCACTTTTAGCATATTTGCTCGCATTTTGCTTTTCTTAACATTTTCACCGATTGAACCAAGACGTTTCAATATAGTCTCTGGACCAGTTATAATACACTTAGCCTTTTAGATTCTGGACAAAAATATGCCATTCATATTGCTTATCATCTAAATAACCCACTGAAAACAGCTTATTTAAATCTTCATTCCCCTGATCAAGTATGACAGACAGTTTTTCTTCTATAAATGACATTACAAAAATTCCTTGTGAAGATGCTGTCTCTTTCTCAGCTCAGAGTTTAAGCTGAATCAATTGTTATTTTTCTATTCCTCCTGGCATTCTAGCATTTTCTTTCCTCATACTTTTTATTGCAACAACGTTTACAAGGTACGAAGAAGCATTAATAAATTACAGATTGTTTTTAAACAGTAAAAACATAACCCAGAATCACAGCACATTTAATTGTAATCTCAGGAAGAGATATCCTGGAAGATCTGTGAAGCCATGGCATGACAGAATTACGCTTTCAAAACTACCTCACCAAAACCAAACAGAAGACTATTTTCTATTGACTACCCTATGTCGGATGCACCATAAACCCATAAAGAAATAATGAAAAAAAATCAAGACTCATCTGCCACAATATCACAAATCATTATGATGACGGGATGGATGTGTAGAAAGTTGAGATCTATTTTAAACCCCAGTAATCACAAAGTAGTTTTTAAACATACTCAAAGGGAAGGATAAGAAGATAAAATCTTCTTTTTTGAAGAAAATTTGAAAGACAAAAATAAATTTTCTAGTTGTGTTGTGAGACAAACATGAGCTGTTTTCTCACAGTTTGCCTCTTTAAACTCAAAAAATCTCCCAAATAATCTATTCCAACTATGAATGGCTAGCTAGGGGACCAGAGACATTTAATAAGGAGATATTAACTCTGAATATCCACTAAAAGTGGAAAATTGAAAAGATCATTATGGGTAACTGCAAAAGATTAAGCCACCCAAGCAGCATTACAGAACACAACAGTAGCTGATGATGTAAGTAATGCAGAATTTGGAATCTTGCACCTGCAAATCACAAGTTCAAATATAAACTGGATTGAAGGACAATAAGAGATGAATTGCTTATCTCAGTTTCAGTCCTAGTGGAAAGTGGGCATTTATTAAAATCCTCATAATGTATCACTGACTGACAATCTTATTTGAAGCCTCAGGAAGAAGACCTGTGATTGAAAAGATCTGAGAGAAGAGAAAATCATCTTTAAAAATGATTCCTACAGAGTAGAGACATAGCACAATGGCAGAATAATGCACTGAGCCATACAAGTTTTGTGGGCAATACTAAAAATAATTTAAGAACAACTGCAGAGAGCTGACTTTCCATTGTATATATTTTGATGCTAATCTTATGTAATGCATTTGGTGCTGATCAGCATTACAAAGATCTGTGCTCTAAAAATATCTGAACATGACAGATAGATAGATGCTCCTCAGCCTATATCTCCATCCATTACACTCACTAAAAATAGAATATTAAATTACAGAAGTGGTTGGTTGCACTGGCATCCAGAAAGATGTCATCTGAGTTGGCTCAAAGAAATATTTGGCTACCCAAGGAAAGTGTCGAACTCCTGAGAAGAGTTAATATCCAAGAGTTTTCTTGCACCCCTTCAGCAGTATTTGGAGTTACCGACTAGCCGCAACACCACAGACAACTGTGCTCTTTTCAAGGTTTTCAATGTTATTTGAAAATAAATCGAGTATGGCTGACAAGCATTACAGATAGAAAAACATGTTTAGAAAAGCATATCCTTTGAAGCTCTGGCAATCTAAGAAAATCTTAAGACCAAAAGCAATGTTACTATAGAAGCATTTCCTAACTTTTGCCTTACAGAGATTTATTTACATCTGAAATAAGAAAGTATGAATTCCAGATGCAAGAAAAAAAATCACCCTGATCTGTCAGCATTTTAAGCTTCCTCTTGAACAGATTTCGCGCATTGCTCTCATTCAGTCTCATTCACATACTAGCTACACCCATAGCAGTAAATTGAACAGCACCAGGAAAGGTTCCTGGATCTGGTATGTGATCATCTGTACCGCTAAGCTGTTAGGACAGTCATTAGCAAGTTTGTGGCCTGCACCAACAACTCCTCTCCCAAATAATCTCCATCCATGGCTCAGGAGAGGCAATATTGCAGAGGCTGTCCCCAACAGGGCATGGGCAGGCAGCCACGTGCTCTGGGGAAGAGAAGCCTTGCCAGCTGCAAGGCAGGCTGTCCTGCACACGCTGGCCATGGTGCTCAGCATTGCCCTGGCACCTGCTGCTGACTAGCACAGACAGTACTGTTAGTCCCATGTTGGAGACTGAGAGGGTTCACAGCTAAGATAGCAAATTAAGTCCTGAGTGTCAGTCATAAACCTTTACTGACCTTGTACTCTCAACTGAGAGGCAGACATTAGCATAAACATCAGAGTGACAGTGTGAAGCAATTTAATACACAGCCTTTCTGCAGCTAAAACAGACGTGCTTTGCTGATCCTTGAAGTGAGGCCAACACTACTCAGAAAAAGCCTCGATATAAATTTGCCTTCAGACAAGATGAGACCAAGCTCATCTTTTTACTCACATTTACATATTTATTTACTCACATTTTTTCCTTCCACACCTATCTGCTGTTTCAAACGCAAATACAGACCATTCGGGGACAAACAGAGAGTGATCAGGATATATCTGCATTTGACTCCAATGGAAGGGTTGAAACAACAATGAATTGTTAAGGTTTTCTACTTCTTATGCTCCTTTTTGGTATCTACTTTCTTAAACAATAATGCACTAAAAACATCTGTCATCAAGTACATATTATTCATCATTATGACAGATAATACTTTACAATAACATAATCCCAGTTACGATATTTAGCACCAGTTATTGTAAAGCAGACCTCAGTAAACTCTCATAACAAATAATGTTTAGAAATAATGTACATTAGTTTTAATCATAGAATTTTAATGTTAGAGTCACTTTGCATTTAAACATTAATCCAATTAAATATTTAGAATTGTTTCACAAGATCTGAAATCCAGTTTCACCATTGCATTGAAAAAAACACTACCAGGCTAAATCAAAGTGCTTCCCAGTTACTTCCCAAGAACCTTTTTGTACTTGGCAGAGTACCTGCATATTACTTCTGATGTTACTGCTCTAGTACTCTGCGACTGGTACACTTTCTAAAACCATGCATAACATTACATAACTCAGATATATAGTTAAGTAAATGTAAATAAATCTCAATATACTACTGAGATCCAGGATAGTGAGAAAGAGGCTGCCTACTCTCTATCACAGATCTCATCTCATGCTGACTTCTCCCCTGAAAACAACCCAGAACCTAAAAACCTCATTCACCAAAGAAAATCCATACAGATTTCTTGGTCCACTGCTTATAAGATCAGAATAGCACATTCTCTCTCATTTTGCCTTTTGATATGTCCAGTACCAGAGGTCTTCCACCTGTGCATCATGTCCTGCCCTTTGAGGATATGGGACAATTATTTGTACCTTGGTGCGGGGATTCTAATTTTTGAGGCACTTACATCTTTTCTTCAATCTCAAAATTCACTTCTATTACTGGGTCTTTAGCAATTTAACTTTGAAAATTTAACTTTGAATGTTTAAAGAGGGTAGATTTCGATTAGATACTAGGAAGAAGTTCTTCACTATGAAGAAGTGGTGAGACACTGGCACAGGTTGCCCAGAGAAGCTGTGGCTGCCCCATTCCTGGCAGTGTTCAAGGCCAGGTTGGACAGGGCTTTGAGCAACCTGGTCTAGTGGAAGGTGTCCCCGCCCACGGCAGGGGGTTGGAACTGGATGAGCTTTAAGATCCTTTCCAACCCAAACCATTCTGTGATCCTATGAAATATATAAAATACACCAAGTGTTACCTTATGTTTTCTTAAGGAGGTCAAGGAAGAATTCTTCAAAACGCCAGAAAGGACTGTGCTCTCTGTACAGTGCTTAAAAATTTCCAAGTGGCTTACACTAGGCAAATTTGCTATCAAAAAATCCCACAACCACTGCCCAGGATAAAATCCTGATGAGAAGCCAAGCCTCTATCATGAGCTGTGGGCAAAGGATAGGTTAGTAGCTCCCCCAGAACTCCACCCAGACCCTGTATTTCAGGCCTCTACTTCATTCATCAACTTTAGCAAGATGTATGACACAAGTCCAACCACATTTAGTTAAGGAAATAAAAAAGAATGAACTCAAAATCTCTATTTCCTTCCTCCCTCATTTCACCCACTCTCCTTCTCCATCTTCTGAGTGCTTCCTCTTTACGACTGCTTACAAGTCTGCCAGTCTCCATTATATCATCTGCCTGCAGCCTCTTGTCTGTTGGAAAGATCCCTTCTTTAGACAAACTTTTCTGAAACATATTACTCCATAAAATACAATATTCCATATTTAGGAACCTCTCCAACTATAGGTAATCACAGCTCCCACTGATTTTAGCCTTACCTACCCTAACTTTAGGATAAATCTGCCTTGTATGATATAGCCATGCAGATTCTTGCTTTGCCTGTACTTTAAGCAGAAATGAACTTGCTCTGCTCATGCTCCAGGTTGAATGAGTGTGTTGTGCTCAGCAAGGTTTCAAGGCTGAGCTGGTCACCCTGGCCTGAAGTGGAGCTAAGATGTGCCCTGCCATCTGGGAACACAGCAGAGTGAGTTTGTGTTTGCCTAAATCGTACCAATATATATCCACATGTAAAAATGTTTTTTTAATTTGATCCAACAGAAGTTGCCAGCATAATCACCCCACCTGCTCTTGAAAAGCAAGTGGGCAAACTGATTTTTACAATCCTGCCTGTGCACATCATGCTTTGCTTGTTTATTGGCCAAAACATACCAGGCCACTGTCTCTTGCAGTGATGCTTTATAAGTGGGAGAAGGCAGCAAGACAGCCTCCACAAGAAAGGAAGGATTGCTGTGGGACTCTGACTGCAACTAATAAAGACAGTCTGACAGGATGACTGTAACTCTAGGGAGGAAACTAGTAGAGGTCTCCAGGTTCAAAAAGTAGTAAAATTGCATATTCTCTAAACAGCTGCATTTTCATGTTCATAGCACAACACATTTCATCTATGTGCATTTGGTGGGTGTGTTAGTGTATTTCAATCCACCCACATGCCAAGCTGAGCAGAAATAGCACAAAAGTAAGAGAACATACAGTACTTCAATTCAGGTAACTAAAATCATCACTATAAAAGCAGAAAGAATGCCACAAAAATCCCAACAATAAATATTGTTTGAAATAGTCCTGTGCTGGAAGGGAATAGACTAGATGACCAAATAGGGCTCTTCCATCTTCAATCTCTATGAGGACAATGGATCTTGCAATTGATTTTTCTGCTTTTTGGCAAAACTATGATTTTGTAAACTTTTAGAGCTTTTAACCCTCAATGTTTCATGACTTCTCTTTGCAAGACATCCAGTTCTAAGTATCAGTACGAGAAATAGCTCCAATTAGCAGTCAAACCAAAACAGTGACTGCAAAGTTGCAACAAAGAGATTTTTAATTATGAAAAAAATCACAACATTTCGATTACCTTTAAATATCAGTTCAGTAAATGACAAAAATACAGGTAATTAACCGGGGAAATACAGTTTTGTCTCACTTTCAATCCACAAGTGACTATAATTTTCATTTTTATACAAATAAATGAGAAATCTGATTTAAAGTAGCATAGGAACAAAAACAAACACAAATTTAAAAGATTGCTTCATGGCAAATTCTGCAATCAACCAGGCATCTTTTCCAAAAATTGACAGCCGAAATCTGCTCACTTCTTACTACGGAAGATTACAGCAGAGCATTACCTTAAAGCAGTAGTCTTCAAAGTGAGGTGTGTGCATCACAGGGTTTATGCAAGACAACCCACTGGAGAGCAGGAAATAAAAATCAGAACTTCAATAGTACATGTATATAATTTATAAGTAAATAGGGAGGTGCATGCTCAAAAAATTTATACTGATACGTATGCATGACCAAAAAAGTTTAGAGACCACTGTCCTAGAGGATCCTGACATGCAGTTACTGCTGCCATATCAAAGGCATCTAATGAAAATGTTGAGATACAAGCTGTCTTTTATACCTTTTCTCAACTATCAGTTATACAAATGGGTAAAAATTTCTCTAGGAGGCAGATTTGTGAGCTTCTGTCTTTTGTTAAGCAGTACGGATTCTTAAAAAACCTCAAAATTACTCAACTTTGTTTTCAGGAAATGCATTTTACTGGTTTCTCATTAATCTCTTTGCTCCACCTTACTTACTGTCAACACCTGATGAACGGGCCAATATTCCTTAATTGGCCGTTAAACAAGAACACATGTTGTACGTGTCAATCAAGACAGGTAACTTTAGTTATTTGCAAATGGGAATGGATGACCCCTGTGGAACACTCTTCAATCAAGGAGAAAGGTTAGTGTTCTTTTTTAGTGTTCTTTTTTTTTTTTTGTCTAGGCTACCTCACTTGTATGAAAAAGTGGCTAGCGGACAAAATCTGGCTCGGTAAGCCCCTATTATGTTAAAAAGCAAGCGATGGATTACAATGTAGAAATGCAGAAGAGGAAAGTTTTTGCTCTTAACCAAAATGCAATGATCAAATTTGTTAATATCTCTTCCAGTATGGAATGAAAAGGATGTAGAAATGGTAACTAAACTGAAATCTTGGTGGTGAAGCTGAAAGGTAATACTCTTAAATTAACAGAAATATTTGTTTTTTAATTTAGTGTAATGTATAATTATCCCTTGAACCTCTATGGTAAGAACATCTGCAATTATACTGAGTGAAATTAGAACAACAATTCTGAATGCTTCATGGCATACACCAAGCACATCAAGCATCAGCAAGCGGTTAGCTAAAGATTCACCCAACAGCTGAATATATCTATCTACTGCTCACTAAGGGTTATTTATATCTTCTTTGAAATCATTTGAACTGCTTAATACAAGAATAGATCTCAGGCACAGCAACAGCTAGTTCGTGGTGTGGGGAAAGCTGAAAACCAAAAGCCAGCAGTGTACAAAGTCACACGTAACACAAACACATGTTTTGGATTTACAGGAAGAGGCCATTTTTTCTTACTTTGTTTTTGCTTTAGTACTACATGTACAGATTGCTGGAAGCTGCTTTTACTCACATGTAAAATCTTTGAGTCTTAAATAACACTTTCCTTGATATTTGTCCTATCTAAAGCTAACTGGAGAAACATCAATGAAATCTCAGTGAACTGCCATTTATTTTGTTCTGAAATTGAATAAGTAAAACCCCTGACATCAGAATGTCTCAACATTTTTATGACTGCAAATTTCATTTTTTCACTGTTCAATTCTACCTGCAATATTACAACAGCATTAAAAAAAAAAAAAAATCTAATGACTCTTAAATGCAACCCCTCCACAATCTTCCTTCACTGAGAATTCTGAGATTCTATTGTTTACTTTTAATTTGGAAGAGAACTCGATTGTGAATTTCTCCAGGAAATTATATTTCCATCTTTAGCACTGCTCTACCACAGCCATCAGAAATAAAGTATCTGAGCGGAAATGTTACATGGTCACCCTTCTCAGCTTTAGAAAGCTATCCTTGCAGGCTGGATTGCAAGACTGAATTAAGATTGCATTCTTGGCTACACCACTAAAACATAATGAAACAGTGCTGTCTGACATAGCTCCTGTTCTACATATGGTACACATTTCAGGCTCAATCTGTCTGCCCCAAAACAGGTATAAAAAGAAGTTAAAATGTTCTAGATTATATCCACAAGCCTGGCATAAGCATGGCACGTGACAAGCAGGAGAGCCATGCCCTTCTGGAGAGGTGGGTGGAAGCAAGGCATGATATTTTAGCACTTTAAATATTGCACTACACATCCATGCCTTGGCAACTGCGCTGAGCCCTTCCAGGTCTTAATTTTATAAAAAGTATATCAGTAAGGAGAACAAAAAAAAAGTAATAAAACATAGCTGTGCAATACATAGCTGATACTGGTTTACAATTTGCAGGTATATTCTTGAAGGACATTTACGGTCATTCTGCCAGTATGACTAATCCTGTCAGTTTTTCAAAGTTTTATTTTCAGCTGCCAAATTCAAGAAGTTCAGACTCCCTCTTTACTCCTACATTCTTTTAGTTCAAGGTCAGCTAATACAAAGCCACAAATCATATACTTGTCAGCTTATTTCCACATATCCTTTTTTTTTTAAGGGTTTCTTAAGAATTTGCTGTCCGGCTGATCACAAAATGATGTACACTTTTGAACAAGCCACTGGCCAGGTTCAAACTCTAACAGAGATGATGAGCACAATAGACTCTGGTGCTTTCACAGTTACAGCTGTTAGATCTTTTTTTTCCCAGCTGAATGCCACTATTTGACACTACACTCCATGACAAACAGAGACATAAGTGTAATATTTTTTACTCATGATGACTCTTGCAACCTACTAAAAATCCTGATCTCTTTCAGGAGCAAATTTCACTCTGAAATTATGGAGCTACGATTCAATGTCTTTAAAAGAAGATCCAACTTAAGCACTACGCTCGTAATATATAGCAAAATAATGTAAACACATATTTTTATTTTAAATATTCTTTATGGCCTGCATGACTGTTTCACCTACCTTCCTCTTCCATACATTAGTTTGCAAACTCCCAATATAGTTCATCCAACAGTCAGGGTAAAGAAGGTATGCATTACTGAATTTCAATGTTTTTGAAGCTATTCACGCATAGCAGGTTTCTCAGAGGTAAACAGAGCCCATACTAACTTAATTGCTGCAACGTTTTGTAGCTGATCGTTACAAAAAATTGTAAGCAAGTACCCCTCTAAATGAAACATAGTAAATTAACGTCACTGGAGTCTGAGTTTGCTTTCAGAACTGATGTTGTTTAAATGAAAATCTTGTTTAGAAATACAAGTAGTCATTTCTTGTGGGTCTGCATGTTGCAAAAATTAATTTTCATCTCTTCAGAAGAAAAGCATTAAAAATTCACCAACAGACTTGATGAAAAAATTGTTGATCTTGAAAATTATTTTTTCATATGACAATGACATTCACTGTGCTACCCATTGGCTTTTGGGGGATCCTTATCCAAAGGATAAGGCTTTGGGGATCCTTCTTCTACTCAGATTAACACTAGATGATAGTGCATGGCAAATGACTGGAAGCATTTGACAAATGCAAATAAATCAAGGATCAGTTAAATATACGGCAAATAATAAATATATGGAAAAAATGTCCAGATTTTAACACCAGAAAGACAACATATCATGTAACTGATGAAATATCAAACATGGGTAAATATTAAACTGAACTGAATTGTTTCAATTTCACTTAACATTTATGATTTTGATTTTTTTAAATTCATATGGCAAATTTAATGTTGAGTGACACAGACAAGTTTTACTCTTTTCAATAGACTCTGTTTATCTGAAGGCAGAATTTAACTGAAAATGTTTCCAAGCACTATGAAAAGCCAGTTCCAAGGTTTTGTCTATCTAGATTGTTTTACTGTTATGTTGTAAATCTACAAAACCCAGAACATTGGACATTGAAAAACTTCAGTTTTTAGAAATTTAAAATTACTTACAAGCTGCTCAGACTTTACACCGTAGAGCTGAATGGTCTTTGCAACATTTTTTGCCACAGCTAAACTCAGGTCTGGATCAACAGCAGCCACATTTAGCTCACTGGAAGCAAAGATTACAAATCTTGATTAACAACTGAACAATGATGTATTTAATTGATAAAGAAATAACTAAGAACACATAGCTACATGGCATGCCAATTTAGAGAGAGTAGCACATACAACCAAGTCTTTCTACGCACTGTAATTCAGTTTACAATTTAGTAAGTCACTTGGGAATTTTATGTGCAGTGTTCCTATTCTACTAAAAATGAGCAAAGTTTAGGAATGACACTTCAGTATGAAATCACTATTAGTAAGCCATTCAAAAATATTGACTGCAATTAACTACATTCAAGCTTTGGCAGCAGCCTTCAAACATTACAGGTGAATACACAGTCATTCAACTCTGGAATTACATGAGCTGTGCAGAAATACCCAGGGGACGCCTTAGCTTGACACAACTAATAAGCTGTGTTTTAGGCAATCCTTTATAGTAACAGAGGCCCCAAAGGAATGACAGAGAACAAACGGAAGGAGGAAAAGACTTCTAAATCACTTCTAGTATTTCTTGTTCATGGAACCCCCCCAGATCTCCATCAGTTGGGACTGCATTCATAAATGCTCTACTGAAAACAGACAAGTACAAGGGCCATCCTGCTGCTACTGATAAGATTAACCTCTCCCAAGACCAGAGAGACTCTAGGCACCTTGACATAGGAATAACCTTCCCTGAGAACTCCAAAGGGCCACAAACATCATTATCTAAAGGTCACTCTGGAAAACTCAGCTGAAATTTCATCATTTTCATGTTGTTTTCCCTTCTCCTCTGCAAGGAGCAAAATAGCCATCAATAACCACACCAATAGGCATGTTCTCAGCATGTGCAACTCCCAGTCACAAGTACAGTGTCTATTTAATATTACACACACAGATACATTCACAACAGTCAATATTGCCCATCATTTTCAGACTGTATTAAACAGAGTAGTCCTTACCAAAACCTTACGAGAGAAAATACACCACTGCTAATTTAAGCATCTTATTTCACAAATGCTACCTGGAATAGTAGTCTTTATCTATTATCTTGCTGTTTCACTCCAACAGAATATTTACATCACGTATTATCACTTGCAGTCAAACAACCCTTGTCTTCCCTTTGACACAGTCAGAATAATAAAGACACCAGACATTTACAATATGTGTTAAGTTTCTCTTCCTAATGTTTTATAAGCTTAAACAGTTAAAACTTAAATTAAAATTCCAGTTATTCCAGAAAAAAAAATTAAAAAATAAAAAAACCTAATAATAAATTATAAGTAATAATAAAGAGGTGATTATCCTCATGTATTCAGCATTTATCCAGCCTCACTCTGAATACTGTGTGCAGTTCTGGACCTCACAATTTAAGAACCAGTTTCATAACTAATCAACCTTTTACTGATGAGGAAGTCTCATTTCTAAAATTGTTATGAGAAAAAAACATGTTGAAGATTACTTTTTACAATGTATTATATGTGCATACCTGGCTATAGTTTTAATAATGCTGTCAAGCTCGTCAGAAGAAGGAGGATTCCGACCTCCAGGAGGGAAAACAAGATTGATGGGGTCAAAGAGTCGAGATAAGGATTTTGACAAGTAAGCAGCTTCATACTGTTGCAGTGAATCTTTCAAGGCCTTTTCTGGACTGTAGGTTTAAGACAAAATTACCACATTTTAAATTAAAATACACAATAGCATTGAATCTTTCCAGACCATATGAACTTCAGGTTTGAACCTGGCTTTTCTTTCTGCTCTTTAAACTTATGCATTTGAAAAGATTTTGATCGTGTGTAACACCTTGCTTTTCACTTGAACCATGTAACAAGTCAGGGAGCAGTTCTATGTAGTTCAATACTGTTCTTAGCACTTTCTGTAAGACGTACATGGAATCCCTAATTCAAGGTGTTCTTGAGACAAACAGTGATAAAAACATCTGCAAAATATCAGCAAGATACCCAGAACTGCAATGAAAGACCTTTTCATATTCACATATTTCATTAGCCAGCGTGTAGTCAATGATACATTTAAAAACATGATATAAAGTATAAAATATACATTTAAAAAATAAAAACGTATGTCCCGGTGTAATTATGTATATAGAAAGATTCAACTAGAAAGACTCTTCTTAAATTTACCTTTAATAAGCTTTAGTCTTTAGTATTTCTATTTTTGAAAATAAGTAAGCAGTAGCTCTCAAACATTTTACTTCATTGTCAGAAGTTTGGTGAAACAAACTTTGCTTCCATTGAAGTGACTAAGTCTCCCACTGACTGCTCAGGTACGTATTTAAGCTAATATAAATCTCACATAAAATATTCATTTTATCTTACCTAAGTCTAGAAGTTCTAATAGACTTGATGAGCCTGTTTCTGTTTGATCTTTCTGATATCCACCACTCAGATAATGTTTATTCTACGATGTATAAACATAAAAACTGTGAATCATAACAAACTGAGCATTTGTCATGCTCCAATGATTGTGGTATAATTAAGAGAAAGCTACTGCTACACATACAAAACCAAATTTTCATCATTCTGCTTCTTTTCTTCACCCAAAGAGACAAAAAGATAAAACTAATTCAAAGACAGGGACCTCGTGAAAGATGAGACAATCCAACACTGTTAATTGCATAACCTAATGAAAATCCTACAGCTCTAAAATAGTATCAAAGTAATAACTGCAAGGAAAAAAAAAAAGCTTTTAAAATTTTCCCGCTCTGAAAATTTGAATTACACTAAGTTCTTAAAAATATTCTGTTTTCTTGCAAGCTGAAAAGCTTGACATTTTATTGCCTTAGAGTTCATAATACATACTCGTAGTCTTGGGTTTTTTGCATGAATATGTCCTGTGTATCTTCTTCCATTTGCTGTAGTTCAGCAAGAAGATCAGTAGTTCCACTTGTGTTAAAATTCCTCTGAATATTTTGACTATATTGTTGCAGGCGCTTCCACAAGTCATTATAAAGCCTCAGTAATTTAGGGTATTCTCCTTCAAAGGCTTGTTTCAAAAACATAGAGGCTGCAAAATAAAGCAGTAAACTATGCATCGCTAAGTTCAAAGTAATTTTTTGGTTCATATAAATATATAAACCTGCACCTTGCATTTATATAAATGAATTATATACAGTATTATCCTATCTTTAATATTAATAATATAATATTTATAATTAATTTCAAAGTGGCATGAATTATCACATTAAATGCAGTTGACAAAGGTACATATCTAAAGCACCAGCATAAAATCCACAATTGAAAGAAGGGACACAGAAAACTTATTTTGTACAATACAGATACTAATCATGGTTGTGATATGTGTAGTATCAAAGTTAATTATTAGTATTACCACTCATTTAACGCCCAAGTGTGATTAGAACACTTTAAATCTAGAGATTTTCTTACAAAAACTTGATGGGGGAAAAGTGTGGGGCTGTGCAACTTTGAAGATACCCATTTAAAATAGAGAAAGATATTTTCTATGAGCCACAGTCTTCAGAAATCTGATGTGGGAAGCATATGCATTTACACATACTTCTTAAAACAAGGTACTAAAATGCAATTCCTAAACTTGTCAAATAATGACAAAGCCAGCAAAAAACCAGCATTATTTTCAGCCTTGAAAGGCTTGCCACAAGTAACAGGAAATGAAAAAAATGTACAACTGTTTTAGCAACCACTGTTAATCTTGATCTAACATCACTCATACTTTATGGATTTCCCATTACATTAGGAGATTAACACTGCTCCACTCATTCATAGGTTTTTCAGGTTCCAGAAGTCTGCCCCATTTCACCCAGCCTATCCTTTCAACTCAAATATATTCTAATTTTGAATACTGGAGGATCCACATTTATTATCAAACACGGTTATTTTAGGTCACAAAGACTGTCCAAACCTCACAAAAGCAGAATATTAATATTATCAAACTTTGCAAACTGCCATCAATCCCTATTTTTACACTATTTTCCTGATATTGTCTAGTCTTCCCCTATATGATCCATGGGTCTGAGAGTGATGGCAGTGGATTCACTTACAATTTGTGTGTTGAAAAATTAACTGTCTCATACAGATGTGCCACTTAAATGAAAAAGTCTACTGGCTGTAAGCATTGTTTCCCCAAAACTCAGCTGTAGCAAAGTGAAAACATCATTCACAGTTCAAAAATCCAACCACTCCTTTGGGACATTTATATAAAAAACATGACTAAAAATCGTAAGTAATAAAATATTTTTAATAGCTGTCAGACAAAGTACTGCTGACAAAATGTAAGACAAAAAGTAAGTTCCCTTATTTCGGAAACATTGATTGATCCCATTAACTGATGTCACAATTTTACAATCTTAAAACTGAGTGCTGAAAACAGGTAGCACACGTTCGGTTTGAACATATGAGATCCTGGGTATGTACATACTGCTGTTGAACTAATGTGTAAGGCAAACAGTAAAATTAATATGTTTTAACACAAGATGAATACATTTTCTTTTGGGATCATCTAGTTACTTAGCAACCAAGCAACACGAATCAACCAGATAGTTCCTCAAAATCATATTGCTGCTAAAAAGCGTGGAAGGACCAAATTCTGAAGGGCCAATGCAACAGCTGAGATCACAAAGATAAATGCAGATCTTATGCACTTTATCTGTATGTGCAAAGGATTAACTTTAGACACTGTATACAAACATGAAGGATGTATTCATGAAAGCACCAAACTCACCTATGACCCAACTGCATGCTGCATTAGCATGTACCAGTAATAGTACTGTCTTACATTTATACATTATTTTTATTTAATATTCCTTGATTGTATCTGCTATTTACACATTACATATGTACAGAATATCGTGTATAGCCAGAACACCAACCATTCATATATATTTAGACAAAACACAATTCTGAAGAAACTCAACTCCTATTTATAAAGGTATCCAAAAACGTCTAAAATCAGATTTTTACTTGTGTTTAACAAGAAAAGACTGTAAGAACTGCTCTTCAAAATCAAATTACTATCTTTTAATTCGGCAAACCCACTCACTTTGGAAAGCATAATGTACCATTCCAGCCATTTTTTGACCCCTTCATAAAGTTGCAAAAATACATTTTTGTTATTAGATAATAAATACATAACGAAGCAGAAAACATTTAAATATTTCTTTCTGAAAATTCAACCACAGTTTAGGAGGATCAGCCTGTTGGTTTGGTTACAAACCCAAGTTTTAAATGCACAGACCTCGCACTGAGTGAACCACTGCTACAGTTCCAGTGGAGGAGATAATGAGCAAAGGGCTTACTAAAGTGAGAGATGCAAAACAACTATCGAACACATTACAAATCGTTTATTCTGAATACTTACAGTCTGTTGCTGACTGAAACTGAGAAGAAAGTGTCTGAGTTACTGCAGTCCAAAATTTGTACAAAATATCAGACTGGCCATCCTGATAGCAAGGGACAAAAGAAATACAAGTTTCAAAACACAGTCTTTTCAAAGAATCTTCAACAATGCAAATGCTTCCAGCCAAAGCTCTTCAACATCACGGAGAACAAAAACTAAGTAAATGAAGTCTGAGAAGTTTTCCCCAAGTTTGAAGCTAGAAAAAAAATATCGGAGAAAACAAAATAAAAGCTTCAGTCTTCTCTAAAATGGAGTATTTTCCTTCAAGTCTGAGAGAAATGCTCCCAGCTCTCTTGGGGCACAAGTGTAGATTGAAGCAGTAAACACCAGGAGCCGTGTTAGAAAACCTCTTTCACTACAGTGACCTTCATATTCTGAGGAGGTTCTCAGGCTTGCTACATCATGGCAATTACTGTTACTGCCATTACAACATGTTTGCAAACACCGACCAGGGACCAAAACCAGTGCACACTGCTCTGCTTCCCACAGAACAGTTTTCTGTTTCTAAAAACATAAAACACATGAAAATACAGTGAACCTCACAGCTGACTCCTCACCATCTTGTGTCAGCAGGGCTGGCTGTCAGAAGTGGAAACACAGTAGCATATTCTTGCAAAAAGGACATACAAGAAATAGCAGGCTGTTTTCTTACTCCCCCCATCATCTTGCACTTAAGCTCAAGCATTAAACCATGATATTGTTTTCTCTCTCTTTCACTTTCTTCCTGTCAGTGTGTCTGAGGTACAAAAAAAAATACAAGAGATGATGATGGGTTTCCTGTCCTGCCCACTAGCCAGATGGAAGGCTGATACTTTGAGGCTGTCCAGTGTTTCCATGGAAAGGGGAAGCTCACGCTGGACAGAACCACTTTCTTCATGGCATGGTATACATGTAATGTATTGACCCTACTGTATAAATTAACCTGTTTGACCGAATCACTAATGATAGTGATGATCAGAAAAAAGTGATCAGATGAAAAAGTGAAACAGCCAGCAGTGATGACAAATGTCAGGAATTCTAAGGCTCTTATGCTGGCACTTGGCTGTTTCTATCCTGGCTCACTCTGACACCTTCCAGGTTTTAAATCAAAGCACAACATTCACATCTAAAGATGTTAAGCAAAGGGCTCAACACTGAAATGGCTGTCAAAGGGGGGATGCATTTCCTCAGCTTTCCTTTTGGCACTGCCAGTGACTTCACTATGAGAAAAATGCAAACAAAAGCTTTTTTTTTTTTTGCAAACAGCCCTAGTTCTTGTTAATAACGCAAGCCCTTTCACAGTGTCAGTTCAACTTCTGCACTGCCCAGCACCACAAAGAGGAGGAGATTAGCTGTCAAATATAAAAGTCCAGCTACTCCAAATTGAATTACTACTTCAGATGAAAAAGGAAAAAATAAATGCAGTCTAATTGCTTGCATTGGCAAGTGAAGCAATGAAGGTTTTCAGAATGTCATTCATTAACATGGTACCACTGCATTCCACTAGAAGATCTGATAATTGTAAGGCTGCAACTTCAAGGTCAAGCAATTAAAAAACTATCATCTTAAAGAATTCATATAAAACCTGAAAATCTGCCAAAGGTGCACTGAGACACCTAAAAACAGACTAAAAAAAAAACCAAAACCAGGATTATCCAGTAGAATTCCTTCACAAATTCTGAGATTCGATAAGGAATTCATCCAACCCTACCCTTCATGTCTACAGATATTCAAAGAAAGATAAAATTTATGGGTCATGTGTTAAGAATCAAGAGAGAACATCTTTTATGCTGTTGGATTCATACTCACAAAATGTATGAGAAATAAGACAGAATACTGAAATAAACGAGGATGATGGAATCTCATTTTTGACATTTTTAACACTAATGGATTTAGAAACTGAAGCAATTTATTCTATAGTTATGTTTGTATTTTCTGTAAAACTGTACTTGATTTTCATAAATGGGCAAAGTAAAATTACAGTATCAGACAATGATTTGGAAGGAACACTGCATAAAATATCTTTGGGTTTTTTTGTAAATTTATTACTATAGCATAAATGTGAAATTACTCAGTTCCTCATTATACAGTTTCACATTTAAAACATGAAAACTACTATAAAACAAATGGCCTTTCACATCAACTATAGAGTAAATTAATTAGCTTTCATATTTTCTATCTGAACCTGGAACAGTGTTTGCCTATTCAGCATGGTAACTTAATTCAATTTCTAAATAATCTAATGGAGGTGGAAAAATACTTACGGAGCACTTTCAAACAACTTTTTTTCATTACTGTAATCACCATCTACACCTCTGTCATAGTCTCAGTAGAAAATGCAATTATTAAAGGGTCTCGAAAACAGACCTGAGTGCAGTCCCTTCGCATCAACATTTCTATCTTAACTGTCAGATTCAACAGGGTGACAAATAACAGTAACATATATGCGGCAATATTCAATGTTTTTGTGAAAATATAGAACTTTTGTATGTACCTATATATATACATATATAATATAAAGTCATACATACATACATATGTATGCACTCACGTAAACGTCTGTACAGTAGCCAGAGCTGTACAATTAAGCCTCTGCCCATCACCTTGTGTCCTCTGGCCTGAGTAAATGGTGTTCATTAACTGCATCAGCATCTTGTAGTGAAGGCCCTCACATCTCTGCTAACCAACTATATTATGTATGAGGAGAAAGAGATGGGAAAAGCTCTCTTATCTCACATGGAAAATTCAAGTAACATCTCATACTGATTGACTACTCAGTCAAAAATGTTTAGGGGAAAAAATGATTAATGCCCCAGTTTTGGACCAACTAAAACCACCATCTACGGAGTCATTACTGGTTGCTTCTATAATGTAAGATACAATATTTCACTTTGTCCAGTGTCAAGATGCAGTCACTCTAGAGGTGAAATACAGCTGCTGATTAATAGCACACAGAAGACCATGCAAGAGTTTTTGGCAGGAACTTAAGAATACTGTTGCCTACGCATACACCAGGGGGTATTTAAGTGGGTGGACTGTAGCTACCAAAATTGCAATACAGCAAGGCATTAGCATTAGATACTTCTACCGGAGTAAAAAGTGGCATACACAACCATGAGCACCCAGAAACCATTTATTTATGTTGTGTAAACCTGTAATTTCTTTTGCTTACACATTAACTCAATATATTATTTTTTAAGTATTTTTAAGCATCTCACTGCTTATTTTTTAAATAATGTATTCTAATAGAGATTACATCTGTGCCTGTAGATCACAATGGAAATTATAATTTAACTATTTAAAATATAATGTGCAATTCCATTTCAAAATAACTGATATAGAAAATAACACAAAAAAAGGTAGCAAAAGGGGTGTTTTTCTCCAGCTTAGCAGGAAATTAAAGCAATGTCCCTCTCCTTGTGCTGGACAACTTCAAGGACTTAAGAAGGTGGAAGAGAAAAGGGCAGTACTGCTTGCCTGAAATGTGCACAGCAAATCTACCAGCTCATCTTATTGTAAAGGAAAGTTTATAAGCCTTTCCGTATGCTTCATATAGCACTGTGAGCAACATCCCACAGTATCAGAAAGTAACTGCTCTTTTGGGCCTTTCAGAAAATGTCATCTAGCTAAAATTGCCTTTGTGTCATCTTCCCATCTGTGGAGTGTAAGCTATGAATTTGGTCCTCCTCTACACTTAGACCAAGTATCTTCACTGGTAGACAATGTATGGGAGCATTGGGTACATCCAGATTAATGATTTCATGTATAAAAGGAATTCCTTTTGGTGCAAATCTGTCTTTTGTCTATACTGGCTATCTTGCAGAACACACTGAACTCTGTTAGGGGTCTAACTTCCACTATTCAAGGAATACACTACCTCATCATTAGCTTAAAAAGAACAACTTGTGCAATTAAATAGCTTTTTGCAGCATATCATCATATTTTTGTAACAGAACCCACAAGGATGTACTAATATTTTTATCAATTAACATTCTGAGACTTTAAATTGGGAATTTTCCATTTCTCCTGCTTCTGGAAATGAAATAAAATTGAAAGATGTTAAATTACTTACACCCCCTCCAAAATAAAAATGCTTGCTTTGAAATCTAGTCACAAGCAGATTAACATCTTGTGATACAATCCCTTGTAGCAGGAGCAGCTGACAAGATGAGTAATGAACTGCATCCGATTATCTTTTCAGCTCTGTGGCAATCATTTTCCAACAGCTTCCTATTCCATAACCAACAACACTGGGAAAAGGTCACCATTCTGTCATATCCCTGCCCCCCCATCAGTCTATGTGTTTAATAATGCAGAGAACACATAAACCTTTGGAATTTAAAAGTACTGGTACTGATATCTGGGGCAAAACTGTTTCAGGTGCATATCGCATGTATAGAAATCCTACATAAAACATTCAGACACAATTTAAAGTTTCTCAGGAGGAAATTGTTACACTTTAGCATATAACAATGTTATTTCTTCTTTTCGTGCAATATGTCCTTTCTTCAACAAAAGAACCTTAACTGTAATTGATATACAAATCTCAGCACAGGCAAGATTCGGGTTGACATATACATATTATCCCCATCATGGAATACAATTAAAAATGAATTAAATCTATGAACATTAATTGCAACCAACTGTAGGACTATAATGGCAAAACAGGATTTTCACCCAAAAGCAGATCCATTTAAGTCAGCATTTTTTAACTGACGGCACTATCAGTTCACAGCTTTATTATGATCTCACAGCAGAGAAAATCTGCACATAAACCATGCTTTGCACCACTACAAAATGGGTGGGAGTTTACGATCAGCCACAGAACTGGCTATTTTTTCATAAAAATCTGCTGTGAAAATGCACCTATACCTAAACTACACTTACATAAACTAATGATCTACCAACCCAAACTGGGAATTAAAAATACTATCACTGCTGTTCCTGTGCCCAGTGACCACTTTATTCCCCAGAACTGGTGCAGCTGAGCAGGCACTCAAATGATTTAGCAGCTCCTATGCAACTCCTTAGGCAGTGCACGACAGCTCAGATCTGTCTTCCTCTGAAAGCAAATTCTTCACTTTCAGAAAACTGAACAACTGCCCAGTAACATAAACTAGGGCAACCCTCTGCCGTTCTGACCTGCTGGACAGCTGGCCAGAACCAGGGGAATAGAAAGATGCTTTACAGAGACATATGGACTATACACACTTTGCTACTTTTGGAAATGCTATTCTTAGAAAATACACTTGCATCTGTGTAGAGTAAAATAGAAAAAGACAACGATCAGACTCCTGTTTGGCCCATCTACTATAATTTTACCCTTTTTCACACTGTTAAAAATTCGGTACTCAATCACACATGATATTCACATAGGAATTGTTTGCTCATGGAAATTACACACATAAATCAGACAAAATATGTCCAGCAGGCTAGACCACAAATGGCAATGAATTTTCTTGCAATCGAACAGTAGGGCTCCCTTTATTGTGCACATGAACTGGAGAAAGACCATTAGTGCAAGCCATAATTCAATAAAGTTTACCCTTATTAGAATAATAGATGCAGGCTGTCTTCCATGGTATACCTTATTTATGTGAAATTAAGAATATGCTTAAGTGCTTTGCTGAATCAGGGCCATTATCAATAATCAGCAAAAAATGTGTTGACCTTGTACAACTGTTCAGTTTCAGCTATTACTATAAAGTTACTATTGTCAATACTCTGCACAGACAATAATATTGTACAACTTTCCCACAACAGAGGGGGTTTTAGATAAAACCATTAAGAATGTGTGTTAATACTGCATAATAACAGTGCCAGGAGACATCTGGACAATGCTAGTTCATCCTGCTCTCTGTCTCAGCTCAAGAACATGAAGTTGAACATAGGCCTGTGCATTCTAGGTGACCACAGACTAGCAAACTGTATTTTAAGACAAGGTTCTCTTAAGTAAATCTTTCTGTTGTAAACAAATAGAATTAAGTCTTTCCTCAATAATACAAACATAATAACTGTGAAAATTTAATATTCTAATGGCAAAAGTTTAACACTTCCACTCATTTAGGACAGAAAAGATCTACATTTAGTAGATGCCAAATTCTAAGCAGCTGACTGGCCTTTTAGGAAGAGATTTTAAGCTGCAAGTCAATAGAATCACAGACCAGTTGATGTTGAAAGGGACCCCTGGAGATCAAGTGGTCCGGCCCCCTGCTTAAGCAGGGCAACCTAGACCAGGCTGCCCTGCACCGTGTTTACGTGGCTTTTGTATGCCTCCAAGTATGAAGAATCCACAACCTCCCTGAGCACCCTGCTCCAGTGCTCAGTCACCCTCACAGTGAAAAGGTGTCTCATTGATGTTCAGAAGGAAACTCCTGTGTTTCAGCTTGTGCCCGTTGCCTCTGGTCCTGTCACTGGGCACCACTGAAAAGAGCCTGGCACCCTTTGCACTCTTCCTTTAGGTATTTATATACATTGATGAGATTCAGCCTTCTCCAGGCTGAACAGTCCCAGCTCTCTCAGCCTTTCCTTCCAGTAGATGCTCCAGTCCCTTCATTATCTTTGTGGCCCTTCACTGTACTCTCTCCAGTGTGTCCTCATCTCTCTTGCACTGGGGAGCCCAGAACTGGACACAGTACTCCTTGTGTACCCTCACTGGTGGTGAATAAAGAGCAGGATCACCTCCTTAACCTGCTGGCAATACTTTGCCTAATGCAGCCCAGGATACTCTTCACCTTCTTCACTGCCAGAGCACATTGCTGGCATGTATTCAACTTAGTGGCCCCCAGGTCCTTTTCTGCCAAGCTGCCTTCCAGGAGGGTGGCAGCACAACCCTCTGAAGCATCAGCCACTGCTCCCAGTTGTGTGCCATCTCCAAACTTGCTGATGACTCTGCCTCACCATCCAGATCATTAATGAAGGTGTTAAAGAGGACTGGAGCCCATATTGACCCTTGAGGTACTGGTCCCCAGCTAGACTTTGTGCTACTGATCACCAACCTTTCAGCCTCGCCATGCAGCTGGGCCGTTCATGAGCAACCCTACATTCATAACAGGCTCAGTTTCAGAACTTCAAATAGAGGGCTGTTATAGCACATCGTGCAACAGAGAGACTGCAGACTCAACCATCTTCTATGCAATGGCTGGTGGTAAGGAAAGGATTCAGATCAGTGTTCTTTTATCGTTATGGAACGAATGGGGGGTAAAAACACACTTCCATATTAAAAATTCTTTTTTTCAGTCATCTTTACGTCTTTAGTGCATTGTATTATATTAGACTTGTTAAATAGTGTGAAGTATAGATTTGAAATTTAGATTAATGTTGCCTGTTTGCAAGATTACAAGATTATCTTTGATGGAAAAAAACTAGAGGCTGACAGAATCCATATGCTAAGCCCCTTCCCACTTACTCACATGGAAGTGACCTGCTTTCACAGTTCAAAAAGTATAACCCATTTTCACTAACAGCTACTAGTAAGTTAATAAACCACTGAACAATAGTCAGCCGAGTACCAGCAGCATAAGAGCAAAGATATTTGAAGATCTGTATTCACTGCTACTCCGCAAAAATATTAATGCTGCAGCCTGGAAAACTGATTTCAAGTCCCCTCAAACCTAAGAGCAGAGCAGCTTACCTCATTTTTAAAAAACAAACCAAACTACTAATTAACTTTGCTATTACTGAAATGAAATCTCCTGAGCTCTGTTCTTAACATAACTATTTAGTATCTGACATTAAATCTAAATTCAAGGAATGAGAATGAAAGTACCCCCTTTATTCAGTATTAGACAAGAATGCAAGAAGATGCTGAAAAGGCATATATTTATTTTTACAAATGTCTTTATTTCCTCCACACTGTAAATTTAGAACTTAATGAGTATAATTTCCCATCTGTGAATTATCATATTTGTGTGTGTCTAAAATAGCTATTCTAACATTCAAATAATAAATCTGACCCACTGATTCTAAACTGGCTCCCACTTCATGACAATCACTTCCAGCTTATTTTTCCCTGCAGACATTTTGATACTTTGAGTAGAATGTGAAAAACAACTTTATTGTGAAGCCTCTTTGAAATGTAAAACAATATAGTGAATATTACCATGCAGCTAGTTGCTGCAGGCTCCTGAAATCAGGCTTTGCATACTAATACATACAGTGTTTTCTATCTGTAATCAAAGGCTCCGCCATAAAGAAATGCGGGACTTGTGAATGTTGCTCTAAAAAGAGAAGACATTTAAAGGACAGGCTAAATATTATTTCCACCAATAAAGCAACAATGCAAATGATTTAACAATTTTGTACAGCAAGATCTTATGGGACAGAAATAAGGAAATCTATTTGCACTATTTCTATAGCAACATAATTGCCAAATGTTAGACTGTGAACAAAAAGCCATCATCCTCAGTAGTGCAATTAATCAGCAAAGAAACAGACAAATTCTGAGTGTGTTTTCAATAAACCTTTCTATCTTCTCAAACTAGTCAAGATTAAATTTCTTAAAATAACAAGAGCATTTAAATTTCAAATGTTGTCTACATTATACTACAATTATACAATATATATCACAGGTGAACAGATGTCAATAAATGACACCACGACTTTAAAAATTACCTTGATTTTTTTTGTTTTGCTGCAGGGCATAGAATTTCATTATGCTGTGTTTATCAGGTTATACCCAAGGTGTAATAGTTTCTAGACTTCCAGCAGTAGTGCAACATTTTAAAAAGGTCTCTGTGCAGCTGACAAAAGAAACAAAACCTGTTTGATTTTTTAAAATATAACCTCAAATATAAAATAACAGTTAAGATTGTGCATTTTCTTTATTAGAATATTAGAATTCTGAAAATGTTTCCTCGATTTTTAAGGAACAAAAATACTTCTGTCTTAAACAGTGTCCTATGTCTACAAAGCTACTTAAAACATTAACTAATCCTCCCATATTCCTGCAAGATATGCATCAACTGGAAGCAAATTAACTTAGTGCTTCCAAAAGTCAGTAACTACTCAAGGGACTTGACAGCTTTCTTCTATCCAGAGAACTGATCTGGTATGTACAGCAGCAATTCTAAGTATGCTTTCACCTTCACTACAACATACCCCATTCAAGGGTGAAAGGGTGGTTCATTACCAGACCCACTCAGCCTGTAGTTGTTCAGGTAAAATTGACAAGAACTATGATACAAGGCAGCACTTCTGGTAAATGCATTTCTATTCCAATAGCAAGCTGACTGAAAAACAACCGACTTCATAGTTTTCAGTCATCACCTAACTGCATTATGCACAAACCCAACCAAGCCAGAACTGAAAAAGAATCTAGTAACCCATGCAACCTCCACACCATCCCTTTTATTTACAGCTGCACACTTCTGTCACAGAAATGGACTTAAAGTTCTACAGAAAACACCGTGTCATTACAAAACCATTGCACAGGCTCTGACCCTCCCATTTGAATTAGAACCAAATTAATTTTAGCATTGCTGTCTGGACACATTGATCCATCTCATACTAGAATCAGGACTTTTGACTGGTAAGATCTTTTTCTGTTATTTTAAGGGAGACCTCAAAAATCTTGCAACTGAATTCAATCGGTTTGAAATAAAGAGCATCTTCATATTTTGGGGATCAAAAACCTGCTCTTTCACCTGTGTTTAGATCTCTACAAAGCACCTTGCTGAAACAATAAACAGAAAACACTGCAGAAATGATGTGCAAGTAAACCAATTCTGCTTCTACAAAAAAATACTGGAAAATAAATCACATACTTGTAATAATAGGTGAAAACCCCAGATTATTTTCTGAATTCACATAAAACAGTAATTAGATTATTTTTCAATTTTTTCCACTTGGGATTATTTTTTAATTAGGTCAATTGAATGTGAATATGTGATGTTAGATGTGAATAATTTCAAAGCAGCAACATTTTTTAACAAGTTTGGACAGGGAGGAGAAATAACAAGGTGAAATGTAAGTACACTTTGGGCAATAAACATTTCTATTTCCCATTTATATTCTTTATCTTATGTAATGATGAGGACATTTCCTTCTATATCGTTAACACCTCATATTGCCAGTGTTGACAACTCAGGAAAATAGTCTGCTTACTCACCAAACGTTCATCAAGAGTGACAATGACAAGAGCCCTCCACAAAGTACAGAATAACACTCCCTACAACTCTCAGCTCTACCCAGAGGCTTACGTAAATGACAGGGGTGTGCTAAGAAGCAGATCAAAGGCGATCAAGGGCAGATCTGTCCTCTCACAGTGAGTACCTTCTGCCCAGCCTAGAGACCTCATCTTACCCTTTCTATCGACCACCCCAACTCCCCCTACAAAATTATTTGCTGCTTTTAAAGCTGCTTTCACTTTGCAGAACTGTTCGCTGATGCCTATGTAGGAGTGAAGGACCCAAAATAGATGAGGATCAGAGATCATTTTCAACTCTTTTACAAGGGGCTTAGAGGGATTCTTATCTCTAATTAGAAAGGTGGCTGTCATGGAAAGATAAGTTCTGCTGCAACTTACACTGAAGTCAATTGTAATTTAGGTATTACAACAGCTGAAGCAGGATTAGTCACTACACACTGAAAGAGAGAAGCAATAAAGCAGAACAAACTGGAGTAACCTATTAGCTCTCTCTCTCAAAGGTAAATTAAGCAGTTGAAACAGGGTATATAACTAACCAGTCATTAGGTGAACAAAAATATCAGTTTTATGTTCTTTAAATCTTATTTGTAATTTTAATTTTTACCCTCAATATCATGAAAACAATAACCCTGTATTTGGAAAAACGTATAAAATTTAATCTCTATTCATTTTCCCCCAAACTAGAAATCAAAACTTAATGAATTTTGAATTCTTTTAGCCTTGCTCCTCAACTAAAACCTAGTCATTAAAGGTGTTTTTTCTTAGATAAACCCACAAAAAATGTCCATTCACTGTTAAAAGAAATTTATTTCTCCCTTAAATATCTTGTAGCTCTTTTCTGGAAATGAAATGTGTCATTTAAGTATTTACAGATTAATAACAGATCTATAGTTTATTACTAGTATGAGATATAACAGTTTTGCATTCATCTCATAATGTGGCAAAAGAAAAATACCAAAATCTACATCTGCAAAGGGGAGGAGTGGAAAAAAGTGCAGTGTAAATTTAATCTCCAGATTCTTCCATGATAATCATGTAAGCCTGGTTATGTCACTTAACTCTTGGCTACATCTAATGGTAGAAAAATTTGGAAGTGAAGTCTGTAAGAGAAACCGCAGTGTAGAAAAGATGCGAGAGCTGTCATTGCCCTCCTGCTGAACTCCAATATTTATAAATTTTACAAGTTCTGTGTCTCAGTTTCTACGTCTGTCAGATTTTTATTTTGCTTCTTTTTTTTTTTTAACAAAGACTTTTTGGAATTCCTTTAATTAATTAGTTAAACGTTTTTAAAAATACATTTTCAGATACAACACGACACTACAAAATGTTATAATGGTAACAGGTAATTAGAAGGCCAGAAAGCACATGTTTGAGATCATAATACAAAATTAGAAAAAATGCAGGCTGTGCTATCTGTGAAGTGAAAACCACAAATAAATCTGCAAAAAATGGGAAAAAGAGAAAAGGAATGAATAAAAAGAGAGAAAAAAAAAAAGGCAAGTAGCTTCCTTGCTATTAAAGGACTTGTGCTTTAAAAAGGCTGGGTCTCCTCCTCTCTTATGCTTCCTAGGATGATACTTGCACTGCAGTAATCAAAACAAGGAAGCAGATGGACAGGCAAAGTGGTACTGCAGCTGCTGCAGAAGATGACTATAATAATAATGTTGACATCAGTAATAGTAATTAGTGCACAGACTGTAGTAGAGTCGATGATTCGTTTTCCTATCTTCTGGTGTGGGCATGCTGCCCCAGCGAATGGGTATTAATGTTAGTACCTTTAGTTTGTTTTGTTTATTTGCTCAGTTTATTAATGAAATTGAATACAATAAGGAAAACCCAACTTTCCTCCCTCTCCAGAACACTTGCTGAGGAAAGCATGTTGCTTCAGTTTGGATTAATACAAGACAGAATCCTTATTAGTAAATGGCAAAACACCAATTTCTTACTTATATCTATTTTCAATGTACACAATTCATACTCTCCCATACAGCCATCTGTACATACACTCTTGAATTTCAGCAGCCTGTAGTACTTGTCAGGTTTTGTCTAAACAACAGCTCTACTGTTTGGTGTGACTTCACCTGTCTGCAGGCTGGTGCCATACCTTTTTCGAGGGACACTAGAATAAATCGTGTAACTGTGTGAAGGGCCAAGAAAAACACTGTGCTACACTGAACCATCTCAGGTAAGCAGAAAGTAAAGCACCAGTGCTGCCAGCAGTACCATGTCATGAGTTCTGGTAGCATCAGACAAGGATGTACCACTAATCCTTAGCTGCCTCACTGAGAATGACAACTGTCCAGCTTGTGTTATACTACACTAAAACGCCTGCTGAAGAGCAAACTATTGGAAGTGTGGTAACTGTGGAGAAACACAGTTATTTGGTTTTATTTGGGAAAAAACAATTTGTCAGTTAGATACAATCCTGCAATACAAAGTCAAAAAAAAGGAAGGAAGGGTAATCAGAGAGATCATGGAACATGCTCAGCACAGCACAACCCAAAAGCCTTTCATTTTTCTAATGAGTTTTTCCTTACTCTGCATCTAGTTTCAACTGAGATTCATTTTCCCTATTCATTTATTCTCCAGGACGATGTAAGATTTCCTTTGGCTTCCCTCTATTATCATCCTCAAGTGCTGATCTACAAAAATGGAAGAGCGAAAGTGAGAAGCACAGGCTCAGGGTGGGAGCCATTCATGAACACTGAAAGCTCATTTATGTAAGTTCCCTTTCCATTCAACCTCTGCCTGAGCCTTCCAGAGTTCCTCCTTCTGTCTCTAGGTTTCTATGTGTCTCCTTAAATATGCTGGCTTACTGAAGCACTTCACCCAGACAGCAATAGAATTTTTTTGCCAGCTCAAACTTTTTAATGAAGAAAATATACTAAAAGTTTATAAACATTTTGAGGTGGGTTTTTTGTCTGTTGGGTTGCCTTTTTTTACAACACAGAAAGAGAAGCTTGAAATGCCTCGGAAAAGTGATGTTCTGTGCAACATCTTTTAGAGATGGGCTTAACAGACAAACTTATATGCTGTAGTTAACCTTCATTATTTGCTTTCAGTGTTGAGAAGACCACCTTTGCATATGAAGAGTTTCCACAACATATTTCAAAAATTAAATTCATGTAAATTAAAAAAACAGCCATAAACTTGGAAAAGGAGATGTCTGCAGAAACACATCTTTTGTTTCATCTACTAAGGTAGATGAGATAGCTTCAGTAAATCTGTTCCTTACACTGAGTGAGACCATGAATCAAATTATTCCAAATATGAATTGAAAACAATGCAGTTGAATAGAAAAGAACAGGTATTCAAAAGAACAACCATGATTATTTTTCAAGGAAGAAATTGCCAAGAAGTATAGAAACAGATGGCTGAAAGTGCAGATGAAGACACATTCTCCTATGCAAACTAACAGAATTAATTAATTACTCAAATCACATGGTATTTTATGGAAAGACATTAATGATCAGTAATAAAAACTGACAGTGGTGTCTTATCAGCTCCCTTTAAAGAAAACAAAAGAGATTACTATAAAAAGAACATGTTTACACCCTACAGATGTAACCCACAGACCATAAACATAGCTTTCAATGTTAATTTGACTTGCAACACTTTCCCATTAATTTAATTACATAATTTTTATGGAACTGTAAAATTGTAAACAAAAGCATTCTCTCATCTCATTTTCCTTAACAGAGCTACTAAAGCATATTCAGCTACATTAAAACTTTACCTTAACTATTTCCTCTATGAAGCAGACATGCGACACAGGATCTCTTTTCTTCGTCAATACTTTCTGCAAATGCTGCACCTGTAAGAGAGAATTTATTGAGAGGAAAAGTGACATCTAATATCTCATATGCAAAACTGAATGACTATAAAAACAGAAATGAGCTGCTGAGTACCTGTCCGCAAGCAGCACAGATCTGATCCATGAGTTTCTCCATGTTTGTCCACAGGGCTGCTCGAAAAGCTGCTGTGTTCCCAGGTGTTGGCATAGCAGCTCTACCAGGGCCACCTAAATGGTTTTTAAAAACACAGCAGCTCCATTTTAGCTTTCCAATATGAAAATTAGCATATTAGAAATATAGATCTGTGCACTCTGACATAAGGTTGGAATTTTTTAATCAAAATTCTTTTCTGTGAGGGTAGTGTGTTCAAGGCCAGGTTGGACAGGACTTTGAGCAATCTGGTCTAGTGGAAAGTATCCCTGCCTGGATCTTTGATGTCCCTTCCAACCCAACCCATTCGGTTTCTGAGAAAATAGCTTCAAAACAGAGCTTTGTGAATGGCCTCAGTTGTCTGAGAATTCAACTAAAGAAGAAGTAGTCAACTAAACTTTGAAGTTCAGTGGGGATACTTCAATGTTCGTCACTGTTACCTGCGTTACCAATTCAGACCTCCACAGAGACATCAAGGTAATGTCAGTGTGCACTCTTGCAGGATGTAATAGCAAAGTGAAATGGCAGAGACGGTAGGCGTGAAACATACAGGTATTACCAGCTCAGGACTTAAACACATGGCAAACTGCTATAAAAAGTGATACTCTAGCTGAAGGACATGCAGCTTCTAAATCATCACTTTCCTTGAGAGGGGCTGTATTTCTTTTCTTATGCTAGTGATTATGGTTTTGGACCCACAACTTGTTGCAAAAAAAAAAAAAAAAAAAAAAAAATGTTAAGTTTAATATTGCAACATTCCTTTGTATTGAATACACTACTTTGAAATTATTTCCATCTGATAAAAGCATCACAATGTGGTTACGGGCTTATTCCATTGCTTGCAAATAATTTCTACCTGTGATCCTCCCACCAACACAAAGAAAGCAGAATTTGGATTCATCTTTCCATGACAAACTGCTAAGAAAATGCTGCAAAGCTGTAAAGTAACGAGGACAATTTTCTGGGCAAGTCAGGAAAAAAGGGGCTTGGGGAAAAAGGAAAACGTTTAAGCTGAATAACAACAGACAGACTTGGCTTTGTATTAGATGATTTCAGAGACATGCCTACTTCCATCACCTACTGGTTAAAGCAAGAAGGGAAATGTTCCTGTAACAGGCTTGGGTATGTGAGTTTCTTCCATTTGACAATATACCCTACTTCTGTCAAAAAAAATTAGCTGTTCTCTGTAAAACAAGTATCATACCTCTTGTAACAGTTTGAGATGGTTGGGTCAATACTTTGATATCCAAAGCATTTTTTATGTTCTCCTCCAGGACTGTGCAGTATCCATCCACCACATTAGCAATGGTATCTTTCAAAGTCCCAAGGTTATGAAAAACCTGAAGAGCAGTTCCCACTTGAGTAGGATTCTAGAGAAAGAAGATTTTAAAAAATTATTATTATCTTTAACTGTACTACAGGGGTTTTTTATCCATGATGAGGTATCATTTTACTGGGCACGTTCATCTTTAAGTTCAGACTGCTAATTCATTTAACATTAAATAACTGGCATCCTTACTGCATAACAGAGAACAGAAGATAAAGGAGAGGACTGATTTCCTTTGATTGCTTAGCAATGCTTTGCTTAGCTTCCTTTGGTACTATCCTCTGAATAATGAGAATGGAATAAAAGGAAGAACTGGAAGCACTGCTGGCAGTATCTAACCTGGGGTGAGTTACCAGTGATTGATCCAATAATTCCAAGGTTAGTTACAGTACACCTATATTCAGCTATGGTATAGCCAGTAATATTGTTTAAACATGCATATGCAGTATCTGTTACAGTACTGTGATTTAAGTGCCAAACAATTAATTAAATGTGATACAGGCTTTAAAAAACCCCAATTAACCAAGTACAAGCAGAGGCAAGCAGGTCATACCCTTACCACTGACTGCTGCAGAATGTAAGCTTGTATTTCTACATTTCTATTTCTAACGCTGACAAGCAACAAAACCAAAACCCGAAACACCCTCAAGTATCTCTGTATGGCTCACAGCTTTTCCAAAATACAGGAGAGTGAAAACTATCCAAAAACTGTTCAGGTCCATTGTTCAAGAGACCTTTGATTAAGATTAAATCTGATGATAATTCCACTGAGCAACACTAAACACTGGCATGGGTGCTATTTAGCAAGAGAAAAGCCTCAAATTATTGCCTTTGGAAACTAAGCACTGTCATCCATACACTGAATACTGCTTTTTTATTTCGCATTCACATACAATTAGTGGAGGGGGCGATCAGTTGATCATACACACATTAGAGATGCAGTCTTTTGTCATTTTTCTTAGTGACTTCTGCCAGCAGTAAAGAATATGGTCTGGCAGAAATCCTGGCACCCAGACTGGACAGAAGCATCTGAGACCACAGGCACATCCCGCCAGAAACCCTGCTTTGACTCTCCTCTGGCAGTGAGACCTTACACCACTGCACTCTTCCTGCTGGTGGCTGCAGCAGTAGTAGCCCCTAACATTGTTGAAAACATCTGCTGCAAGACCAATGCAACTCTGCTTCATCTTCCCCAAGTCACAGGTTTTTTCAGCTGGACACTCCAGAGGGTATGCCTTTCAAGTGTGGGGAACTTGCACTGGGACCACAGCAGTAAAGCTACAATACAGCTGCTGTGCTAAGGATTCACTTGCTGGTACATCCACCTACTGCAACAGGTTTTCTGATCCATTGACAAACAGTGCATTCTCCTCAAACCCTATGTTTCAGAGGTCACAGCATTGTAACTACACATTCATGTCACTCTTTATAGGGTTTCTGCAAAGATCAGAACCATAACTGAAGCAAAAAAAGCCAGATCCCATCTCATTTCCCAACCCCAAAGAGGTGTTTCCAGGTTTAGTGGAAAGCAAAGGAATATTAGGCATGTATTATGGTTTGCAGACCGTATACTAACTGTACCAGTTTCTTTTCCCAAACAGTGTGGGAATTAATGAACATTACCAGCATAGTATTATGGGTCTGGGACTTGTAGGTTTAGTTTTTTTGACAAATGGGTATGCTGTAAAATTTCTAAGCATCCTGTGGGTGTTCTTGTGGAGGTGGGAAAGTGAGCCTTAAAGACTGGAAGATTAATGGGATGTCATAAAATGAAGAGTAGTATAATGAAAGGAGGGAATTCAGGGACAGAACGAACAAGAGAAAGAAAATATAAATGTTAAGAGGATGGGGAATATAATGAAAAGAAACTGGAAAGAAGAAAGAGAATGAAACTGAAAGGAAGGAAAGCAAAGACATAAAAGACTCGCCTCATTTACCAGTCTTTCCTGTTTAAATTGTTCTAATTTTCATAGAATACTTATCCAATTATAAAACCAGGCAGAGAGTCAGTAATATAAAATCAATATCTTACTACTATAGTTTCAGTCAGATACTAATGATCATATATTACCTAACAAAAAAATGGAACAGCATCAAAAGGTGAACAGGGCACTCTCCAGCCTTGAATAACCAATGGCCTGATATTTGCTTTCCTGACAAACAGGTAGAATAGGCACAATTAATTTCAGGCAGAAGATGAAACTCAGAGCTCCCACATCATAGTTCAGCAAACTAACTATGAAGCTACAGGTCAAAAAAAGACACAAAAATGTGCTCAAGAAGACCCTGAGCTATGTTTCAAAGAAACTGATTTTAGCCAAAAGTTGTCAAACAAGTCAATTTGAACTTACGAATAGTTAGTAATAAGCAAAACACAACATTATGGAAAACTGCTACTCACCCAAAGTACCTTCCAAATCTAGTATCAAAGTTAAAATCAGAAAAGAACAAAGATTATGCAGGTGGCCTATTTCTTATTTGCTTTAAACTGTGGACATGGCCACTGACAAAGGGCTTCTAGTTCATGTATTCATCTTGTACAACAGGAATTAGAGATATATTCAATGTATCAGTATACAACAAAGTATCTTTTTTATTATATCTTTTTATTTAGTTAGTTTTTATTAAAATATATAGCATTTTCCTCTCCTTCAAAACCAGGGTGTTTTATATGCCCCAGACAGGCTATATAAAGTCCATTGTTGGTTTGTCACTACTCCTAAGAGAATTGCATTTTTTATGCACAGCTAGTTTCTAGGTTTAGACAATATGTTTAAAAAAATGGAGCATCTCCTGGGACATCCACATTATTATGCGGAAAGAAAATGTTGGAAAGCAGGAAGAAAACAAATGATTGTATTTTCAGGCTTGCATACACATCTCAAAATTGGACTGTTTATCATTATTAATACATTAATAATTATCATTATTCATAATTAATAATACAATAATTATCATTATTAATACATTAACACGTACTGGACAAAATTTTGAGAATCAGTATTGCAGAATTTGTCACTACCAACAGACTTTATTTATAAGAATTTGCCGCTAGTATTTACTTTCTATTTGAGAAAGCTTAAAGCTAAACATTTCTGAGATTCAAAAGATTGCCACAATTTTTATCAAATGGAAAGCATGCGTTCAAAGGAAAAATAAACTGACTACAGAAGTGATTTCTAATGGGAAACGGAGTCACATCAGGGAATAATATTCAGAACAGCTGTCCAACAGGAATAATAGGGAAAATAATATCACTTTTTAAGATGGAATTTAACGAGTTTATTAGCAGTATTTTATAATTAAGTTGCCTGCCACTGCAGGCAACTACACTTAGCAATTTTTAAGTGTTCTCCTTAGAATCTGTGCCCATAACACTCTATGCTCCTTTGTGTCTTGTTTAGTAAATGAAGGCTCAGAAGTAGGAGGTTTTACCAAGCACAAATCAAGTTGGTTTTACTATGTAAAAATGTATGGGCAGTTAGAGCAACAGCAAGACAAAATTCTGCTTCTCACAAGCTAATGTCTTACAAGAAAATACCCTTTTACACAATAAATTACCATCCTAGAATTACCTGTACATATGCCAAGAACTTTAAGTTATGGCAATCAAGAGAGCAGGGGACAAAGAAAAATAGTAAAGGATTTAGTAATATATTAGCAGTATGGTATAATCTAATGTGCATAAACACAACCACACACAAGTAAAATAAAACCATACCCCATGAACTGTAGGCCTATAACACTACCTACTCCAAGATTAACCACAGTGATCTTCAGATTGCAAAAACTATAATGAAACAGGAAGTAAGGAGAGATGGAGTTAAGTCCACCCTTCTCCATTCAAAGTGCTCCTCCATCTGACATGTCACAACAGAATATTACAGGTATGTGATACCATGAAAGCAACTCACACAAATATTTAAAAACATCCACATTTCTCAGCTTCCATCAGACAACACATTAACTATCTTGGTCAGAAGGGTGACATTTGCCACCACTTGAAAAAAGGCACAGATGTTTCAATTTATGTTTTAGCAAAACGTAAAGATACATTCAGCAGCAACTATGAAGAGATGTTCCTACTAAATGCATTTGCTCACTTTCTCTATCATTGAGAACTGTTCATTTTACTAATATTATTTTTGATTCATTTTATCCCATCCCATTTAGTTCTATAGACTACTACAGACAAGAAGAAAAGTGACATGCAGTCATTAAATATGAATGTTTTTTCCACAATTATATCATGTGGTTATTTTCTAGAATAGGCAACTAGACTCAATAACAGAGGAGATGCTGTTCAGGCCAGCATGACATTAATAGTCATTCTGCAGAGCAGAACCCCATTTGATCACTTCCTTTCCCACAAAGATAATAACCTTGTGAAGACTAGATAGAAATATCATTAGATACTTCAATAAATATGTATCACATTTCTCATTTGAAAATATCTCCAAGGATGGAACCAAGTAATCTTTTCCTATCAACTGCCAACACTGCAACTATTTTATACTGTAGTCTTTTGTGATTGCCACTGGTGTTATCAGAACAATCTTCTGAAAGCATGGCTAAATAAAGAGCAATATTCTTTTTCATCATTAGCAACACAGCTTGGATGAGCAAGCCTGCTCCTCACAAGGGAGTGTGGTGATGACACTGAGCTAATTTGGGGACAGGAAGATTCCTAGCATAAGGCTGAACCAAAAATAAGAAACCTGGATGACAGGCAAAGCTAACTGGCTCAAGTGCTACAAATACAGCTTCCAAACTCACATTCTACCTTCTCAGGGTATGGGATTCACCATGTAGACCTTTCTTCTCCAACCAGTGCTGTTTTAGGGAATTCCACATCAGCATTTCTTTATCCAGTGCAAATCTGTTCATATGACCCCATGCTGCAGGGTTTTCACCTATCAACTTCCCTCTGAAATGAAGATGTGTTAATTGCCCAAAATATGTGTGGTCAATACTACTTGTGACAATTATAACTACTTTCATAAAGAAGTAGTGTTACAAATGTAATTAATTGCTAACTGTCAAGTAGTTAAATTTCACAAGTGCCTGCACCACACAATCAGAGCAGTTTTCCGAGGAAACGTTCTTTCATGTTACAGTTTGGAAGCACCACATACGGAGAAGTCAAACTTGGACTAGTCCCTCACTTAGAAAAAGAAAGTTTTTGCTATATCTGTATTTGTACATACATATATTACTGAACAGCTGCGATTTCAATGTGCTGCCACGTCCCTACCCCTTATGTTGTAAAACATTTACTGTGTCCCATACACAAGCGCTAAAAGCAAAACACAGTATGAAAAGAATTACAGATGTTGCTTAGCTGAAGGAAAATACATTATTACTAATAAGTCCAAGTATCACTTCAACAGAGTGGTCTGACAATGTGGCTTTGCAAGAAATACCATGAATAATATTTTGAAAAAAACACAAACATTGTCTAGCCATCAAGAAACAATCAGCACTAAAATACAATAACCCTAGAACAGGACACACACTGAAATAACCAAACTTGTAAACTAACATACATTCTCTGACAGGAAATACAAAAGGTTTGTGCAGTCCTTCCACAGTAAATGCAAAAACAGTTTCCAGAATGATACTTCTAAGTATCTATCTTTGACTGGCACTTAGCACTATATATTTTAATTTGATAGCAGATTTACTATTTTGGGAACTAGTTTAGTTACTTTTCTCTGTTTATTTCACACAGCTCATTTTGATTGTATGAGATAGCAGCTGCAATTTCCAACACAGTACAGCTTTACAAGGTCAGTTAAATAATCCAAATAAAAAAGACCCCTTGTGACACTGAAAATCCTCAGCCAGATCTCCACTCTCCCCTCTTGCTACCATTACAACACACTGCCTCCTTCAAATAAATAACGATACTACCCCTAATGACAAGTACTATTACTTGAAGACCAAGTGATTTAGGAAGGGTTTGTAAGCTCTTGCAGCTACCAATTACAAGTAGTTCTTAGTCATTTCTTACAGCCACCAAAAGTGAAAAAAAGTGAGAAGGAAAAGTTGCAAATCAATTTCATGAGCTCAGGAAGATAAGCAGTGAAAGAAACTCAGCCACCTCAGTCACAGCCACGGCAAAATTACTTATTGAGCAGAATTAATAATTTACTGAGAATTGTTGGAATTCTTGCTTTGCAGTATTGCTCAGCTATTTTAACTGCAGGAAAAATTAATAAAAAGCTAAAAGTAAAACCTAAATGCCAATGAAATTCAGCTGCAATCTAAAACCAGTATCTTATTTCATTTCCAGAAGTCCATGTCTTAAAAAAATTAATTGGTACATCACAACTCCTAAAAATGAACCTACTTAGGGAAGCATGTCTCTATGTTCATTATCACCCCATCTGTCTTTTACTCTGTTCATCTTTAAAATCTGAGCAATACATGAAAAGGTCAGATTGAAAATGTAAAGCCAGAGAATACAGACTTCTTTCTAATGATTTTCCAGTTCTTCCTGTTTTGACATTCAGAGTGTTGAGAGGAGTGAGAGGTTAAGATGTTACAATTTTCTACAGAAGGTAATACTGACATAACATGTTGGCTAGACTCCAGGAAAGCACATTTTAAGCCTTAAGAGGCAAGAATTCCAAAGCCAAACATTTAAATACGGTTAGGTTATAATATCTACCTTCTGTGAGCCCATGTTTGGAATATGCAACTTCGTTTGGTAGAAGGACTTCCACAGGAAAGGAAAACAGTCATAAAGCAAAGCCATAAAACTCATCATGTCCTCAAACTAGGTCAGACTTTTCTTTCTTAGAATAACAGGAAGTAAATAACAAGAAGCATTGCACTACAAAGGGGGGGGAGGGGGGGAGAAAAAAAAAGCAGCAATAAAATACTAGAAAGCAAAGCAGCAAGATTTTTCAACACAGCTGAATAGCTTGCCAAAACACTTATTCTCTATAATAGTGTAATCAAAGCAACAGATGGCTAAGAGCTAATGGAACAGAAAGGCATCAGGAACTGTTGTAAAGAATTATCTCATGAAACATCAAGCAATATTCCAAAGTTTACCAAGCCTTAGGCTATCAACGTGACAGCAATTTCGAAGAAAGTATCTGGCACCTCTGAGAACAGATCAGCTAGATCAGCTAGACCATAACAATTACAAATTTTATCCTACAATGCTGCATTTGAGTGTACAAAGAGTATAAATGCAGAGTAGAAATCATACAAAATGATAATAACTAATAGGCAACACAGAAATAGGGGCATCTGAGCCAAATCAAGCTTCTTAAAATGCTCCTCTCATGTCTTACACAAGTTCACCAACCTCTAAAGCACTCATCAATAAAGAACCAGTTGGCCAGTTAATCTGAAAATGTGGCTTCTCTATTAAAAACACAGCTACCACTTTCTGATGAAGGTCAGAGTAAAGGGGAAGGTTTTAGCACCTCCCTTGTGCAACCTTGACTTGCATTTGCTGACTCAAGTCCTATTAGCACACATTATACTTTTGTAGCACAAAAGTATAAGGACACTAAATCTCATTACTAATTCTGATCTTTGGACAGCAGCTTGTGACCAGATGTTTCCTCCCACCTCACAATATCATTATGTACGTGCTCACTCTGTTAACTAGTTGAACAAAGCCATCACAAAACAGAAATGTCAGGTTTTGCTTTTAACTCAGTCTTCACAATTAAGATTAGGAATTAGCTACTGGAGGGTTATAATATTTTTTTTTCTCTGTTTACAAAAAACCTCCACGTTCAGAAAAAATATCCCTTAAATGGTATACTCCGAATAATTTAAATATCTACCAAAAGCCATCTGGGTTTTCTTGTTCTCTTGCTAGTCTTTGCAACAAGATAATAATTACCTATGCAAGTGACAGTTTCTCATTTCTGAAATCTGTGCACATACTGTCAACAGCTCTGAAGTGCCCTTAAATACTTAAAAGGAATGAACTTTAAAAAGTTACTTTATTTTAAATTCTTTTCAGTTATTATTTTTATATTCAACTACAGACAGACCTCCATCAATGCCAGATTCACTGCTGGATCACATTTCAGAACATTTTTTTTCTTAATACAAAGTTCAAATTCCTTGATCACCCACCTACAGGAAACTTCAGGTCTACAGATAATTTGGTGAAGAATCACAGAATCATAGAACAGTTGAGGTTGGCAAGGACTGCTGGAGATCACCTAACCTCCCTCCCTGCTCAAAGGAGGGTCTACCAGACGAGGCTGCGCAGGGCCTTGCAAGGCACAGATAGGCTAGTTCAAATGAGCCAGAAGACATCCTTCTCCTGCTCCATTTTCCCTTCCTAGATCTGCTTACACTTCCAGGAAAATCTACCAATGGACTCATGTAGTCATTTTCACTGAGTTTCACTGAGGCCAGCTTGAAAGAGAGCAAGTGTCTGTATACACACCTATCAAAACTTCTTCACTGCTGGCAGTGTTACCCACCTCCTGACAGTAAGATCAGCCTTCCAAGCCCTCTTGTAAATTTATCCGCTGGGAGAAGCATGACAAGACTGACTATTTCTGTTACAGATGCTACATTTAAAGAAAAAAAAATATATTCCTAGTCTTTTTAAAAATAAATGGGTAGTCTCTTTAAAAATAAATGGGCAATGCTATATTACACAAGAACTTTACTATTAAAAAAGAAAAATCTTAAGTCATCTAAATGAAAAAAATACTGTGGCTAGCCTTGCCTGCAGCTTGCACACGCATTTAGGATCCAGTTCTGCTACTGAAAAAAGCCAGTCCCCATCCCTCACTTCATCTATCTGCCAGTAATGCATTTTGAAAGCTTCACACAAGTAAGAACTTACTGGGGCCAATACCTGCAGAAGGAAAGAAGCGAGATAAAAGAGGAGAAGAAAAAACAGTTAAGTACATAACTTGTTCCACACAGAGGACATTATTCACCACCTAGGAGCTGCAGCATTTTGATGAAAGATTTCTCCTTTCTAATGCAACATACTGTTCAGTTCTGTATGCCATTTCAAACCAACATAAAGCTTTAAACCTTTTGTTGCCATAAGAACACCTCTAAATGTACGATAATGCGGAATTTCATGTGGCACTGAGTAGCAGATCAAGAACACAATGAAACACCCATTTTTCAGAGAAGAGTAAGACAAAGAGCAGATTTTTAACCTGAGAAAAAGGCAAAATGAATTACATTATCTTGTTTAGATGAGTATCATGGCTAGTCGATCATATTTTTCACTCTGCTCTATGCAGATGTGGCTTATTAATGCGTTATATGTTTCTCCTGGATCACCTAATTGCATTATTTCAGAACCTGTTAACAATCAACAGTCAACAGTAGAAACCACAAATAGAATTACCGTCCGGGAGAGGCATTTAACAATAACTTACTATCTTATCTGGAGAGAAAGAACCTTAGTGTAGCCTTAGTTTTGAAGAGAGACAGATACATGAAAGTACCAATTAAAAAGACTGGATGAATTATACAGAGACACAGCCAAAAAAAACAGGGTCAGTCTCTGCTCCGTTGTATCCCTGGAATCCTAGCAGAATTTCATACACGCTGTTTACCTTGAGTATTTAAACCAAATCAGAAATCATTTTAATCAATCTGGTATAAAACACTTGAATGGACCTTATTTCAGTTTTGATTCAGATCATTCTATAAAGACAAGACCCATGCAATTAAAGCACTGTAATGTCTGATGAAAGAAAAACCTCTATGGTTCTCATTCGAATCCTACCTCAACTATTTTCAATGAGACCTAATCTTAGCCTGCCTTTCTTGATCTGTAGCAAGGCAAACACCACTTCCTTATTTCACAGCTGCACCTTATCCATCTCCCATTCCATCCTCCAGCCCTTCTGTACTCTTGTTCTCGTAACAGCTCCTTCCATTCATATCTTTCTCTTTGGAGCTACCTTCAACTCCTAAACTTAGTTTCTAGTTTCCGTATTGACACATACTGTCCTCAGTCTCCTCCATTCTCCCCCTACAGCATGTTTTATTTACAAAGCCTTTCACAGTTGAGCTGTTCATAGCAGTGGCCCATGCCTCTCTGCATATAAATGGATGAATTAATTATAATATTTGCATTAATTATCTTAAAAGCATTAGAATCAGATACCTTCTTGCCCTTATAGGTATTACCTAGTCTTGGTGCAGTTTCAGTTTTGCAATGCGGTCGGAGCTGCCCAAGACATAATGGTTGACATGTTTCCAGCCCAGAGAATCCACCTAAACAGATGGACAACCAGAACACAAAAGCAGACTACGCAGCAGCCTCTAATTTAAAATCACTTCTGTCTACAAAAAAGCTGAACTCAATGTTATTAAACATTCCTGTGTTTTCATGATGGGAATTCTATGAGGAATAATTTTTTAGTGATCACAAATGACATTTACTAATTGGTATGAAACCAAACTAAGTGTTTTGTATTTCAAAATAACTACCCTCAATGGGAAGATCTAACACATAAGGTGGGTTTCTGAGCTTTCTAAGGTGTTCTGACTTTTTCTTTTTTTACCCTAACACAATGCATAGCTGCTAAATCCTTAGAATTTATTTAATATCTACAATTTTTGGACCAGTAAAGCTATCCATATTCTTCAAAAAGCATTATCAAGCTCTAAGTTACTATGTATTTAAAACATCATCTACACAGGAATATTAAGTTTTAACATTTTGTTGGCAACTGCCCAAATTAATCAAGATGAATCTTCAAAGAAAAGGACCATGAGCGAAATTAAAAACTATCCAGCTGATTCTCATATTAAATTGTCACTAAACAAAGTATAAAGATTTTGGCAAACAGTTAAGTGATGATTCATAGCAAAGTGAAGGGATATAAAACATTAATGACTTCTCAATTTTCACCTATTACTTTACCATAAAAGACAGCTATATAAAAATATTGTTCAGATCAGATGTATTTTCAGGAATACCCATTTATAGAAACTATTTATAAACCACTTTCTTCCACTATCATAAAAACAGGAACAGAAATGATGGGATTAGGAGCATGACAGAATAATAAATCCTTACAAGTAAACACCAGAAAGTGCTGCACTGAAAAGTGCAGTAAAGTACTTGCAAATACTCCATTATCCAGTCACAGATTTTTGGTCTAATTCTGCATTTATGAGTCACAAACACCTACAGGAATTAAAAAAAAAAAAAAAGAAAGAAAAAACCCAGACACACAATCTGTCAATCCACTTTGATTAACCATTTACACCAGCAAGGAACTGTGAAGAATTCTACAAAAATACTGTGTCACAGTTGGACATCAATTGCATTAAACTTCCTAAATTTCCTGTATATAGGGCAAGTACACAATGGCAAAGTGATACAAAGCTTTCTATATCACAGTTGAAAGCGAAGTCTGCACAATCCCATAATCTATTTCTAATTCAGTATACATATTTTAATAAATGCACATAGACTCATCAAAATCTGAAAGATCAGGATCTTGCAGGACAAAAGAGACTATCACCATGTTTATTATTTTCAAAGGTTTATAACTCAGCAGTAAAAACTGTCAGTGTGAAGTTAAAACTTCAGTTAATTTTAAAAGAAAGCCTCTATTTTCCCACATTTACACAGTATAAAAGATTAAACTCCTAGTTTAGAATTACTTCAACACCAACATGTCTTTATTCTTTTTTTCTTAAAAACCCTTTAAGAAGCAGTGTTTTTCAAATTAAAAAAAAATATCTCCATTACATATCCTCTGTTTACTAGGTACTGCTTTCCAATACTTCTAGTAGCAGTGAACATGACCAACAAACATTACAAAATATGCCCAGGAATTTCAGTGACTGCAGGGAGATGAAATACTTTGGTATCTGAATTCACTGCACATTTTCAGAATATCCCCAGGTAGTGCCATTGGACACTTTATTTTAGGGATTAATGATCGGCTTTCCAAACATTTATTTTCATTCAAAAACATCTATGTTCACATATATATAGCTGTATCTACACTATCATGCATCGGCATAGTGCTGGAACAGCTGGCAAGTTTTAAAAGGCACTGTGAACGTAGCAGGAGACCAAGGCAAATCTATCAATCATAACATTACTAGCAGTAGCATATTGACGTTATTTTTTATCTTCTGTGTGCTTTACCAATAACAACAAAATGCATTTGATGGTATTTTCTCTAGTGAGGGCACAGAGAACAAATACCAAGTGACTGGGGATCTAATGCATTCACATCATGCTTCACGTTTTCCATCTGGAAAATACGGACAATCACCCACAACTGACATGTATGTTAAAGGCATAGTTATTTAACTATTTCTGTATGTACCATTGGTGACTTCTTTTCAGCTGAATTCAGTGAATAATTCCTTCCAAGAAGGGAAGAGTCTGCCCATGTTTTCATTAAAAAGAAGCTGTTGGAAACACAAGCTAGATTTTAGAGCAAATGTGTCTCATCAACCATAAAGGACAGTATTGCTTGCAAAATATTAGAATACATTAAATAATTGGGCAATTTTAGGTCTCAGATAATAAGTCCATTGCAAGATATATAATTGCAAGGCTGAGCCCAGAAATGCATATTCCCCCAGGGAAAAGCAAGAATATGTATTTTCTCTTCCACACCTCTCTATATACTTCCTTCCTCTCTAACTCTGTCTCTAGAGGAGACACTAGAATCTGACAAATACTTTGACTTTTTAAACAGCTGAAGATTCACTTTCATTTGAAACTGTTGTCGTGACAGGTTTCCATAGTACTTCCCTGCAGCAATCACTGCTTCTGCCTTCTCTATTTCTATTTAAAAAAAACCTCAGCCTTTGAGTAGCAAAAAAAAGGGAGAAAAAAAAAAGCCCAACTAAATTGCCTCTGCATCTCTGCATTACAGCCAGAGCAGCAGCAGAAAAGAAGCAATACTGAAAGATGCTGTTTGCTATCCCTTCCCCCTTTGCAAGTTTAAGTCACCAAAGTACAGGCAATCTTATTTTTAATATCAGTTTCAAACATGTCAGTTCTTGGGTAAGAAGCAATAGCAGCACAGTTAATGAACAGTCTGCGAAATAGCAGTTTCTTCAATGGCTTAAGCCTGCTTTTAAGTTACAGGAAGAAATAAACAATCCATTGACTAGAGTTCAGACTCAGCAGATTAAGATGTCATTTTTAGCAAGTTACTGAGGCCTAAATTCACAAAATCAGCGGAAACTAGACCTCCCCAAATACACTGTCCACACTGGACTACAGTTATTCTTCCCTTTGACCCATGAATATCACATCCTTTTGGTCTACAACATCTTTATTAAGCAGATCCAACCTCTAGGCACAAATGATTTGTCTTGTCTTTTACAAGGCTGTCAAAAATGATCTAGTGACATGCCCTTGGCAGTCACAGTAGCGAGCAACCACCCCAGCCCTGCCTGGTGCTCATTTGGTCACTCCCAAATGAGACACAGGACAAAGCCCTGTGCTTAGGATGACCCTGGTCTTCATTCCCACTTCCTGAAGAACTGTTTTAACACTTCTTCACCAGCACCTTTTTTTTTCATCATTTGTGTAGTTAAACAAGCAGTTACCCATGCCTAGAAGGAAATCCCAGCTATTTACACTCAGGAAACGTAGCAGCTGGTGAATCCTAGCAAAACCACCCCAGAAGAGCTGCAAGAGTGCTGAGGTTCAGCTTTTATACACTGACATTGTCTGCTGCAAATCTCACTCTTAGGTGCTTAATTCACTGAGCGCAGAACCTACATGACTAAAACGGCATTGTGAATCCCACTCTTGTAGCCCACATCACCACACTCTCCACTGCCACAACCCCTAGTGTGTGTGGCAACACCTAGGAACATTATAAATCTGGTGCATGATCCGTTTCTCTCTGGTCCCCTGTTCTTCGCCTGCAAACCACAGATGATGGTACTTCACCTCTAGCACAAAGGTGGTGTAGGGGTAACAGCAACAGGAACTGTAGGGAATTCTGGTAATGCAGATTATAGAGTTATTTAATGTAGAGAGACAGATCAAACTCAGGTGAATTTTTGCTGAAAACACCAATCCTTCTGCTCAAAACAGAAAATACAAAATAGCAATGAATAGCAACAGCATTTTTGCTATGCACACCTGGCAACAATGCGCAGTAAACATGAAACTTGGCACAGGGACTTTCTGGAAGATGCATAAAGGCTTCTCATTCTTGGTACTTGCCTTCCTACTGCTTGAAACATGGGTAATGTACATGATCAAAAGAGATGTTTATTGATTTATCACAAATACAAAGAACTAATCTAATTAAATGTTGCAACTTAGTACCATCTCTAAATGAACTGATCCATTAAAACACATGTACACATTTGTAACAGCTCACACAAGGACTAAACAATACATGATAGTTGAGCACGTTAGCTAAGAATTGTATTTGTCTAGCTATATACCAGTAAATAAAGCCATACGGACAGAGAAGTAAAGGTATTACAAGATATATACAACTATGCATAAGGTCTTTTTTAGACACTAGATGAGTTAATAAGACTTTACTTGATGTTAGATACTCACTTTTTGAGAAAATAAAATTAATATTTTACCTTTTACATAAAACATACATAATTTAGTACTTCTACCAACCAAGGTAAATATGAAAAATTGGCCTTAGTTTTCAGGTCAGACAGACATCCTGCATAGAGATCAAAATGTCATTTATATCATGGACTGTTGCCAAAATGTCTGATGATTGAAATCCACTGTTTGTTTTTTTTTTAAATAAAAATCTAGATGAATTCCCAGAAACAGGTCTTCAGTCTGTAATACTGTCCTTTATCTGTGTTCAAGTGGATCACTAGTATGTCATACACATTTTTAATAATGCAGTCACACACTAGCAAGTTATGATCAGAAACATACAATTCCAGTTTCAACATGATGACATTATTGCCAGTGGAGAACAGGTACAGCTGATAGAAGAGAGAGATTTGGGGAACCGACACCTGAAGGAAATTGCCTACTGTCCCCTTCAGCTTACTGATACAGTATAATCCTGTGCCACCACAATTGTTAAGTTCTGCAATGTGCAGATGTTTTTATGTATAAATTTACACTGTGCCTTACTGCTAAAGTTCTGCAGCTCCACTCAACCTACACAAGTACTGTGTCCACCTTCACTGACTGCCAGTATTACTCATATTTTCAAGAAACAATCTCTGATATAGGAATTGAAAACCTATTAGGTTATATGTGTTAATTACCTTACACAAAAATGATCTATCTATAACCTGTATTTAAATTCCTGTGGTGGGAGCTATAGTCTACTGTTTCTTTACATGACTCTATTATCTCTACATCTGCACGCAAGCTTTTCAACAGAATCTTATATTAAGAGAGTGAGTGGGTGCGGTGAGTACAGCACAAATATTTTGAGAGAAATTCCTGACTAGATCCCTTCAAATTACTTGTAGTATCTTAGAGGAACATTACCCCTCAAAAGGCCAAAAGACTTTCTCCTGATCATTCCTAACAATGTGTGCAGAGCATTCCTTAGATACACAGAGTCCCAGCAAACCACAAACATACGCACTGTATTTCAACCTCATGCTCTAATTTAAAAACTTTACTAAATACCAACTGATAGTTTAAACATACAGATTTATGTATGTTTCTAAAGGACTAGCATTATTGAAACATTCACACTTACTTGGAAAAATAAATTATTCAAGCTTGGATCTCTACAGCACTCATCAATGGAGTGTCCTTTTCTCAGACGACATTCTTTGTTTCCAAGAGCATATATTCTTCCTTGCTTCACTTAACCAACAGGCTACATAATATCCATTTCATCAGTCCAACTAGAAAATATTTTAACATTTTTGTTTTCTTAATTTAAAACCTGACACGATTTTTCTTCAAATGTTATCTTTATTTCTTTTGCAGTTTGATTATCACAGCCAGCAACTGATGACCTTGCAGGTAAGAGGGCTCCAGGTAACACCTACCTAAAAAAGTCATCATTCAGACTTCAGCATTCTAACAAACCACAAGGATTCCCTTTTTTATTTTCTTTATTTTCACCTTCAAAGCATGCTGCTGGTCTACATGCAAGAGAGAGCAAACTGTTGGTATTGAATGTCCTTGCACCCACATCAAGAAGTGTGCCAACAGAGTCACAAACTTACCAGTGTGTGAAATACAGTATAGAACTGTCAACAAGGTGATGCACTTTGTTTACACTAGCAGGTATCTTCCATTAGTGAAACTCCAAATCCATTAAAAACCAGAGTGTCGCATCAACTGTAAATTGTAAAGCAGCTGCAGGGATGCTCAGCCTTTCTGGCTGGGTGGGCCGCTTGCTTTGTGCAGGTGCAGGAGGGGGCCATAGGGCACGTTCTCTATGAGAAGACTACAGCAGACATGCTGGTAGTGTTGTGTGAGTCAGAGACACGACGCTTGCTGCAGAGCTGGCCCTCATGTACACTAACGTTAGCTATCTCCTATGTGCGCATCCGCTGCAATCAGGGTGCTGGATGATCTGTTCAGGTGTCAGTTCCAGGACACCATGTCATCTGACTTTTCCAAGAAACTAGTAAATTTACCAGACAGATTGGAAAGATCTAAAGTAGAAGTGCAGGTTTACTCTCGTTCTCTAAAACAACTGTATCTACAGCTAAAAATAGAAACATCTAGCAGATATTTACTCAAACTGTTACTCCTAAGTCTAGTTTTCATTGCTCCCCACTTGACTATCTATCAGGTTAGTCTATATCCGTCTTGACATGTTGGAATTTGCTACTAGAACCCACAGAGCTGAGTAAAGCACAAGGGTCACTCTATATGAGTAAAGCACAGGGATCACTCCATGTTTAACAATGTACACTTTTGTTTACACCTCCCAGTACAATATTTTCCTCCTTTATATCTGCTTGACATGGCTGACTTTCTGCTTGTAATCCACTATAACCTCAAAATCCCCTTCTGCAGTTTTTCTTCCCTTTTTCTTCATGTAGTACCTTACACTTGCTCCTTTTCAACAGCATCCTATTTTTTCAATTCAATTTCTCAAGATAATTCTGAATTCTCTGTCCTTACAAGACCTCTTAATCCTTCTTAGACAGACACAGTCTGTAAATTTAATAAGTATATTCTGTATTCCATCATCCAGATCATTAATGCAAGCACCGAGTAGTGCTAGCCCTGGGGCAAACCCCTGCAGAAACTCACGTGACGCATTCCTCCATTTTAGAATGGAATAAACACCGTGTATGGCTTTCCAAACAGTTTTGCACTGATCTTGTAGCAGTTTCATCTAGATTATCCTTCCTCAGTTTGAATTTGAAAATGCCACACATAAAAGTATTACAGACAAAATATTAGACCCCCACCTTTTACACTAAACTCATCACCCTCTAATAGAACAAAACTAAGCTAGTTTGACAGGACTCGCCCTTGAGAAATCTGTGCTGATCATGAAGTAGACTCAGCACACGCACTGTTATCAGGCATGCTGGGGCACCAAGAAGGTGTGTGAGTGTGCGTCTGTGTTCATGCATGCAACATAATTAAAAAGCCTGTGCAGAGCAATGTATTGGGGAAGCACTTGGGAAGCATGATGAAAGGCACAAGCCATAGGGAAGCAGCTACCATTACCACACGGCCTGGCATGCAGTGAGTTCTCAGAAGTAGGTATCAGATTGGGTCAGTTATCCTGAGGGGCTACACTTTGATTGCAGACTTAAGGTTGACTGCCACTACAATATCTCATCCTTAGAACATTTATCAGCTGCTTAAAATCTATAACCTAAAGAACTATGCTGAAGTGGAATATTCTGTGGAAGGAGAACATTCTCAAGAAATTATCGGAAAAGTATTTCCCTTTTCTAGGAGAGAATAAGATACCTATCATCTTCCAGCATCCAATCCCTTGTTTGAAATCCAAACTAGACAGCCTCTAAAACTTTCTTTTTAAAGATTAAATGTGGTAGCTGAAAAGTTCTATAAACAAAGGCTGAATCTTTGAACTATCAGTCTGTACCCTAGTCTTTTTCTTGTATTACATATTCCCATGACACATTACCATTTTTAAATGGTATCTAATGTATTTTAATAAAACTGTTAGAAGGAAAAATAAAATTCAGTCAATACATTTAGGAGGCCAAAAGACCTATTTGTTTCCTCAGAAAGGCATTTGATTTCAGAAACATAAAATATTGACATAGCAACATGACTGGGAATGCTAAGAGAAGTATTTAAAAGGTTTTTTTACCTTCCAGGATGTTTTCCAAACTTAAGCGTGCTGCACTAACTCCTTATTATCCTAACATCTAACTGCTGACACTCCCCAGTAACATGACTGTTTGGTGGTAAAGGAACACTCCACCAGCTGTTTTATCGGTATGTTTCGTTCTGGATTTCAATCATACATCACCTAATCCCCTATATTGCTGCTAATCACTGTAATAACCCCCGGTTTTCAGGTTTTCATCTTTGATTGCTTTAATTGATCGTGATTAATTTGAGGAAGATGATTTGCACAGTTAAAATATAGAAGAATGCAAGAATGCCCACAGTAATAAATGAACATAGGGCAATCAGTCTAATGCAGGAAGCAGCTGAGCTCGCTCTTTCAGGCTGATAGCCTGGTCAGAAAAGTCAGCTGCCTCCTCAAGCTGACAACCCTGAAAATCGTACCGTTACATGTCTATCCTCTGCACCACAGGCATTGTCCCCATGTATCTGCAGTCCCCCCATGCATCTGCAACCTGTTACATTGACTCTAACAGGGAAAATTGCTTTGCTATCTGTCAAAACACTAGCATTGCATTTTTTCAGGAGCACATCCTCAATGGATAGTGAATACGCCTATATTACAGTGAGCTTCCGCTACTGATGGCAAGGAACAAAAGATGAACACTTTCTGCCTTATAAAAACCAATGACCTAATAGATAGATTAATGGATAGATTAATCTTCTGGGGTTTTTTTATTTTTATTTTTTTCATTCTTCAAACCAAATTGCATATCCTCCAAAAAATGCCATTGGAGATTATACGTGCAGTTGAAGGAATTATTGAGTCATATATGTCAAACTCTCCTTTCAACTTAAAACCTATAGTAACTCAAAATTCAGAGTCTTTCTTAAGCAAAACTGCTTTATATCCACATATGTTTCCATTAATCAGGGAGGAGAACTTAATAAGGGTGGAGACAAATTTAAGCTGAAGGAGGAAGGGTGGAATTCATAAGATTACATCGCAAAGCTGGAGCAGGAAGGCACACACATGCTGCGCTATTCAATGTTAATCTGGCAGGAAGACTACAGGTGCCTTCACATCAGCAAAATCGCGTGCCAGAGTTTATTACTTCCAGATAATTTTTTTAGTTACTCCCCACAATGTCCATATCTGGCCCTGGGTATAGTACAGGAATTTGAACACATTTTTGCTCTCCACTTGTCTTTAAAATAAAATTGTCAAAAAAAAATTTCTAATACAGCTATAGAGCATTTAAAAATACAATTAAAACAAAACACCCTGTACAATATAGTATTTACATGTCTTTAATAGTTTGTCCTCCAGGGATATAAACTAGTTCCTATAAAACTCAATTACAGATGATGTCAAGAAACTTCCTATTCTGGTAAAACACAAAAAGAAAAACCATACATTTCCCAGAAGTTTGGGGGAGGGTTGTCCCCTCTTCTCTACAAAGCAAATGCCTCAAAAACTTTGTCCTCCCAAGGTGTTTAGAGAAAGGAAACCCAGGGCATATACATGACCATTTGCTTCTGTGCCTCTTGTAGCTAATCTCGGGTTCAGATAAATCAGAAATAAGCTAAAAATATTGGTTATCATGGGGAAAAAAAGTACATAATACAGTCTTTCATGTTTTAGCATTTCAGAGTAAGAGCCTGAAATAGTATTCCACCCACACTCAAAAAATTGAAGATATGCAAAAATTCCCACGTGCAACTTTATTATCTATTATTGAAGTGGGAAAATGACAACATTGGCAAAATTTTGCCATTTTTGGTAATAAAGTAGGAAAGCAAACGAATTGGCTTCAATCCGGAACCTTCTAGTGAACAGCTGGGAAGGAGGAGGCAAACAGCAGCATTCCAAAAGCCAAACCGAAAAAGATGAGCCATGGATTGAGAGCAAGTAAAAAGAGTGCCTAACTCTCTTTGGCCTGATACAAAAAGGGCAAACCAAAGAAAAAATAAATGTAATTTATGTACTAATTCTGATGACTCATTGCTGCTTTTTACGAGGCTGAATTAAGACAAAAAAACATAAAGCCTGAACATAAAATTAAAAAAACCTGTGCACTTTGGTCCTTGAATCAAATCTGAATTGGCCTTTTTTCCACTGACGAGCCTACCAGAACCGTTCACTATAACCATAGATTATATTCAACTATACCTTCAGCTACTTTTGACACATTCTTTGCCTTCTCTCTCCTCTAGTCTATTTTCACTAATAGTCAACTAACTGGACAACACAACTTCTAATTATTCCAGAGAAAATTAAAGGTAAGTGAAAAGACACGATTACTTTTTGAACTCTCTAATCTTTCTTTACTTACCAAGGAACATTTCTTCAAAAGATAAAAGATTCTAAAGAGAGTGCCCTATGAAATACTTCTGAAGGCCATGTAAAAAACATGTTTCTTGAGAAAGTCTACAGCAGTAGTGAACAACAGGTGGGAAGGACCAAAATGTGAAAAAGAGCAAGATGGTTTTAGTGAATTTTTTTAGCCTTCGTGTGTATATATCTGTGAAACTATGTATTCCAGAAATCTTCTCCTACAGCTTTTGAGCAAATAAGCAGCTTGCTTTGTTTTCTCATTTTTATACCACGCGCAAGTCTGTGGTGGAGGAGTAATTAAATCAGTTCCCAAACTTAGGATCTTCTGCCTAAGTTTGGGAACTGATCAGATCAGAAACAATATTCTTCTCCAACACACAACTGGCTTCTCAGATTTTTACCAAACATCAGATAGATGCCAAGGGAAAAGGACTGGGTATCTCTTCCTCTTCAAGCCATGGAGAATGCTCTAATAGATGCCAGACTATTCCCTTGACGGGAATATTTCTCAAAGATCAATAGCATTAATCTTTATAGGATTTCACCTTACTCTTCCTCCAGACTGCTTGCAAGGGCATGTTTCACCCTGCCAGTTCCCTGACATACAGATACCTGATTGTGGTCCTGATCATGGCACATCTCTTGAAGATAAAATACTCTAGCTGAAAAAAAGTCAGGTTGCAGAGGTCAGAGAAAGTGATTTAATGGTCTCTCCTGACTTGGATCTATTTCACTGTCACATAATAAACTGACCCATTTGAATTGTTCTAATAGTACTGATTATTGGAAGTTAAGTGCAAATTAAACAATTTTGGTCAGGAAGAAGCAATACCAAAGATGATCTAAGAGTATTTCTCTAAAGTTGGATCTAGCCAACTAATGAGCATACAGTAGTCAGGAGTACTATCAGGTTGTCCCATAGTATTATTTTTTGGCGGAATTCTGAAGGAGAGGCTTCACAAAAATCATCAGTGGCTGAACCAGCTTAAACCAGCCCGTTTAACAGCATGGTTAGCCACAACCCATTAGAATCCATTAGAAGGTTTACTACTGAACAGTGCTTTTGCACCGTTAGCTTTTCAGGGTTTTTGTGGGTGGAAATATGTGGACTATTCACAAACCTCTAACAATTACAGGAAATAATAAATGTTTGATAAGGAGTTCTGACTCCCGCATCAGTTGGTTTAGTATCAAGAACCCACTGAGACAGTTCTGAATATATTTAAAACACAAGAGATTGACTGAAAAGCAGCTATCAACAATTATGTAACATCAAAACAGTCTAGAGCATGGAATACATTCAGCCAACAGTCTGTGTGAGGGTCAAGACAGGGAGGACGGCTCTACAAGTCATACAAACAAAATAAATGAACTGAAAAACATGTCACCTTTTTACCCCCCCACAGCAAGCTGCCTTGTAACATTTCATACATGCAGAAACACATAAGTAGCTTTAAGCCAAAGAAACAGAAACATACAGTTTAACTTTTCAAGTTGTCAGAAGATTAATAACTGCTTATTAATAGAGGCTTCTCAACCACACAAACACTGCACCCCTCTAACCTCTAGCTTACACAAGACAGTAACAGACTGTAATCATGCTATCATCTGTAATCATCCACAGCTTCCTTGCCATCCCAGGTGCACTTCTGACCTTCTTGATAGATTCTTGATCCAGATTTTGATTTACAAATGGGTATCTCTCCTACAGATCTACTGACTAAGCCTGACGGAAAAAAAACCCCGACATCCTTCACATACTCAGGACAGGCACAGGATCAGTGGTTCTGTCGTTTGCAATAAGCTGATGTTTGTTTATTCCTAATGAATAGTTGTCACTTAAGAAGGCTTTTGATATTTTGCTCATTCTTTACCCATCTGATCCTTAGTATCCTTCCAGACATTGATACTGATATTAAGGTTCTAGGGTATCAGCTCATTTATCATCAATCTGAACAAAAATTCACTGATTACAGTAATTTAGGCTTATTGTCTTTTCTGAATAAAATCCTGGTTCACAAGCCTTTTTCCTGGAGAGGGATCTGTTAGCAAAATATACTAAGTAGTTAGCCTTTGTGTTCACCCCTGTGATTTAAAAAGGAGCGTCACAGAAAAAAAGATCTTATTTTGGAGAGATGAAGTGCACAATCTGCACTGCATTCCAAAAGTGTACCATTCCAGAATGACAGACACCTTTTTTTTTTGCAAACTTATGACAAACTATGGCAAGGATTCCTATGATCTGCTGTCAGCCAAAAAAAAAAAAAAAATAAATCCTCCACTTTCCTTACTGACTTGTCCTGTTTCTCTAGGGAGGCGATGAATCCTTGTTCACTCTTCTTGTTTCCTGACAGAGCACATAAGGCAGCCTTCAGAAATTATAGTTTCTTACTGATCATTTGAACTTTGCTTGTTGAATCATTAGATCAGGGAAAATGCTTGTGTCTGTCTATATACAAAAATCTCAAGGACAATAAAATATTATTTGACCTTCTAGGGGTTCAAAGGATGATTTGATAATGTAAGAATAAGTCCTAAAATACATTGCCTTCTTCTCCAGGCCCCAATGCTGCACAGTGCTATGCATCCATTCCAAACTGGCAATGAGAATTGAAGGAGTAACTCTTAATCCTGATCTAGTATTGTAAACAATACTATATAAGGTATCATCTTTTGCCCTGCAATGATGATAATGACTGATCAATTTTTGTACTAAAGGGTCTTGTGTTGGCTCAAGCATCAATAAAGTGCTGAATTTCATCATAGGCATTCGGATGGCTCTCCAAGGAGATGTAATTTAAATATGGATTTATACACCACAACATATCATGTTTTTCATTAAGGAAAACTGAAAACAGCATTTCAATGTTCAGCCTTGTTTCTACTATATGTTTTAAGTCTAAACATTGCATTTAAAAGGGCTCAAGAGGGTACAAAACCAGTTGGACTTCAAGCCAAAATACTCTATATTCAGAGTCAGATCCACTCTCTTATATGGCTACAGATGAAGGAATACCTATTTTCCTACACTTCATTCGATGTCAGATAGTCTAACCTAACAAAAACAATCACGGAACTGTATGTTTAGCATACAGATTCTTAACTCTTACACAATTTCTGATTTCACAGCTCCAAATGGTTGGGTTCAAGCTAACTGGACCCTAGGTTGGCCCTACAGAAATTTTCTCGTGATTCCTCACAACACCTCTGAACTTAGTGGAATTGTTCTGACACCTAATATGACGTCCCTTTTACAAAAGATCTGTATCAGGGACTTTATATAACTTTTTGGGGGGATAAATACTTGTTTGAGTCATCTGCAAGTCAGAGGGCACAATTATGTTCCGGTGTTGTTTGCTTCCTTTTTGAAGCAAAAGAAAGAGAGACGCAAAAGATTTTGTAATAAAAAGGCACGACCTTTTCAGGTACTTGTATCAATATAAACTCAAAGGCAGAATCAGGTTCCAATGAATTCCTAAAAGGGAAATGTTTGAGCTAATAATAGCTATTTCCTGTAACAATGTCATTTGGATAAACAGTGTGACATCACTTATGTCACGTACAAGCATGCAGCTGAGGTTAACTTGCAGCAGTCAGCAACTGAAGATGTATTTTATATATATGCATAAGTTAAAGTGTCTTTTAATGCTGATTTTTGATGAGAACAAATTTGCTCACAAGATACCTGTTAGAGAACTCAAGATTTCTCTGTTTATCTGCACCCATTATAGAATCACAGAATCATGGAAGAGATTGGATTGGAAGGGACGTTCAAAGGTCATTTAGTGCAACCCCCTGCAATGAGCAGGGACATCCTTCAACTAGGTCAGGTTGCCCAGAACCACATCCAGCCTGCCCTTGAACGTCTCCAGGGATGGGGCATTCACCACCTCTCTGGGCAACCTGGGCCAGTATTTTACCACCATCATTGTAAAAAATTTTTTCCTCACATCCAGCCTGAATCTCCCCTCTTTTAGTTTCAAACTACCACCCCTCATCCTATTGCAACGGGCCCTGCTAAAAAGTCTGTCCCCATCTTTCTTATAAGCCCCTTTTAAGAACTGAAAGGCGTCAATAAAGTCTCCCTGGTGTCTTCTCTTCTTGAGGCTGAACAAGCCCACCTCTCTTAGCCTTTCCTCCTAGAAGAGGTGTTCCATTCCTCTGATCATTTTTGTGGCACTCCCCTGGACCTTCTCAAATAAGTGCATGTCTTTCTTGTACTGAAGATTCCCACAGCTGGACGCAGTACTGCAGGTGGCATCTCACCAGAGCAGAGTAGAGGGGCAGAATCACCTCCCTTGACCTGCTGACCATGCTCCTTTGGATGCAGCCCAAGATACAGCTGGCCTTCTGGGCTGTGAGTGCACATTGTCGGCTCATATCCAATCTTTTATCCACAAGTACCCTAAGCCCTTCTCCTCAGGACTGCTCTCAATCCCTTCATCCTCCAGCCTGTATTGATACTGAAGGTGCCTCTATTGATATACCAGTTATGACAGTTATTTATGAAATGGAACCTACTGAACTGAGTACTGGGTAACTGCTACTAAATTCCTGTCCTTGAAGAATATAAGAAAATTAATGCACTACTCAGTTAAGCTGTAATCTCTGTGCATTTAAGCTATAACCAAAGGTCATCATCAATGCCTGTGAAACAGGTTGCAGAATATACAAGAATACTTCCATGTGAACACCTTATCACGATAACACCATTTGGATTTTTCAGTGCTTCACTATTTTCAAGAGGCAAAACACATATTGGCATGTCCTTGTTCCTAAATGCAGCAACATATGTAGTCTAATATTCTCATGAGCGAAGAAGTTACTAGCAGTTGACAATTTTTCTTCTAAAGCTTATAACAAAAAAAATGGTAATGCAATTTTTGTTATTCTCTTTTTGCATTTTTGGAGTTCTCTACTCCAAAAATGAGAAAGCAGAGCAATAGCAAATTACTATTGTGACCAAGTGTACTTTATTTTTAAAGCTAACTGTAGAAATAATTAACTGAAGCTCCTCATGACATGAAAGTCTTGTCAAGAATGTGCTGCTGCTTATTGTACCTTCAGATAACTGCTGGTAAAAAACTTTAACCTTCATTATTTCCAGCACATTTCTCCATGTAACATGCACAAATTATGTAGGGATAGACATACTCTTTAAAAATACAAAGTTTAAATTAGCAGGAGATCAGTTTTCTAAAATAGTCTAACAGAGTCACAGCTAGCAGTAGAGATAAATTTTGCTATCATGAGCTCAAGAAATTGACTATTTTTGTGCAAGGATTTCACCAACAAAAACCTGAAAGCCCAAGGAAAATGCTACCAGTTGTCCACCCCAATTTTTGTAGGGACTATGGACAAGGATTTATTCACAGATTTTTGACCTGCATGATTTGACAGAAAAAACAGAAAAAGAAGAAAATGTTACTTGAACAGTTCAGGGCACAAATCACCTGAAAAGATGAAAATTGTCACATAGCAGCTGCCCACCCAATCCAAGTTATCCAGCCTTCCAAGCAGTGACTTCCAGAAAACAAAAACAGAAAAGCTCTAATGAGTCACAGCTACATCCCATGAGGTAACACGAAGCTCTTTGTGAATGCACACACTTCCACATCCAATTTAACAGCTGGTCAGAAACTGTCAGAACCTGTCAGAAACTAGGCAAATCTTTAAAAAAGTTTCAGAATAGATGATGATAGTTCCATTTTATCATCCTACCTGGCTGTCAGAGAACCAACTACAGTAGCCCAGAAAAATGTCTGTTCCCACTTAACTGGATGTGTCCAGCTACTTACTTAAGTGAAAGACTAGAATGAGTAGAATAATATGCTTTCTAGCTAAGTAAGTGATCCAGGCTTTTCATAAACACATTATTACAAAAGAATCCTGCTATACATTTACAGCTGACGTGTAACCCATCTTAGAAAATGTCCTTCGGCATTGTCAAAATTTTGTTTTCTTCATCTGATTTACAGGAGCTGTATGTACAGGAGCTGTAATAAGTATTAATTCTGATCTTAAAATAACTGTCAGCAGCGGGGGCTGACGAAGATGAGAGCTCACTGATTCATTGCAAATTATATTAAGGAGTACTATTGTTCTCCATGAATGATAAAGGTTGTAAATGTTTTCATTATCCAAGTTGTAGTACTGTAAGAACACATTTTACATTTAGCAATTGCAAGTTCATTAATTACAGTATGCTTCACTAATTCTGTCCAGAAAGTATCTTAATTACCAACCTACTTGAGCAAATTTTGAGTTGAAATCCAAACAAGACAGTTTAAAACTCTCGTATAACTAAGTCATTAACACTGGAGGTATTCTGAAATCAGCATCTCATTCATTACATTTCTGTTCTTCAAAACTGGACCATCAAACAGCCCTGTAATATTATATAGTGTTATTGCTACAAAGTAATAATTTATTTACATTTGACTGCACAGTTAAATTACCTTTTGATATGCACAAGGAAATTTTAATCTGGTGCTTAATAATAGCCAAGATGGCTTTGTCAGAAACAACTCATGCCAAACCAAAGTAATTTATTTCTGTGACAGAGTAACGTACCTTTGAATAGATGTAATATGTTTTGACTCGAAGCAAGGCTGACACTATTTTAAGTGACTTTCTCTTAAGTAAGCCAATGGTCTAGATTGAACTACCATAACATGGACATAAAGAAAAGGGTGGGATAATCCTACTCAAAGAGTATTTATATGACTCAGTTCAAAACTGTGTGACACTTGAACACCTGTGTCTCCCTGTCTAGGTCCTAACTCTCTGTCCTAACTCTGGTACTATTCAATATTCCTACTCATGATTTGCGCAAAATTACACCAAGTTTAAGACAAAGGCCTACAAGATGAAAGGAAAATGGAAAATGGATTCTGAACTCTAAACTAAAACAGAAATTAGCTTTGCGAGACCTCGTCTGAATAAGGTAAAAAACTTCCGTATGCACCTAAGATTCAAAGGAATTGCTGACAGAGATTCTTAACTAAAATGGCTTTAGGAAAACTACCGCAACTACAATTCAATTCCTCATCCATTATTAAAATTCAGCTGTTATTCCCCTAGTTCTTTCCCTTATTTGAATGACACATAAACTGTGAACTTAACTACCATAAAATATAAATAAGGCCACAATGTGTTACTGAAAACAAATATGCAAACATCCCTTACAGAAATTGGAACACATAATAGCATTATGTGTGAAAAACATGATGGAGTTTTAGAACGTTTAGTACTTTTACCTGGGGCACATTGTATTTACTAATATAATATTAAAGAAAAGAAAGGAATTAATCATTTGCTCATAATAATTGTATACAGATGCAATGGAAATAGTCTTCACAGGAGGAGTTTAGTGTGCAAGAGAAATTACATGTAGGTACAGTTATTTATGAAGATGTAGGATTAAGTTCCCTCCTCCAAGTACAACTATCAAGGCACAATCTATGGGGTACTCATAGCGTAGGAAGACAGACTTCAGTGGTAGACTAAAGAACTAATCTAAGGTCTAATTTCTAGTTAAAGCCAACAACTTATCGTTTTTTAAAAGTTCTTATCACTTGTTTTAGAACTAGGGAAAAAAAAGCCCTCTGAACAGAAGTAAAAGCTATGCTAAAACTTACCTTCTCTGAAAAGGAAATCCCAAAGATGTTCTATAAAATTGCAAGATTTCCAAACTGAGTAGAGAACATAACGTATAAATACAGATCTGCTCTGCATTTTAAAATAATATGCATGAGATCAATTTTCAGATGTTCACAGGCCAGAGCATTATTTCAATCCACTTTATTTTCGCATTAGATTTGCTGTGTCAACCACAGCAGAGCAAAGATTACTTTATTTACACGGCTATAGTTTCTTTTAAAATTCAAGACTGGTCAGCGCAATAGAAGTTAACTAGCTATAAAATCCCCTGCTTTAGAATGTAATTTGCAGCTCACAATAGTTATTATTCTTCACACCGTTCATCACTTAATGAATTTAAGTGTGTGTCCAGCCCTACACAGGTCAGCGTACATAAGCACAAGGTTTCTTAGCTCACTGTAGACATCTATGAACTCATTTATTTTATGATTTCTTTATAACCTGCACTGAAGCAACATAAACTCGACACAGTGATGCTTTCCTACTGCACCCTATATGAGAACACTGTCAGAGGGTCTCCAAGAAGCATGCTATTTGACATTCAGGAGAAAAATATCCTTGATCATGAGGTAAGTTAAATTTAATTCTAAGGTGGGGTGGAACTGCTGATGCTAAATAAAGGGGAGAGTATTTTCCAAATGTGTAGAGGAATAGCCTGTAGCAACATAGCAACTAAAAAAGTCTTCAGAATGTGGAAAGGTTGCTTATATTTATTTACAGAGGACTTTGAAACTCAGATTTCTAATTGGCACTTCAAAAGAGGATAAAACAAGAGTCAAGAAGAAAGAAAGACAGAACGGAGAAGGCCTCATACATTAACATCTCCATAGGCAGCAAAAAAAATCTGCAGCAAAAAGCACCTGAGTAACATTAACATCATACCAAACATTTTTATTGGGAGATAGGTACTTGCTTCAGGAATACGGTTTTCAGTATGCAGTACCCAAAAAACCAAGAATAATAATAAATAAATACTAAGCTAGAGCTGAATTCAGGAAAATCCTTCATCTAATATTAATAACAAAGAACAAGGTGACTTGAGCTTTCCTTAAGAAAGTTGGTGCTTACGTCCCAATAACTGCAAAGATAGCAACACTAAGGAGTAACAGCCAAATCTTCTACAATACTGACCAAGTACTGCAAGACAACTACATTTTTTTGGACGAGAAATCAATAGGATTTCAGAAAAAGTCTCCAGGGAAAGTAAAACCTGCAGTGCAGGAGAACATATGGTGCACTCCCACCTTCCTTGCTGGTAACTCCTACTCCGGCACACATTCCTCCCCAAATGCATATACATTTTAGCTTTGCTCACATACAGTGCTGGGGGAGGGATGGGGAAAGACTGAGTGCAGTTCAGCTTCCAGCTTCCCTTCTTCCCCACTCCTGAAAGGAAAGAGTTGCACAAAAGTAAGCACCATCTGAGCTCTGGAGAAGGAATACATATCAGCACCCAATAGCCATTGTTACACTTTTTTTGATTGTGTGCTTTACAATCAAAGAGAACAGAATGAAAATATGAGCACACTGCCCATCCAGCTTTCAGCGTAGGCACACACTTCCATGCTTACATTCCTTAAGACTAACAGAGGCAGCAACAGTAGTACACGATTCAGCATGGTTCAGCAGCCAGAGTACAAGTCATGTATTTTGGCATAAACTAATTCTGGCTAGATTAAACAAAACACTATCATGGCCATCTTTGGTGCTATGTTATCTGTATTACACTGTAGAGATGCTCCCTAAAATGCAGACTTCTAAAACGTGTGCCCAGGTACTTCCCACATAGTCCTGTTTTCCTGACAGTATTCACCAAGGAATTCATCACTCCCTGCAGAGCTATAAAGACCTTCACTCTGGAAAGTACACCATATTACAGGCAAAACTACATCTCTGAAAATTAATCAGGTGGACCTGCAAAAATCTGCGCATTTGCATCTCCGGCATGAGATGTCTCTGAAAATTACCACACTTTGCTTTCTTCTGCAGTTCCAACATGTTCTTAACAGAAATGCTGGACCTGCCTCAGGATTTAAGTTACTGATTATTCAAGTAATTGCACAAACAATCTTCACCGCATTGTACATAAAGAAATACCACTCTGTTAAAAAGCTTGTAAAAGGGTTGTTACCAAAATTATTTGAAGACCATTTAATGAAAGTATGAGGACTTCTATCATATTATAAGACTGGTTCAAGTTAGAAAGGTAAGATACAAATTTACCTTAATCAGTTTAATAAATTCAAGGAATGTATAAACTGGTATGAAACCTAGAAAATTGAGCAGCAAAGTCGATGTCTCCCTTTTTTGTTGTCTTCGGCTGCATTTTATGCTATTTGTTGCAGCTGTCTTGTTTTCTTTAAAATTCAGACTAGCAAACAAAGCAGCACCTTGTCAGAAGAAAAACAGTAAAAGAGAAAATGACAGTTTAGATAGTGATGGATTCTCTGGGAAAGGCAATGAAAGAGGTCATGGCACAAAAATATTTGTGGAAAATCAGACAGATTTCAGTTAGTAAAAGCTTAATGACTTTAAACTATTTTCAGTTATAAATACGTACAGCAGACATAACTGTAGTGATATTATTGTGCAGTGATATTATTGTTTACTTAAGTTAATTCTACCTCTTGCCAAAGAATTTTAAGATACTACAAAAGGCAACAATTCCCCATTAGGTATTAGAATTTCAGCCAAAACCATTACTAAACACTTGTATTACCGTACACATCACATTAATACCACATGAATTATTGAAGACCGATAAAATATGCATGTGTCTGTCCAAGCAGGTTTTTCCTCAAAATGCTGTCTCCTGCTTTCTGCTATGTTCAATATTTACTTAAAGTCAGTGTTTTTTAGCCTATGCTTCACATCAACTAATTATGAATTCCTTACACCATGGTGTATTACCTGCCACCGAGGGAAGGGAAAAGGGTAGACTGTTTCATGCTTCATTTGCTCCTGACAACATCTCACTGGGGCTGTCTGCTTTGCAGCCAAACTACTCTTTGGAACATGTGTCCAGCAGACATAAAATTAACAGCCAAGAGCACTAACAGATGATCAGCAAGAAACATCACCCTCTTGGCCCAGCCACCCAAACCCCTGAGCCAACACCTCCTCCAGTGGGTTGCAGGGGACACCAACAGCAAAGGAGGTGGCAGTTCCCAGTTCTGTTGTGCTTGCCTGAGCCATGGGTGATCCACGGGAGCATTTCACACACAAATACAGGGCTCTCAAACGGCAGGTGGTGGGTTCAGCTGGGGTCACAGTTTGGAAATCAATAGAGGTATGACAGCTAGACAGACAGCGTGAGGGGACTTCTTAATTTGGATGCTTTTAAAGGCATTCTGAGGCCCAGGGAAATGGAAGTATAATGGTATCTTGCTGAAGGATGGAGAAAGATAGGATTGGCAGTATGCCCTAATCCTGAACACATACATGCCTAGGTACTGTGATAGAAGTTGCTGTCATGGCCATCACCCCAGTGGAGGTAGTCAGGCAACTCAAATCTGGGAAACAGTGGATGTTTCATTTCTCAGTTCTCTCCTTTAATGTGATTTGAAGAAAAAAAATAAATCCAAAGGACAGGATAAAAATGTTCTCTAACCTGACCCTAATTAAATTTGAAGGTTTTGTTGAAACCATAACTTGAATCATAGCCCCTAATATATTGTGACAAAATATCTCCCAATACTACCTCCTCGCAAAGAGGAAATCCTGTTCATTTTGTTTGTTTTACTAATAGACACTTCATAACTTCAGTATCTGATTCATAATAAAACTTCAACTTCGTAAGGACCAAACCTGACCCTGAATATTGCAGAAGTTTATCAGAAGTGGATATGGAGGCAAATGCAGGTGAGGACACGGCATTAAAAAAATGTTATTTTCATATGGGGAGGAAAAAGCATTTTTATGAAACAAGTGCTGTTAAAAGGGGACAGTGTTACCTAATTGTAAAAGCACAGAAACTTGCAAACTCAAATACTTTGTTAAGAACCTTCCTGCTTACTTCTTGTCATTCAAAACTTCTCTGTATTTACCCACCTGTGGAGTGAGGTTTGCCAATACCTGCCTAAACCACCTACTACACAGCTTGTGAGAAATGTCCTAAAAGATGCTGCAAAAGTGCAAACCAGAACCATTAATAAAAGAGGATTAATATTCAGAAACGAACACGTGACTCAGCATCCTCTGCACCTTTACAACAGTAAATTATATTCTAATATTGAGCAGGAAAGCCCTAGATATTACTTTTAGTTGAAATGTTGCTATTAAAACTTGCCCATATGTTCCAATAACTACAGCTCTCATGAGTCTTCTATATTAACGGTAGCTGAAAGTAATCTTGGAATACAGGTATTTGAAAAAGTTGCTCTTTGAACTACATTAGCACAGTGTAGCTCCACAGACCAACACCATGTTGCATGAAAAGTTAAAGTATCACAAGTTAACTTGCTACTTCTTCCTCATTTTGCTCCTTTTTAATTTTTGCTTTTTTCTTTTTGCTTTCAGTACCATCCTCATTCCACAGGCAAAATGTTTTAAAGATCAAGCATCTTAAATGCTGGAGTTATAACAGATGAAAAGAGCCCAAGTACTGAACAGTCAGTGACACACTATCATTTCTACCTGCATTCATTATGCTTCAGGTTACAGGCACTTAGATTCCTGCTGGTTTTTTAATACGGCCTCCATGCTTTCCCTCTACATCAGTATTGAAGTTACATATCCATTCATCTCAAATAGAGGTATATTTTAGATCTCGTTAATGTTTTTACACTCAAAGCATATCTTCTCAGCAACATGACCTGCTAAGAAAGAGATGTCAAACATCTAATAGAACAAGTACGGCTATAGCTAGCAAGTTTCCTTGCCTGTTCTTGGATTATCACCCTTGGCCATAGTCACCTCTATAACACACTTTGTATTCCACTAAAGTTTTGCTATCTTTTCTTTCTGGCTACGTGAAGTTTTCTTGCGTTGTACAAATGGTTCCAATGAGAAAATATACTTATACTGTGTAACACAGTGAGATGAAGCAATGGCTGGGGATGAAATTTAGAGATGGCTAATGAGACAGATTTTTTTGTTGTTGTAAAACATTTAAAGAGGCATTAACACACAGGAATAATTAATGATTTCTCTTTTCCTATGGATTTGGAAATACTTTTTGCACCTCTATAATAAAACACAGAGCTAACACCTGAAGAATTTTGCACAGAAACATGCTAAAGTACTTTTATTTTTATTATTGTTGTTACTACTGCTACTAAAAACATTTTAATATGTGTTATGCCAATATTCCACCTTTCTTTTTTTATGCACACTTGTAGCACTTATATGGAGAGGTTGAAAGCTGCAAAATAAAAGTGAACTATATTGAAGCCAGACATTCATTTTAGCTATTCCAAGATTCAAAACATTCTATCATCTGTTCCTATGGAAACTGAAAGGATATTCTAGGTTATATCAGTATCAGACGATTATGCTGCAGAGAAATCTGTGGTTTATTTTAATCCATAGTCCAGAAGTATAAATTCATGCTTAAGTGTTTAGCTTGGCGATTCTGAATTACTGAAGCATGGTTAACACTTCAGTTCTGTTAGATGATACTTTAAGATAAAATGAACTCTTTTTAGACCAGAATAGTAAGGGAAAATTTCATACGGTTTGGTTAATCCCTGTGAAATATACCATTCAGATGTAGGATATAAGTAACACATACTTGGAAGATATTTTTTGGTTGTTAGATGAGCAGCACGTTGCTATACCACATCTTAACAGAATAGTTCAAGGAAGAAGTAATTTAGATTTATCAAAAACTCCTTCAGTAATGCCATGCACCAGATGGCCAGATGAAGGAATCTGATTTAGCAAGTTAACAAGATCACGAAAATCATAACCATAATATTGAAGATGAAGAATAAAATTGAATAATGCAACATGAGTATGTTTCTGTGACAAAAAAAAAAGTTTAGGGTAGAGTAAAACTTACACAGACATACATGCATCAAGTGAAAATTCTCTATATGCATACAGAGCTATTGTAAAAGAAAAAAGGAAAAAGTATAAGCTAGTAAGATTTTAATTAAACAGACTCAAGTCTTTTGCAACAAAAGCAAATACGACAGCTATAACATTTTGAAATAGGTCTTCTCAGTCTACATTAGAATTACAAAAAGCAGTAAAATGGGTGGCTACCGTGAATTTAAATACAAAGCTTTGGATCTCATCCTTTGTCTTCACTAAGCACAACTAGATGATTTAAAGTTAACTATAGCTACCACCCTCACCCTATGCCAAAAGTAGCAAGCAGGTTCAAATTTTCCTTTTTTGCGGATAATACTTCAGTCGTCTTATGCTAGATTCAAGTAATTGACTTCAAACTGAATAATCAAAAATGCCTTCCATTTCTATATCATATTGTAGTCAATCACTTCATTATGAAATAGCTGTCTCAGTCTAGTTTCCATCATGATCTCCTCCAGGGAATCAAGATTGTGGAATAATAAGGAAACATAACATCTACTGCCTAAAGTGTACTATATTGGTTAAATTTTTGACAGTGATGAGGTTAAAATTCCAAATTCTAGCTTTCAAAGTAGAAATAAATGTCAGAACAAAATAAGAAAAAAAAAAGAAAGAAAAAGAAAAAAGCAATGACTACTCTTTGAGTTAAAAAAAAAAAAAAATGTATACTCTGGGTAGCATTTCAACTCTAGTTTTTCCAGGCTTTTTATTAGAGTAAGAAACAGTATGTGGATAAAAAGCTGACTGGTTGTGTGCCAAATTGGAGGGGTTCTTTTCTCATATTTTTTTACTTTATTTGCTATTATAATGATCATTTTGTAATTATGCATACATACTGAGTTATGCACATCTATATAACGGCAATAAACTTCATGGACATTCTGAAGTACATAAGGGCTCATGTTATTTAAAGGGCATGACAAAATACGATAACTAATATGTAAAAGCAGCAAAATGCAGGCAAAAACATCTGAAAGTTAAATTCTTTCTTTTGACTAGCGCAGTACATCAGTGTGGGCAATGTAACACAGCCCGAGCTAAATGAACTAAACAGTAAGAGGCCCACTACACAACCGTCCGGCACACAAAGTGACATTCTCCTATGACATCAGACTTCCTTCTGCAGTCAAGCACTTCTCCGTGGAGCCAACAACTTTAGAAAGCACATTCATACAACACAACCCCTTTTACTATAAAGCATTCAAATCTGAAAATGACAATAAACTAGCAAGAACTAGCAAGCATACTTTGATTTAAATCAAAGTGTTAAAATACCATAAACTCATCTAGAAAAAGTGATGTTTCAGTGAAAAATATACTCTTGCTAAAGTATGCAAGACAGAAAATGAGAAACTCAAGATCACAGGACCTTGCCCAGACAGTAGCACTGCAAGAGCCATCCACTCCTCTGTCAATAATAACTAGAAGTAACTCAAGAATGCAACATTATCATGGTTTTGCAAGTTCCATTTAAAAAACGCGAAAAAGAGAGCCCAATGCCAGCCATTCCTAATATCCAAATACCTCAAACACCTCCAAGTGCATTTGCACATCCAGAAAATGCTGCCATAGGATACTAAAGAGCATGTATTAAGATCCTTGACATTAGATTAAACACTGCCCTGTGAAGGACTTACGATTAATTTCATCAATCTTGCCATAACACTGCAAGTTTTACTACATTAGCACTCAGCTCAGAGGATCTGAAATCAAATAAATTATGCAATGTCTTGATGATTGGAAAAATGGTCAATTATGTGCATATTTTCCCCTCCGATCCTTAGGGATAACAAAGATGACCTATTGTTAGGGATCCTTGACATGATATTAAATGCTGGCCTATGAAAGATTTCAGATTAATTTCGCCAATTTTGCCATAATACTGCAAGATGTACTACATAAGCACCTAGCTTAAGGAACTCTGAACTGAGATAAATCAGGCAACTACTGGGTAATCACCTCCAGACAACTGGTTAATTATGCAGATACTTCATTCTCCCATCACTTTTCTCAGGCACTAAGTAGTGTTAGTCAAGAACAATTACACAAATACGTCTAGTTAGTAATTTTTTAATATGAAAAAACTGTACCTGTTCCAGAGACAACAACTTAGAGGAAAAGTTCAGTATGAAAAAGAATGCAAACCAGAACAATTCACAAAACAAATTCGACTCAGTGAGTTATAATATGAAAATTCAAAATGCCCCTAAATATGCTCAAAGAGACAACAGTATAAAGATATTACACTGAAATAAATTGAGACGTATTGTTTACAGAGTTTAGGATTTATTTTTGTTGTTTAGATTTTTTTTTCCTCTTCTTTATTCTGTGAGGTCATAATTAGTAAATGAATTAAAAAAAAAAAAAGAAAAAGAGCTCTGTATTAAAAAAACCTGCAGACACAATTTAACATTCTTTTGGACAAGGGATAGTTATTAAACTTACATCTGTTTTTTGCTTTCTCTAACACAATCAGGAAACTTCACTACATGATCAGCAGAACAATTTCAAGTGATTGACCAGTGAATTTAACTCTCTCCAGATCCATGCTATGCAGGAAAAGTAATTTGCCCACACCTTAAATAAGGGAAACTAGGTGACAAACATCACATAATTTACCCAAAACCTTCCTTAAAAAGAGTAGTGAGACAACTACAGATCACTCCAGGAGACAAAGAAGAAAACTTTTTACTATCTGTGGTTTAACAGTGTTTAAGGTGCAAACCCAAGGAAATCTGAGTTCTACTGTCATCTTGCCTTGTTTGACCTAAATGGATATTTTATATTTTATAATTTAATCGCTCTTTAATGATATGATTGCCCTCACCACCTATATCCTAACTAATAGCTGAAGTTTGTTTCAGTAAAGTTAAAACTAAGAGCATAGGTTCATAACCCATTTCACACATAGGAGTACATACATGCAAAAGTCCATCCTTCTGATGCAGAGGAGACCTGTAACTGTTGCTAAAGCAGGGAACCTAGCACAGAACAGGGCTACCTCTTCAGAGGAGTAAAGATGGAGCGTCTCCTACTTTCTACACTACCTGCCATTAACCCACTCACAGAGTGAAGGAAAGCTATCTAGGAGTTCAGGACTACACAGTATGAATCGATTTCCTTGATAATGTTCTGTGGCTCAAGACAGAGCATCAGTCTGTGCTATGTACACTAGGAGTGCATAACAAAGCATACATGACAATAAAGAACCTGCCAGTAGCCACAGGTACATCTGCTTGATCCAGTTCGCTATTATTTGTATTACTTCTGTCAACAAAAGCAAAGAGGGCTTACTCTTTCTAAAAGGATTAGGAAGGCAAGCATGGTTGGCAGGTCTATGAAAGCCTGTTAAGCCTAGACATGCTGACAGACACTTCAAGTTTATACCCAGATAGCAGCTTTAAAGATACCACCATGTACATGAGTGGAAGCCTTCAGTTCTGAAGCAGTCGATGGCTAATGCCACACTTCCAAAGGAAGAGGAAAAGAGAGATGTCATTTCTACTGAGAAATACACAAATACTACAGTGATGGATATGCATTTAAGAAAATAATAATAAAAAACAATGCAGAGAAAAAGACAATGTGTCACATAGAAGTAAGTATCTGCTTTCATTTGCTACTGCTGGCCATTATTCACGGGAACCTGGGCACGGCTTACTAGCATGTGACTTATCATTAAATAAATAATCAAAATAACAAAAATAGTTTCTTACCTAAACAAAGGAGATAGATATATCAAAATGTTGAAAGGGACAGTTTAAATTTTTTAGCTCTGTTCTTTTTGTCAGAGTAACTTCTAGCTAAATTCTACAAAAGGCATTCACCAACTTCTAATTACTTCTGCTTAAAAGGAGATACTTATAGTTTTAGGTTTTTTATGTACTTCCATAAGACTAACTTTCTTCTTAAGGCATTGCTGGAAAGTGCTAGATGAAATACAGAAATAGAGCTCACTGTTATTTAGGCAACTGATCTCGTGTATTATTTACACAGCAGACCAAAACTAAAATTTAGTGAAAACAAACTGCAATTGCAAATATGAATTCCAAGGAACTGAAGAACTACCTGGATAAACACAGATACACTGCTCACAAAGGTAAAGAATTGGCTACCAGAACAGATACTAGCAGGAAGACAGCCCATCTGAGGAGTTCTGTGGTACAAAACACAGAAAAATGAAGATCCCATGTCCTCTTATGGGCAATCTCAGAGTTTGGAAGGTATAAATGTAAATCAGCTTGTCAAAAAACACACAGCTACAATAATAAGAATCAAAGACATACTATCTCATAGTCATATTTCAAATTCTAGATTTCTTGGGCAATATCTGCATGCATATTTTCTAAAGCACACTATTTTTTCAACATTAAATCCACGAATCATATCCAACAACAAACCTGAGAAGCATATCCCAACACCTCTTCATGAAAACATCCCCACTTCTGACTAAGCACTAATAATGTTCTTCCAATCTTCCGTTCGCTGGAAACAGGCCCCTGGCTAAAGCACAACAGGCATATACTTTAATAATCTCTTGATTACCTGGATACAGCCTGGAACACCTAATAAATCTGTCTATTTTTCAAGTGGAGTGGGATTGATTTCCCCAGGGTTTCTTTGTCAGATCCATTTTAGTACTTCATATTAAGAGAAAATTATCCGAGAAGGTCAAATCTGACATGAAAAACTAGGAGGAGCACACACTGATGAAGACCTGCTACATTTAAAATAAATGTACAGTTGCTTTTTCTTAGGCCCTATCTTTGTTCAGTCTTTATTTAACATCGCATATGCTTCATAGCTTGTAACAAGCTTGGTAACATACTCAAATAGCCAGAACTTTCAACATTTGAACAGTAATCAAGTAAAAAACAGGATGGGTTTTTTTCCTACCATTTTGCTACCAGTAAAGAGCCTAAGGTATTTATCACATGACTTCTTACTACAGAAAATTACTTGAAATCAAAGGTCTAAACAAAAGTTTGAGACACTGATAATTTTAAGCCCCAATTATCTAACCAAGCCAATTTAATGAAGAAATGTGCATATGTTCTATTTCATGTCAACTATCAATAGCACAAACAAATGCTATATTGACTTACAGGTAAGTTTAACAACTGGTAACAAACAGCATAAAAATGTCCTGTTCTAATCCTCTTTGTTCTTTAATTCAAAACCAAAATTTGATAGGAACTTGTACTAGATTTTTGCTTTTACTGCAGTAATGGGGATTTAAGATACACTTTTTTAAAGAATACTAAAAAATATAGGCAAAAGAACATAAATTTTTAAAAAGGCAAGAAGACAGCACTAATGATGCTACAAATAGTTAAATAACAGACATAGCCAGATTATTTAAAATGTAGATAATTACATTTAATATGGATGAATGTAATTATGCATATTCATTTTCATATTCCCTACAGTGAATATTTACCTCAAAGTTTAAAACGCCCTTTAAAGTTCTAATAGGAAATCTTCCAAAATGCTTCAATATATTACTGCATAACTTTAAACTGCAACTAAATGCAGTTTTAAGAAACTGCATTTTTCAGATTTATCTATAAAGCGTCGCAACATAGTATACTGGGTGTAATGCAAAGTCCTATCATTCATCAAGCTTTTATCAACAGCATTTATTGTGAAGACTTCAGATCAGCACCTACTTTCTCTCAAATTTCAGGGTCATATCCTGCAAAATTTTATTCTTGCAAATATTATGGAAGGATGGTTTTGACTATTTCTTTGGATATTCTCATGTGTGAGAATTTCTCACATAAGACTTTTTTCACTTTTAATCTCCATTAGACAATGCTACACAAAACAAAGGAAAACAAGCTTAGAGATACTTTTACACTTCACTTTTGAAAGGAAGTAAAGAAGAAAGCATATTTTACCTGAGTCTCCACACCTTGTTCAAGCAACCTTTTAGCCTGGTTTTCCACCTCAAGCCGAGCTCTTGCAATAAAAAGCAGGTCATTTTCAATTACTTCTATTCCAGAGAGATCTATCCCTTGAGAAAGGTAATCTATAAAAGCAACAAAATATTGATAAGCATGACATAGGATAATGGAACATCTTAAATGTACTCAAACACTTAGAAGTTACAGTTAGTTCCAAGGGACACTTTTACATACAACAGTTGATAACAGAGTACATCAAAGTAATGTGTTATACCAGAAAAAATGAAAATCAAAAGATTATTACTCAAGAAAACCTGGATATTTGGTACAGTGAATTTACTTCACCACACTTCTCTTAGACCCAGACACTGCTGAAGAAGTGCAAAACATGAGTTCTAGGAGCTCCAGAATCTCAGTCAGAGGGCAGGAAGGGGCAAGAAGTCATCTCCTTGTCCCAAAGGATTAACCAGATAATTAAACTTCTCTAACCAGATATTTGAATAGGCATAATTTGCTCCAAGAACTGAAATTCCAGATGTATTACACAGTAACAGATTTAAACTACACTTCATCTATTTAAATTGCACTTCTAAACATCTGGTATCAAATACAGAAAAAGGGCAAGTAAAGAAAACTTAAAAAAAAAAATAAATCATACAAACATCACAAAATATATTATCATCATTGAAACCAGAGTCAGTAGGACAGCTACGGATTAGTGGACTGGACTGCCGACTGCAGCAAGAAAATCTATTTAAACTCAACTTTTGTCACTGGCTATGCAGATCTGGCCAAATCACTTCATCTTTCGCTAATAACTACTTAGTAAAGAGAGCACTTCAGCAAGTAGAAAACCCAATACTTCATCTCCCTTTATCAAAGGAGGCTTCAATCTGTGATATCCCTTCTCCCAGGAAAATACACTTTCTTTTAAAAGGAGTGACACTGTAATGCCTGCTCTTTGGACTATTTAGGCTTTTCACGTGGGACAATTTTAGATATGAAACACAACCCAGGGCGTAAAACCAAGGTTTTCACACTCCCTGAGGTCCCTGACCTCTGTGTTCCCTCCTGTTGGCTCTTTGCCTGATCTTGCACTCCTGCCCTAACCTAACTGGTGACCTGTTCTTGAAAGAAGGACTGGAGAATGGATGCCTCTTTCCAGATGTCTATAATATCTTAGTGATACTCACTTGGGATGCAGCAAATGTATATTCAGTTTCCTTCAGACTAACAAAGATCTACAGCTTATATTGGGCTAGAACCCAAATAATTCAAATATTATGCAATTACACCCATAACTATTGCACACCTTTGCAAATCAAGCTGATTACGGCCACTGCTCTGAAATCCATGCTCCTGAGAACACCTACTGCTTTAGGCTCGCCCAAGAACAGACACAACTCTCCACTTAAAATTATGACATAAATTAGGTGTGAACTGGATGATTAAATTTATAAAATAAACATGTCTGGGTACCTTAGATTAGATCTGCAGAGAAATGTAAAAGCAGCCTAGAAAGGTGCCCAGCAAACCTGAGGAACCTTCAAAGTTATACAACATACTGTTGGGGGTTTTTTTCCTCTCCTTTTTTATCTTCCTAGATGTAAGTCATCCAATTCCTCATGTCAAGGTAGCCTAGACCTTTATGCTATTGCTTATCTCCAAGATAATGCAGGACTATTCTCCTTTACACAGTTTCCAGCATTCTGCTCAATCAAGCAGGTCATCCACTGCTTCCTCTGAAAGAACCGATAAACCCAACAAAACAATGGCCAAGGCATTTCACCCAGTGTGAGATACTTCTTCATAAGACAATGTTCCCCTATTTCCATTTTCAACCAATCCACTATGACTTCCTAATAAAGTTATCTTCCTTTTATGTCCTCCCAGTAAGTTTATTAAGGGACAGACCTAAATTCCAACTGACCTGACTAACCTTTTAATTCTTTGCCACATAACTTTTCACTTTAGTAGCCAATTATTTTTGTTTATTCACAATAAACGGATCTAAGCATCAGATTAATTTTAGCAACCACATGTTCACAACTGAACACAAATTTCCAAGTGAGTCACTTCACAGCTAGGCAGAGAAGAACATCCCCATACCTGCAGATGAAAAACACCAAAAAGAATGAAGACGAAGAAACCGAAACAAAAAGTTTAGAGAAATAATGCATAAAGCTCAGTAAGTCATAAAGGAAATCAACTCTCTTAACGGTACAGTCTGTCAAAATAGGTTTTAGTCTACTAAGAATAGGCCTGAAAATGCTTTTGTCTGTATGCATTTGTTTAAAAATGGATCAGAGAAGTCAAAAGACAGCCAAGCAGCAGGACAGCACACCTCATGCTGCACAGGCTGCTAACGAAGCCCTGTATGCAGGCATGCTTACAAAGCTGCTTTTGCTAGGGGCTACAGCAGCTGCACTTACCCATTACTTCCCTGCAACTTTTTGCTGTGACTAAGCTGAATATCAGCAGGTGGCCTTGCATCAGAACCTATTAAGACTAAAATTAAACCCCCACTAACTCCAATTACTAATTTCAATGAGCAAGCGTCTTGAATGTGGAGACTAGTTTTCTGACCCCATCCTCTCAGCTGCACAGGATAAAAAAAGTGTAAAGAACTTACCACAGATTAAGTCTACTGCCATAGTGACCTCTGAAGAAATTTCTTGGCAACACGAAATTAAAAAAGGTGCAAATATCACCAAAGACTTACATAGCCCACAAATACAAGATCTGCTGTGGAGTTCACTTATGTCATAAAATCATATTCTGCAACCCCAGGCTGCTTAAACAAACTAAAATTAGAATATGGTTCTGATCTCCTAAATCCACAGAAAAATCTGGGGAAGAGAACTAAAAAAGAGACTGTTTCTCCCTGCTGCATTTTAGCTCAAATCTAAATTCAGCCATTTCAAGTGCTAAAAATCTAATCTTTCTGATGTTTTTAAGAAAGGAACAGAAAGACCATGCTGCTTTGGCTTCTCCAGATACCTCCATCTGTGCCTCAGACTGGCAGCCACCTCCTGCTGAACTGCCAAAATCCACAGCTTTGTTTCAAATTTCCTGCAATCCTAACAAAATGCTTTGGGAGAATGCATTTCAGCAGGACCTCAAAACAGAGAGCATTTCTGCAGGTTCAGTGGTTAGACATCCTGCTATGGACGTTCTCAGTTGCTGTTCTAACCAGTAGTGAAGCCCTAGCAATCATATTTTACCGTTTTCAAAAGAAAAGCAGTTTTTGTAAGGACAGCACGTTTATGGCAGAAACACCTGCAAGTGCTTTCTTTCCATTCCTATGCAAGAGCAGAAGCTGCAGCACAGGCAGGGTGTGTGCCTTTTGATTGTTTTTATTGTCTAAGCAAACAGTATCAGAAAACTCTATGCTTGTGTATTCTTAAGAGTGATGCTGCTATCATGGAGAGCACAATGAAACCAAGCAGGAGAGCAGTTGACACAAGGGCACCAAGATCATAGGCAGAACCACGGTGCGTTTAGGATCCATTTTTTTTTAAATATTACAGAGAAACTCACACATTCCATCCTGACAATTTTAGTTAGTAAAGAAACCGCGTCACGTGAAATACAACAAAGATACTACTAGTTACTAACCCAGAGACCAGCAAAAGCAGGATTTTGCTTCAGGCGCTTGTGCAGTTGTTACTCTATTTCTTGTTGTGCTCTGTCAGTCAATAACACTATGGTCATGATCAGAGGTGAGAGTAACATGGGCTGTAAGGTACTTGTCTTCTCAAGAATCAAGCAGACACAACGGCTTATCTCCCAGTTAGCTCAGGCTCGGCAGACTGGGGCCCAGTTGAAAACTTGTCAGCTCTCCTTCTGCTTTAACCTTAAAGCCCTAGAGTAAAACTAATACTACGTTAGCCAAAACAGATTTAGTGAGCATAGTATTTATAACTGCCATCTCTACCTTATCAGATTTAAAAAGCACATATTTAATATTTTTAACCTTGAGAAGACTTGTGCTTTAAATAAGTTAGGACCTAAATATCTTGTAACATCTCATGCCAGGGCCAGATGCCACCAGGACAGGCATTGCCCTCATACCAGCATGGCATGCAGCCTGCTGCTCCAGCCACTTCTGCTCAGCGGAACGAGAGAGGAAATGAGAGGAGGGAGCTATAGTCCTGTAGCCACTCCACTACTTCTCATCCTCAGATAACTGTACCTCTTTATATAGGTTCATAAAAATAAAGGCGAATCCTTAACTCTCCCATATGGTGTTGGTATTGCTTCCCTTCTAACTCTCACACCTTATTAAGCTTGGAAAGCACAGCTGGAAATGACTTTTTAAGGACTTAAAATACAGATTGCCTGCTGAATCCTCTTCTTGAACAAAAATACTGTATGTCAAGTCAGAATGCACTGAGCCCTAGGTATCAGTGACATTTATAACCTACCTCTGCCTAACAAAGGGTTAGACCTTTGTATTTCTTCAAGGAAAAATATTTTTCTCATTCCAATTTGAAATGTTATTGATTTAATAAACGTAAACAGCTTCTCTAATCTACTGGCTGAGACGCTTAAAAATGCATTTTTCAAACCAGCATTTCCCAGATAGTTATGTAAGCAGAGTTTAACAGACAGCGATAAATCCGATATGCACCCAGTACATGAGGCAGAAAAACAATACTTTGAGCAACAAGGTTAGCTTTTCTTAATCTAAGTGACTCAACAACGCAGAATCTTTCTATTATGTAATCTCATTTTTTGACCTCAAACATTGCTCTGTATGTAACGAACATAGGAAAAAAACCTTTTTAATACTGTATTAAAGTATGTTTTGTAAAAAATGTAACTATGAAGCTAGCACCCCTATGAGCTCCACAAAAAAACTGTATTATGCTCTTTATTTAGTCTGAGTTGCTTTTGAGTTTTTGTTAGAACTAGAGAATCAACAGAAGTCTACCGAGGACAGTCAGGTGCATTAACAAAGAGGAAACCAGGACAGCCAGTAATAAACCAATGTGATTAGACTGCGTCACTCAAGAGGCTACTTGAGCCAAATGAGAAATCCTTCTGTGCTCTGAGATGTAACCTCGGTGATGCTAATAAACTGGGGGGAAAAGGATATTAGAAGAGCTGAAGTTGATTCCCTAGGAGCAAACACCTAAGATCAGCATTACCACCTCAATACATAACTAGCAAGAATCCAATGACGAACTCAGAGGTGTTTCATGAGAGATGGGGGAGGGGAATTAAAGGAAATTAAGCCATTCCTGAAATTCTAAATAAAATCACAGAATCATAAAATCATAGATTTTTGTTTCCCGGTTTGGAGCTTATTTCTTTTGCGTGGATCATTTGTTTTATTTTGCTTCTGCAGTCTCAGTTGCAGAAAATGTTGCTGATATCTGTACCCTAAGGCTGTTCTTTTTCCATAATGAAGAAAAATTAGAATTTTGGAAGAAACTACTAACTTAAATTCCAAAAAGTCAACACGTATCAAATGATACCCAAGAGTTCTGATGGGATTTAAGTATGCAGAACATGAGAGGCTACCAAACATGATTTATTAACAAATACTATAGAAGACTGCTACGATGCAAACATTATAGTGCATACAGCACAGCATTAGTACTGAAAATTTCTCTCGAGGTAACTTAAGCATCAGACCAAATCGGTTCAAACTGTCCATTAGAAATAGCATATTACAAATAAAGAATGTCAAAATGGAGTAAAACTGCAATGTTATTAGTACTTAAAGCTGATCTGCGCACAAGCTGCCATGAACAGAACGTTCTCTAATTTCCACCTCCGTGCCCTGAACCTGCTAGCCTGTTCTTTCACTGCAGCCCAGCCTCCAAGTCTTAGCACTCATGAGAGTTTTTTGAGTTAGTTTTCATCTAAAGGCATTCTCTCATCTGGTGCAGGATGCAGACACACAAGAGCATAGGGAGAGGGTAGAAACCCACAGGCAGGATACAACTTCCCCTCTTGGTGGAAGCTCATGTGCTTTGGTAGAAGATGCTCATGAAATTGAATCTAAACTGCTATTTGCAATATTTATTTCTGCCACACAAAATTAGAAGGTAGTGGACAGATACTGTAAAAGCACATATAATCTTTCCTATGAGGAAGAATTCTCAGTAATGATAATCAATTTCAGGTTTTAAAGGGGTTAGTAAACATTCAGTCTTTGGTCCTACAGCAGTGCCTAGATACAAGCACAAAACAAACAAACAGAGTGGACTGATTTGTTAGAACTGCTGAGGACCCATTTGAATTTTTTCCATCTGCTTATAAAGTAACTCAAAGTAATTTACTAATTCAAATGGGCCACAAATCTAATCCAGCATGGAAACTTCCATGGTCCTAATGGAAATGGCAGTTACAGCCCTAGCTACTGAAAAGGAAGGATGAGATTCAGTTTGCCTCACTTGTATCTGAACCAACACCCCAGGATGCTGTTGGGCCTGAATATGTCAAATTGTTTGGTTTTATCAATGCAGGTAATACAAAACTAAAAACAGTCTTAGAACAGAGCCTGAGATCCCAACATCTCAGCAAATCCCCAATGCTCATCCTTTGGTGAAAGCAACCTAACATTTTACATTACATCTTTATTCTCTAAGTGGAATAGGCCAACATCCTAACTTAAAGAATAGTCTGCTTCTTGGAGGCACTTAAATCTTTCATGCAATTGATGCATTGAGCAGGTGGGGAATGGCAAGAGCAGGCACATTTGCGTGTCTTCAAGCTGGAAGATGGTGCCTCCAAAAGGAACCTTTCCCCGTGTTCTGTTTTAATTGGACTAATTCTCCATATAGGCTGAAACGACTGCCTCACACTCTGCATCAGGCACCAAAATACTTGCTCAAGCAAGGCTCACATTAGGTTTTTAATCAAGTGAAATGGATTCCTCTACAGTCACCATGAAACAATATCTTACATCTATGTTGTACAATGTGAGCTCTTCACAAAAAGATGTTTATTTCTATGAAAACTGCACAGACTAAGGTGCCTTTCAAAGTGTTCAAAATAAGAATGTCATTGCTCTATACTATGTACCATATACAATATGCTATATATTTTACATATAAACAAAACTAGTAATTTATATACTTACAAAACCATTAATTTTTAAACTTAAATTATTTTGATTTTTTTCTGCAGATGTTATGAATTCATTACTAAAGAGGAGAAAAATTTTATTTCTAAAATGCCAGTTACTTAAAAAACTCCTGCTATCTTTCCTTTCTTTTCCTAAACGACAAGATTCCTGCAAATATTTCCTTTCCTTAGTGAAACAATCGAGACTAAAATCTCTCTCTGCCACTAAAATGACATTAAGTTCCTGTGAAAAATGATCTTTATTTAACCAATTTCTACCATCTTAAAAATTAACTATTCATATGCATAATACATAAGGCTTCATTTTTTAGCTGTTTGAGTAATATCAAGTGAGGCAGAACTGTCCTGCTGGAGCCAGAAACGAGTGGGGCTGGTGGTGCTGTATTTCTGTTTGCTTTCTCAGACAGCATGTTAACACACTCTTGCTGTTTAAGTCCAGGAAAGGAAATAGAATGTATTAGACAACTCGGTATAGTTTCTGACAGTTGTCCCTAGTGAAGGGGAACATTAAAAATAAAACAAAGCAAAACACTTCTCAGTTTTTTGTACCAATCACATGCCAAGATTGGTTTCATTTTAGAGAAATTAGGTCAACGCTACCAAAACCAAACCAGTGGAAAGCATATGATTCAAAGAAAGCAAAACCTGAATCACTCATTTAAACACAGACAATTATATTGTACTGTAAAACAGACCTGTCATATATATTGTATTATCACAGAATGGTTTGGGTTGAAGGGGCCTTTAAAGATCATCTAGTCCAAGCCCCCTGCCATGGACGGGGACATCTTTCACGATATCGTGTTGCTCAAAGCCCTATCCAACCTGACCTTGAACACTTCCAATGATGGAGCATTATCTTACCTGATTAAAGTTTTGCTTCAGAAGAAAATTAGGAATTCAATAGATCACGTAGGTATGAAATAATTGAAATTCTTCTAGCATGTTAAAACAAAGGGAAAGTTTTTAGGTGTAGAAGTAGGTTGGAATAAGAAGGAATGGGTTGTTGTCCTGCACTTGAGATCAGCTTTGCTTCCTCCAAATCATTTTTGCTGATTTTTTCTAAAGAATATGGTTTGTGTTAAAATATTTAGTAGATTAGATTAACCAATCCTATTTAGAGAGGAGACTTGCCGTTTCTCTCCAGACTGCATACACAAAACTCAAAGAACACATCCAAAGTTGACAGCAATACTGGAGGAGCAGTGAGGAAGACCAACTAGTTATTTTAAACAATATATTAAAGCTGCATTTAAATTATCTTGATGGAAGAGTTAATTCCTACTGTTCTCTGAGCTGGAAATCAGATGCCAGGCGGGATCTGGAATTGATGGAAATGAGTTTGGTATCTATTTTTATCATCATCACTGACTTAACAATGAGCACCATATTTTGGAGACATTCCTGTGAAAATGCCATGATTCAGAAAATAGCTTAACACACCATGACAAACGTTACTTAGGTCTAATCACAAGTTATACCACACTACTCCTACATTCACTTAGGCCTAAAGCAAGAGCTGCTGAACTCCTTTAAGATTCCCCCACCAACGCACCATTAGATCCCCCCCGAACCTCCCCTCACTCCTGAATACAGACTCACAACCTTGCATAAGCACAACCTACCAAACCTGCCACTTTCTGATTTGCCCACCACCTCCTCAACTCCCTGGACCGCCAAGCTCAAAAGGCAGTAGGCAGCGAGTCCACATCCAGCTGGTGGCTGGTCAGCCTTGAGGCTGGTACTGTTTAACATCACCATTAGGAATCTGGGTGATGGCACAAAATTAACCCTCTGTGAGTTTATGGGTGACAGCAATTTGGGGATGTGCTCAGTACCCTGGAAGGCAGGGCTGCCATTCTGAAGAACCTCCACAACCTTGAGAAATAGACAAGAAGAAACATCATGAAGTTCAACAAAAGCAAATTCAGCCCTGTTCACCTTGGGTGGCATGACCCTGTGCATCCAAACAGGTTGGGTGCTCACTGGCTATAAAGTAGCTTTGTAGAGAAGGACACAGTGGATAGTAAAGCGAACATAAACCAGCAGTATGTCCTTGCGGCAGAAGCAACCGACTGGGTGTAGCTAGGATGTAGCCAATAGGTTGAGGGAAGTGATTATTCTTATTATTTGGCACTTGTATGGCCACTGTACTCCCTGTCTCCCGGAAAGATTGACAAACCGGAGTGAGCCCAACAGGAAACCACGAAGACTGAATATGAGGAGAGGCTAAGAGAACCGTGTTTGTTAACACAGAAAAGAGATGATTAAGAAGAGATGTAACTACTGTTTTCTGCTACTTAATAAGTGGTCAGGAGAAGACAGAGCAAGACCCTTCTCAAGGTGCACAAAGATAGGACAAGAAGCAAGAGATAGAAGCTACAGCATAGGAAATTCTAATTAGACAACTGGGGAGTATACTGTATTTGGGTGCTGTACACTTTACCAATGGAGGATATTAACCCACAGGAATGCATGTTTTATGTTTTAATAAAATTAAAATTGGTAAAGCATGAAACATTAAGATCTAGAACTCTAAAAAAATCACCCTCAGCTTCTTAGACCTTCTCTCAAAACAAGCTAATTTGAGAAACCTCCTCAAGAGCTCCCAAAACATTTTTAGTGACTAAAACTGCATTTTTTTCTAAATTCTCTGTAATAAGATAGTCCCAAAGAACTGTAACATTCATGCCACTCATCATCAGCATTTGGGTGGAGCTGAAACCAAATCCACTCTAAATATTCTATCTAACTATGGCCTAGAAATCAGAAAACATTCAAAAGAAAATTTCTTACACCAATACCTGTACAACAGCTCCCTGACATGAAATGCAATATATAGAATCATAAAAACAAACCCAGCATCTTTAACATTTATGAAGTCCACATTTTATTCTGATAATTAAGATTGTTCTTCATTAAAAATAGAGGAAAAAAAACCCACTTCATAATAAATTCACTGAAGTTTAATTTAGAAGCTGCACAGACAAGGAACTGCTCTTCAGATGTACGTGGACTTTCAAAATCAAAATTATTGTGGCAACAAAGCAATAATACCTCTGCAAGTCAATACTCCTCTTGAGCTTTTTGTTGGAGTAAAAATAAAGAATGTAGCCAGTAAGAAGCTAGTTGTCCTATTTCTGTTCTGGACAGACTTCATAATATCACAGATGCAAACCAATGGGCACAGCGTATGTAAAAAAGACGGAAACAGAAAGAGGGACAGAAAGGTATAATGTGGAACAGGAGAGACATGCAGCCCAAGTGGGGGACTAGTGAATAAATGAACTTACAGGTTGAAAATTATGAGAAAGGTAGTATGCTAAAACATAAGATACAGAAAACTATGAAGGAATGTAGCTTGTGAAAGAATACCAATACAAATCAGTTTGTACAGTTTGGTCTTATTACTCTGTAAGACTAATTTAGTGCCATCATCTGCTTTCCACCTTGACAGTTACCTCCCCACCCCCACCTAAGCCCATAGCTTTGCACTGCTTGCTCATTACCAATGCCAACAGCATTTCTGCTCAAATTTCAGGAGAACATCCAAGACTGGAAAACAAATGGGTGAATAAAACTTGTTTTTAATAAATTTAAAGCAGATATTAATTGGGATTTTCACTGTCAGTGAAATATTTCATAAAATCCAAAGAGGTGAACAATAAGCAGTCCTCCTTGAAATGGAGCACCACATCAGTATATAAAATGAAGCAGGATGAAAAGAAATGTAGTCTCATATCTGCAAGAGATAATTGCATTGAAAATATATTGCAACTGTATCATACACCCATGTAAAGAAATTATGCCCTTCCAACTGTATTACTGGAGTGGCTGAAGAAAACCATCTCCTTCCCGAATAAAGACAAAGACTCATCTAAATGAAGGTATATGATTTTGTCTTTCTCTTATTTACTTCGGTTAGCATCATAAGTAAAGCCCTGAAAGCAAGCAAAATAGTTATGAGTAGAGAGATGTAAAAGATAATAAATTTACATATTGGCAGCTTTTAAATATTATTGATATGTTATCATTCAACAGCTAAGTTCTTAATATAGAACATTACGTAAAGGTACAGTGACTCAGTTTCCATCAGTACCATGCCATGTTGCAACAGGCACAGGCACTTATACAAGAAAGCGAAAGAAAATGGATGATGTGTTTCAAAAAACTTAGTCAAAAATAACTTCTTTCAAACATCCCACCAGTTGCTGAGATGTCAAATTAGCTGACTCTTAACTGAATCAGTGCCCTCAAAGCAGGGCACAAGAGATGTCGGTTCATTTGTGTGTTTTAATTCACGATGTTAATGGTTAATGACCTAATTCTTGAATATTTTTATATCTTCATAAAGGTATACATGGACAGTTACAGACTTAAGGTGTACATGTCTACAATTACCTTACTGAGTTGGTGATTTCTAGCTGCACTTCATTTTTTCACTTCAGTGAGATATATCCTACATTTTTTGAGGTTTTATCACATTTTTGCACTAAAACATGCATTCAAAAATGTCAGTTTGTACATGAGAGAACATAGATCACTTCTAATGCATGCTTGTAAATGCCAGGAGATACTTTAAGATCAGTAGAGCTACAGCGCTGTAAAATCAAACTAATAACCCATGTTGTTATCTTGGCCCCTGGATAAGGGGAAATACTACTTTTTTCTTTAATATAAGCTGCAAATATTTCTTTCATATCCCTCTCTCCTCATGGGTCTCTCCTGCCACTTTTCAACACCCACCATTCACCCCTTTCATACTTACACCTTCAGGAAAACATTTCTAAAGAAGCAGAATTGCATTTTCTTTAGTATCAGCTATGTTAACTCCCTCGGTACTTTCGAATATATGTAATTTTTACCTTTAATAAATGCATATTTAATTCCTCCCACCTCTTTCTTGGCATACCATCAATAACTTCCTGCAATTAGCTGCAGATTTACTTGATTTTATCATCTTTAGAGTCAACAGATGTTGCATAGGCTATAAATCACACAGGTTTCATGTACCTCAGACACTTTGTGGAAGAAAAAAGTGAACCTTGTATTATCCAGAGTGCTTCTGTAGACAAATTGTATATAACAAGATTTTAAAACATCATGCAATATATCTGATCTCCTACAGACAAATTTAGAGATCAGCCTATTGCAGAAATCTGCCCAGTCTGCCAGAATTCTTGCCAATTCTTCTAGCAATAACAAAACCTAGCAACAGTACTAAAAGACGGGCAAGAAAAGAATGTTGTTTGAAAGCCAAACTGAACATAACAGTGTTCAGATTCCAAATACTTGCATTTGAAGTTAGCCTCCACAGATGCCTGTCTTTTGACCTTCCAGTAGAAATATAAAGTACTTAACCCTGACACAAAGATTGACAGCAGTTACATCTGGTGATGCTTTAATATCTTCTATCTCATACAATTTGGATAGTGAAATTGAAAAAAGAAATAACTTTAAACACCACTACCACCCCCTGACAATTTGTTGCAATTTGCTAAAAAAAGTTACATAGACAGAAATTGGTAAAATACAGCTCTCACCCTTAGCACTTATTGTAATGTTTAGCTGTACCTGCAGCAACAAGAAGAATGCAAAGCTGAAGGAAATGTTGCATTCTTCCCAACCCATCCCATATGAGCTGCTCTGCAGTGTTCACCATAGCCTCCGAATCTGCTAAATCACAAACCTGAATCATTGCTCACCTACAAAGAAATGGAATTTGAACAGCACAGCTGCAAACTGCTCCTCAAAAATGGAACAAAACCAAACAAGCCCCTAAAATTCATACTCCAGGTCTGCCTTTAGACAGCTGTGGCACTATACCTTTTCTGTGACCTGTAAAAGTTCTTCAAAATCCTAAAAGAGTATTACGATTTATCATTACTAGTCTGGGATCTTTCACACATACTGACCATGACTTTTAACTTGAAAAAACGTACTTATATTGTTAAAGTTAGGAAGTACATACACGTATGAAGGCTGAGAATTGCCATGAGTTAAAATTTCATAAAACTGTACTTGTCTTCTCAATATGATTAAACATCGATGTAAACAGAAACAGAAGCCGTATTTCTTCTATTAATTTGAAACAGATAAAAATGAAAAGCTAAGTTTTCTCAAATATGGTACTGATGATATGTTTGAGTTCTACTATCTCTAATGCCGCACAGACACAGACTTAAAAATGCATGGCTTTGGTAGCAGAGTTAAAGATTGCCTATCCAAGGAAGCAAACAGTAAGTTCAAGCAAGTCTTTCAGTTGTTAAAGGCAGAAACTGTTAACAGATGGGTGATAACATTTAATTTAGCAAATAATTGTTATTAAATAAATAACGCTGATATTTCCTTTGTAGAATTACATAATTATCTATGAGCCAATTATTGCTACCTACATCTGTCAGCCAATTATATTTAATAATTAACACAAAGAAAGTTGAACGGACCAAAAAAACGGGCTGCTTGAAGGATAAAAGATGTTTAGCAATTTAATACTTCAAAATAAAATTGAGAAAACATACAGACTCATTGTGCACTCATCTGATTCTCCCATAACTTTTATTACCATTCCTGTAATTCTGAAGAATATTTAATGTGACAACAGATTCTTCTCAAGCCTCACAAAGCGGAATTCACTGCTCATACTTACTAATGAGATCAGGAAAGAAACAGATTATTCTCCCAAACTAATATTACTATTGTTTAAATTAAACACTTTTTCCTTCGGGGGGGTGGGGTGGGGTGGGAAATCAGGGTAAAAATATTTCTCAACAGCATATACTGAACTTTCTTATAGGAACCCAATTCTGAAGTAAAGAAATTATTACACTGCACCACAATTAAGATTTACATGTTTCCAACATCCAGAAGTGTATTTTGCCAGGCAGAACCAAACTAATAGAAAAGTGAATATAACTATTTATCTTTAGCAGAAAATTAAGTGAAGATTATCACTGGTGTTCAAAATTAACTATTGATACACTCATGACTATTTATCACTGAAATACTAGAAAACAAGAAGTAGCAGCAGCAAAGCATCTTCACTAGAAACGTGACAACATCTGTAATCAATTCTAATACGTAAAATTTATTATTGTCAACTATATCTCACTGGGACATCTCTGCTCAGAAAGCAGCATGTTATCTCTAGATCTCTAGAACCAAGTAAAACAATCGCAAACAGATCCTAAGAGACAAGCTACTAGACTAGCTGTGTTCTTGGCTATTAGCTTCCCTGACTTGATTTTGCCCTCAGGATAGCCAAGCTCCTCTTCCAATACACAGTACCGAGCCCAAAGCATGAGCAACTTAGAAAGTAGAAGCTCCACAGAGCAACAATTTAAGGTTTAGCAGTATTATGAGCAATGCTAACATGGCAGTCCAGACATTGTGGCAGACCTAGGAGGCAGGTGATGGCCACTGCAGATGGAAACAGTCTTAGGAACACAGTACTTCTGGCTACAGCATACAGCAAAAGTCCTCCCACTGTGCAAACTCTATTACATTACTACTTTATATTTCTTGCTGTTTTCTGATCCAATTAAAGTCATTGTAAGTAATTAAAAAGGTGGGATTAGCTGACTGCATTTCAGGAGACATTACACAGATCATATTTGTAAATAAAATGGCTTATTAGGACTCGCTGAAGTAGAGGAACCTGGCAGAGGCTCATGTTAGCATGCCCTTAGAGAGGCAGCCATCAGCTCAGCAGCCCTTGGTCCTGCCTGTGATGGCCAGCACAGCCACCAGTGGGCTTCTGGAGCAGCTCTGATGGACTGCAGCTTTTTCCCTCTCCACAGGGAAAGAGCATGCAGTGAAGAGGGAATAAGGCTCTAGGACAAAGAATTACAAGAGTACTAGTACAAAAATTCCAGATTTAACAGAGTTTCCATTAGTTTTACACAAAGGAACTAAGAATGAAAACTGCAGCCTCTGCAAGGCACTGGCTTTATTTTTAATTTTTTTTTAACCCATGCTTTCATGTTGTTATAAATGAGAATTCAAAATTAAAATGTATTGGTTTATATTTCAGTAACTGTTTGGAAGCAGTTATTGCTTCCTATTTAAAGAAAAATATTTTAATTATGTCATATTATGTTATGAAACAATTGAGAGGGGGAACAAACAAGTAAGGCCTATCCTATCCCAAAGTACACATCTCATCTGATACACATTTTGTTACAGTATTAGATTTGTCATGAACTGGATGAAAACCGGCTTCAAAATGTCAAACCTTCCCAGAAAGCAACAATTCTAAGTTTCATCTAACTCTTCCAAAGACTCATTTTCATCCACAAATATGCTTGGTCTGACTTGCACTGAATTATGCAAGCAGATTCAGGGATCAAGGCAAACTGCTGGAGTAAGGGAAAGCAGACAGGTCTTCAAAGGCATTCTAGGTAAGACAGAGCACTCCTTAGGAGCATCAGGATTCAATAATAAAATTTTGTATTTGATAGCAGGAAATAGGAAAATAATTTCATTGGCTCGTTTAGAGAATGCCAGTTTTCCATCTTCTCATGTACAACCACAACCAATAGTGGCTTGTGAAAAGAAAAATAATTACTCTGAGTTCATACACCACTACACATGGCAAAAAAGTCTTGTATGAAGCCCATTTCAGGGGTAAAATAAGCTGAAAACAATTCCAATTTTAGAAATACAATGAGACGAATAAAGTGAAATTGAGTATCAAAGGCCGAACTGCAACCAAAAGGGATGTCTGGACTCAACAAGGGAATCATGTTAATAAAATGCACAAAATGCCAGAAGTACATTTCTGAGGGAAAACAACAACAGAAAAGGAAACAAACAATCCTTGGTCTGATAAAGCAGAACATTTCAGAATACCTACAGCCATGCATCACATTTTTGAGGACCAATATTTGGGATTCTAAGGACTGTCTGTATGCATGTTCTTCATTCTACCTGTATTCTCCAAGTAACCACTCACACTGCTGTGAGTCTCAGCCTCCTTATCATCTGCTTCAAGTAAAGCTGGAAAATCCAGTGGACAGTCAATAAAGAGGAAGCAGAAGATAGGGAGATGGAGAGACGGACCTAATCACTGTTCTCTTCCTGGAAAACAATATCCTGGAAGGCGAACATCAGCAGCAACAGTGAAAAAAAGAGTCAGCCCTCAAGGAACCATGGCATGGTTCTAACTTTTTTTAAACAACATTGGTATGTATATTTTACTTAGTTTCTCAATTTTTGAACAATTCCCATGGTTTTCAGAAGTCCTGAAAACTAAATGGGATCTTTAAAGTTCAGATTCTAAAAATTTGGAAATATATTTATTTTAAGCAGCAGAAACTTTCCAGTCCCACATTGCCACATGCTAGCCATGCAGGAGTAGAGACAGAGTATTGCCTTTCCCCTTCCAAGAGAACAGGATGTGGCTGGGCCAGATCTTCAAAGGAATTTTCAGGAAAAAAGAAAGGGCACAGTGTGAGAAGTCTGGGCCTGATAACAAGGGAAGCTAGAGTATCCCCATTTGCAGATGATATGGTTTTTGGAGAAAGGTAAGAAGCTGTTTTTCAGCTACACTTCTCTCACTGCCTCCTGAAAGTGATCACTTCGCTGGCTCCCCTCCAGTGAGGGCTTCAGAAAAATCAGACGATTCACCAGCGAGAACCGTATGGACAGTCTGCAGGCTGTAAGAGAGAAAGCATCTTTAATAGGAAAAAAACCTGCAGACCAGAGATTCCTCTTGTGTTATGTAAGGGAAAACATACTGGGACACTGCAAGCTCTTGAGAATTACTGGACACTGGATGTACAATAAATTACAGGATTCTCTCACCCCTTTTCACACAGTGTGGATGCGAAAAAAGATCCCAAAATCTACACACGTTTTAGCAGGATTCCAGCAAGTCACAATTCGAAAAAACTTCCAAACCCCCTTTGTTAGGTGGATTTTGCTTCGCAAATGTGTTTAGAAACGGATAACTACCTGACTCATCTCCACCACAGAAGAGTTATTTCATGGTGTATTATTAGTCACCTGCTATCATCAGTGTCCTTTGAACCCATTTTGAGACTACAGAGCACAACATAAATCTGCCACAGCTTTTTGGCACCTTCTGCCAAGTACTTGCTCATATTCTGCAAAATTATGCAGACTATTAACCTTACATAAATTTTAAGAAGCTGGGTCTTCCCAAAGAACATGCAGAGTGCAGACCTTCACAGTGCATAAAAGCAGTGACCAAGACCAAAACAGATACAGAAGGACCATTAAAATCTCCACCTGAATTCAGACACGGCACTGCTGTGCAATTGCTGTACAAGGAAATGAACTGAAATAAAGGCCACGAGAAACAAAGGGTGCTGCAACACTTTAATAATTCTACAAAACCTCTCTTGGAAGGATAGCTATACACCTTATGTCTCTCTGCCTTACCATATCTGAGCACTTACAGCTAAGTGAAAGCACAGCTCATTTTGCATTCAGAAATAAATTTACCAGATAATTCTAAATATTTTCAGTATGAAACAGCATACCAACCCTGACAAACATTTTCTTTATCTTCAGCACAAGGTTCCTAGAAGATTCAAAACTAGTTATCATAAGATTCGTACTGAGTCAAATATTAATGTAAATATTTCTAAGAACTCTTAGCTTCTAGTTTCAATTTAATTATTTTATAGACTTGCTTAATATGTCTTTGCTTAATATGCTTAAAATGTTTTGACTAGTTCAGTCAATGTTGAACAAGGAAAAAAAGAGTGCAAATGACTTAAGAAAACTGTTCTTCATCTGGAAACAGTTTTCCAACACACACTCTTAGGTTTTCTGCCCATCTGTTAAACCAGCCCCATCAAATTGTTTTGAGGACGAAAAAGGGGCTTAGAAAAAAAGACTCACAGTATTCTTTATGACTCACCCAATATTTTTCACTAGCTTTGCTTACTAAGTGTAATACAGTTGATTCCATGTTTTATTCTTTAATAAGAGTTATATTAAATCAGCTCTATATCACAAATTTTTCCTAATGCAGCATCACGGCGATGAAGCGAAAGGACCACAGTGGTTTTATACCAATGTACAAAAGGGCTTTTGCCAGTGTTATTTATCCCATTTTATTCAGGAGCTAACATAGGTTACATCGGCAAAAATACATTTGCACCACCACGCATCTGCTGAAAGAATTATCTGGAAGACCCATACCAGCAAAATTTTTCTAGTGCGTATCAGTCCTAAGCTACTTCTCAGCACTGAAAGAGCACAACATCAGAGTATGCACTGAGGGGGCTCCATAAGAGGCACCTATTTTGATTTCCAGCTAGCCCCTCGAGCACGCATCACCAGGCAGACAGCAAGCTGAGAATTAAGAATGATGCTGTCACACAGCAATGCATGGGCTGCTGCTCAGCAAACGTCTATTCTAAGCAAACTGATCTTCAGCACTGTTCACACTGCAATCAAATTGTTCTGATGTGAATTAATATTCCACTGATTTTCAGAGTATAATAAAATAACAAACTACTGGACAACACCTGTCATCTTGAAATAGAGATAGAGTCCGTGCAACTTTTTCAAGTAGGTCAGACCATTTGACCTGAGACACTTGGCTAGAGACAGTTATCCCATTCTATAGATGAGTTATTTTTATCTTAATGGCAGCTAACAGTAGAGATATCCAGTAAATGAACCCGGTATGTTAAAAACAATGTCACAGCAAGCGAAAATAATTCAAACCCAATTCAAACTGCTCCATTTAATGATTGTACAGGCCTCATAAATGAAAGTACATTAAATAAGCAGAAAAAATCGATATGACCAAGAGGCACCTGCATATTGATCAAGGAACAAAACTGAAAAGAATTATGGCTGATGCTTCACCCTAATTAGCTGCTTCTGCTCACACAGCAGGGCTCATCTTTATGATTCCCTTACACCCCAACCCAGCAACTCTACAAACTGCCACTCTCACTCTTCTCCAATCCAGTAAGTTTTTCAAACAGCATTAATACTTATATTAGATGTACTATACTTATACTGTTTTATGAAGACATAATTATAAATTCAAAAAGTAACAATAGATGCTTGGTGGATAGATGAAGAATGGAATTGTAAGTCAGCTTCTGACAGACGGGATATTTTGTGCTGCAAAAAAAAACCTAATGAAGAATTATGTAAGAGTTTCAAAAATACGTGACAAGGAAAATTACAATAAAAATTAGAGGTGTTCGGGGGGGGGGGGAATTATACTAAAATTTCTTCAACATACTATGTATACAAAAGACTTCCAGGCTCAAAGATGAGAATAGCTGGAAGGCTTAAAGACTCTGCTGATCTTGGGATAGAACAAACTCTATAAAAGAAGACAATGAAGATGAAACCATTATTTTTCAAGGAAAAGCTGCTCTGCCATTGACTCTATCATTGCAGTTGCTCAGGGCTTGGGCTGGGATTTTTTTTTTTAACTTGGGGTTTTTTTCTTAAAATGTACTAAAAGGCTTACAGAATTCGACAGTGTTAATATGTTTAAGCTTTATCAGACTTGTAATCTTATTTAAAAAAATCAAATTAGTTTATTACCTTTTATTAAACTTTCCATTTGTAGTTGCAGAAATTAAGTGACAAAGAGTGACAAAAGGATTCTGCAAGCTTTGTTAGCAAAACGGCTATGTTCAATGATTGTTTCAGAGTCCATGTCAAATTCATGACTTAATTTTCTCATCCACTTTTAGAAATAAGTGTTTAAAACCATAACATACACCATAGTAACCGCAGTCCATAGCAGCAGGTCTCCCCATACCTATGTGCAATGTCAAAAGAATGCTATCACAATAAACAGAGAGCAAAAATTAATTGGCAAAAATTATTTTCAGAAGTACTCATTAGAATTATGATGGTGTCTTTTACTTGTTCATGTCCCTTATCATTAGTCAAAAATTATTCTGTCAAAGGCAAATGTTAAATTGACCCAGGTTTTTAATCAGTCCATTTACCCTTTCTGAGTCATGCCATAAGGTCAGCTTTCTCCTGCTCCTCTGGAGTTTGCTGAGTGTTCAGAGACCTCCAGGGGAGAAGGGGAATAGTAATAATTCCCAAAGTTACTTGTATATAATCTGACCATACTGTAGATTTTAAGAACGGGAAGATACTGATATCTGGTATCAGACCCAGATCTCTTGGGATTCAGTTCAACATCAGTTTATGCTACCAATCTAAACCCCAGCCACTGCGGCTCCCTCCCTCCCTCCCACATCTCCCAGCCACGTTGTCTCCTCCCCTCCTCTGCACCCACACAAGCACTCTGCTGAAAATGACCCCCTTAGCTTTCAACAAGGTCAGCCCCCTGCATCAGTGCCTCACTCTTCCAGACACACACGCATCAGCAGCTATGCAAAGTACCTGTGTGTGGCAGAGATGGAAGAACCACAGCAGAACAAGCTACATCAATTAACCAGATGTGGAAGCCAATCTTTAATCCACTATGTGTCTGAAGCTCCACATTAAAGCAACAAAATACAAAACTGTCTAAAGTTTTGGTTCATGCTGGCATCAAGTTTCCAGCATCTTATTCAGCAATTACTGTATCTATTCTGGTTTCCATGTACTCAGTAACTAATTAACACATGCATGAAACATATAAATAAGCTATCGCACAAATTAGCTGTAGCAAAACCACTCAAAACTTTCAAAGCTGAAGTGCAAATTTTTTAGAGAACAGAGTTGAGCAAAGTAACAAACTTAGGAAGACAAAGTGGTACTGAATCTGGTACTGGAACAAATACCTTCAGTAAGGGTAACCTCTGTGTGGAAAAATTAAAGGACCTTTTAAATGGCAATTAGACAAATCCGGATTATTCAGATAATACTTATTATCAGCCTTTTTCAACTGTTCAGTCACTGCCCTTCACACAAAAGTAGCTTAGGTGGATCTTACATATATTTATATTTATGTATCTAATTCAGTTATTTGCTTGTGTTTTGGAGGAATGGAGATTTATTACTTGGCAAGGGAGAGGGATAAGGTTATACTGTCTTACAAGCCAGTGAAGAGCAGAAATCACTGACCCCTGGAGTGCTCCAGGTCTGCAGAGCGACCATGCTGTCTCTGCACCACACTATGTCCAGTCCTACACTGCACCGTAGCTTTACTCGCCCCTGTAGGTGTACAGGTTATTAAATGATCCACATGCGCAGCTCTCACCGGGATTAAGCCTCCTACGTAGGTTTAACTGCTCCTAATAAACTACTGAATACGTGTATATTGATTCAGAGTATTGATTCAGTACATTTTAGCATGCTGGTTGAAGGGTAAAAACAAAAACCAGCACCACCCCTTTCCCCAGGGAGCTGCTTTTTTTTTTATTACACATTTGTAGATTTATTTCAAATCCAGGTTTCTCCCAAGCAGATAAAAGCCTTTACTCATCAGTAAAGGCTATGTTTGGTAAATATTACAGATAAGTATTCTGCTGACATAATCTTCTTAAATTCTATAAAAATATACTATTCAATCGAAGAGGATTCCCCTCCCCACTCCAATTACATGTAACTAACACAAGTGACTTTTTTTCTTTACTCCAGTATTTCATTATGGGGGTGGAAGGAGGGAGAGAGAATTCTGTGGAGAACAGATCAAGAGTAACACTTGTGGCCATGAGGGTGAGTGGAAAGGCAAGAGAGCATAACAAACAGCAGGATGTAGAGCAGAAAGCATGACAGGAATATCAGGTAAATAGCAAGCACCATCACCAAGCAACTGAATATAAAACTTCAAAAATTACAGCACACACCCATTATAGAATAATTTTAATGAACTTGCAAAGACAGTATTTCAGACTAATTTAACCAAGGAAAACTAAATGAAATCTCTCTGAAATAAAATAGGCTATACAGATGGAAGTCTAGTACTGTGGGTTTTACCTCTGGGAGTTGCAGCCTGCACAAGATTCTATTCTTTCATTACAAATCTGTTGTGTGGGGGGCGGAGGAGGAGTAACTGTGTTACAGGGATAAAAAGAATAGCACAATTGTTGTAAGAACATCTAGTTTTCTCTGTGTATTTCTATCCATCACAATCCATCTTCAACTTCACATTTATTTTTCCTCATTACCTTTCCCTATATTGTGACAATAAAGAATATTTTAATGCTGGCGGGAAGCACTCCGTAAAGAAAAGCCCCTGAACAGGACATCACTAATTCATTAGTGATGATCATTAAACAGTCTTCATTTTAAAAGAACACAGAAAAACAAAGCAAGCTGATCAAGCTCCATGAGGAGAGAGAGGAGGACTGGCAGGAATAGCAGCTGTGCTCTAGCTCAGATAGGATTCGTGTTGGCAGAACTGTGAAATAAAGCCTGCAACATATTGTGCCTTTATCAATCCTGCTTCCCCAATAAAAGACATCCAAGGAGTTTAATGCTTATATTTTGCCATTCACAGGCTATTTTACTTTGAAGGATTTGTATACAACTAGATTTATAAAAGTCCAAGATGCATTTATTTAGACATGCTGCTCCTTCAAACAGTGCCATCTAACACATACACTAATATAGCCTCATTCATCTGAGTATCTTGAAGTGCTTCATAAACACCAACTGAACAGATGCCATGGATCTGAAAAACATTACTGCCTGAAAATTTTCTGCTGACTTCATTACAATAGTATGCTTTATTATAAAGTAACAAAGGTTACTGCAAGGGCAAAAAGTCTAATTTAAACTATACATTTAACAACATTTTGTATGTATCAATTTTAATACTATGTTTTTCACAGTCCTCTATTGCCAAGAAAAAAAACTAAAGACTAAATAAAAAGACCCAACAGTTTCTTGAAAGGGAATTAATTTAAAAAAAAAAGAAAATAAAATTTAAATTTATAAGACATATACCAAAACCTAAAATTCAGACAAATACAGAGGTATATGTAAGACACAGATGTAAAAAAAAAAAATCCTTTTCAAAGAAATGGGAAAATGAACAGTTGGAATTATATTATATAAAAAATTATGCATATTTCGTACATTGGTCAAATTAAAAGTTCTTAAGTTCTTTTACTTCATTGAGATTCTCATTTATGAGCATAGAACACAAAAAAGGAGAAGAAAAAACTAAAGAAAGAAAGGACAGAGAAATGTGTAGGAAGATCTCGAAGTACATAAATATAGTGTTGTTCTTTTTGTTCCCATGTAGAAAGTACAAAAGTAGATCATCTGTTATATATTAGAACACGGCGATATAAAACAACTTCTTTTGACTACCTTGGGGGGGATCTTTTTGAGTATAAAATTACATAATACATGGTGCAACTACCTCAACCTACTTTAAATAAGTAACACTTCGGAATTTGTCAATCTGATGAGCCAAAACTTTCACAGCTCAGACTTTCAAACCTGAAACTGGGGCTAGAAACAGAAGCTCAAGCCCCGAAACTTCAGGAATTCAATGACTTGTCATTTTCTTAGCAAGAATTCAGACAACTTCCCTAAGAATGGGATCACTGCACTCCTTCCTTCTCAAGTGGGATCATTTATGCAGGGAAACTGAGCAGCATAACTATTTCTTTCTACAGGTATGTATATCAGTTTATTTTTCCATCTACCCTCTTTCTGCATCAACCTCAGAACCCTGATTTCTGTGCTGCTATAGCACAGTAGACTGTTACCTTATAAATAAAGCTTCAGATCAAAAAGGAAGAAGAAAAAAAGTGTCATTCACTGCGATTCAGGCAGGTGAAAAGGCTGCAGCATAACGTTCCAAGGCAGAATTGCCTTTTCTTTGTGCTCTGCCCATACCTACACAAGCTGCCAATTTATTTAACTCATCCATGAATGAAGGGAAAAAGGAATTGTCCAAGTAGAAATGCAGTTATAATAAACATGAAGTAGAAACTGTAAGATATCTTTGCCTATTAAACTCCCTTTGAGACTAAAAATAAACTTCTTCAGACCTAAAAACGCTCTAATCAGTTCAAAATCCAGCCTGGTATGTTCAGCCTGAGGACCAGATCACTCTACGCATAACTCAATGCATAACTATTGTAACTGGAATGGAAGTTTGGCATAATAGTATGATAGAAACTTTCCCACCATCCATAGGTATGCTTTATTCACAGGTTTTACACTCACCAGTAAGAGAAGTAACTGTAATACTTAGTATTTTACTAGAAAGCCAACGCTGTGCTTTACATTTTACCAAAGGTAGATGTGTTTGCTTTCGTAATACAGATAGGAGCAGTATTCATCATATTCACAATGGCAGAATTATAATTTTGTCTCATATTATCATGCTCAACTACAAAGGCAATTTTTTTTTATAATAAGCATCAGGTTAAGGCAGACAGCAATGAATTCATTCTAATAATTATGGGTACCAGTGCAACAATTTACATTTTTTCAATGCATCAAAGATCATATCCAGATTACAAACAGAAAGGAGAGCATGACTTCAACACCATTTCTTCATTCATGCTTATTTTAACATGAGTTCAAGTAATGAAAGCCTAAAAAGAACTAGAGGAAAATAGAAATTTTTCAGATCATTTAAAACCAATGCACAATTACACAGAACGGTTTACTCCCTTCAAGTATGAATAATGTACCTCCCTGTAGGCAATGACAGACAGTCTAAAATTCAAAAAAGTTAATATTTAATAAATAAAGATAAATTTTATGTGAGTTTCATGAACTGTTGATTTTTTCAAAGCATTGTAATTGCAAAACATTATTTAAGTTGTGGAAATGTCTTCCTGGCTGCCATTTTCACCACAAAGGTGATGGGGTACCTTGGAGACTTGTATATTTTATTATTATTAAGGGAGAATTACTCAGGACCCTCCATTAAAAATCTTGTCTTGAAATTGCAGTATTTGAGTCTACCCAAATTTCATTTTTCACCGTAATTTTTTCCTCAGGTCTTTAAAGCTATTGATATTTACATAGTCGATCATGCTCATCTTTTAAACAGTTAAGGAAACGAAAGCACCGCATTTAGATGCAATTGCTACAGCGCTTTCTCGTGATATTTAAAAAAGCATATTGATGTATGAAGCTTGAAAGTGGAATCATTTTCCCTACTGCTTTTCATTCATCATGCCAAGCTACAGTTTGTAAAATTGCTCAAAAATGATAGAGACTGTATTTTTTTAATAACTTCTAATAGACAGCACTTGCCTACGGTTCCCATCTTTAGATCTCACAGCATTTCTATAAAGGGAAGAAATTGAACACCTTGTCCAAGTAACTTGTCCGAGTTTACATTTAAACCAGTTTACATTTAAACCAAAGTTAAACCCCAAGTCCTGTGAACAGTGTTATAACAGAAGCATCATTCTTTGTCTCTTAGTACTGCCTTGAGATTTTGTCCAAGGCATACATTATCTCAAATTCAGCATTCTTTCTTGGTACCTTTCTAGAAGTAGGATTCCACTTTGGAGAATGCATTATTGGATATTTTGACAAACTGTAGCAGTGAAGTGGGTTTTGGTTCTCTTCTCTGGTTCATTACATTGGGGTGAGTAACAGTACAAACTCATCAAGCAGTAAGAACTCAGAAAATGAAAAGATGGGGAAAGACTTTTTCAGCAGGGCCTGTTGCAATAGGATGAGGGGTGATGATTTTAAACTAAAAGAGGGAAAATTCAGGCTAGATGTGAGGAAGAAATTCTTTACAATAAGGGTGGTAAAATACTGACACAGGCTGCCCAGAGAGCTGGTGGATGCACCATCCCTGGAGACACGCAAGGCCAGGCTGGATGTGGTTCTAGGCAACCTTATCTAGTTGAAGATGTCCCTGCTCATTGCAGGGGGATTGGAGTAGATGAGCTTTGAAGGTCCCCTCCAACCCAAACCATTTTATGATTCTATGGTTCTATGAACTGCAGTGAGACAATTCACCACCGTTATATAAAAAATTTGTAACTGTATTTCCACTCCAGTCTGCAAAAAACTTTAATCACAATTAGAGATCACGAGAGGGGAAAAAAGTGTTAGACATCAAATTTTCAGTGTATGGTTGCTAGAAAGGCTACAGCATAAGACCAACTGATAAAATCACAACTATTTCTACAGAAATACTTATACTGTTTCTGTTTCCGGAAAAAGTGTAATTCACACCACTTCTAGAGAACTAAAGTCAATTTTATAACCATTATATACTTCTCATATACATGTATACATATACCCATTCATACCATATAACTATGATATATGTATCACACAGGAGTTATAGAACAACTACTTTGTACACACTGTTCAGCTGAACAAGACAGACTCAGGTGAGCACTGCTTGTCAGTGGCAGTGATAACGGCAGAGTTTTAATTCAGCTGTGCAACCTCAGATTTCTTCATGAGCAACCCAGCATGTCTTGTTCCAGCTGAGGCAGCATGCTGAACCCCCAGGTTTGGTAGAGGATCTGCAACAGCGCTGAAGGCCGTGTGGGAGGTAGACACAGCAGGGCATTTTGAGCACCTCTCTACTTATCGGCAAAATTGAACAGCAGAGTTGGATACTGCAATTAAAACTATTTGGATATTATTTTGTCCTCCCAGAAGAAGCGTAACAGAATTTTCCCATTTAAAGTTCAAATATCATTCAAATACCAAAACAAATAAATAAATTACTAACTCAGTAGGAATTCAAAAGCTGAAGGGCAGACAAAGAAAAGAAAATAACCTATTTTTCTGTCTGGAGAGTAAAACAGTAGCTGCCTGGCTGCTCTCTTGAGCCTCAAAGAACAAGTTGGCCCAATCTGTGACCTGCTCAGAGAGTCAGACTGCTTTGGTATCTAGCAAGCACTTGGTAGATAATAGTAATCAATGGAGATTAGAAACTATACATTAATCTGTGAATGTGCAATACTTGTCAAAAGAGAAACCAGCATCTTGTATTATGTTGCAGGTGCTAGAATTACATAAAAATCAAAAATAAAAGCCCAAACTATAAAATTCAGCTAAATTCACATTTATTTCTAACTGCTACTATTATTCCACTGTGTCAGTAACCAATAATGCTATCCCAGAGTAGAATATTGCTGCCAATTTTACAAGCAAGCAATAAAAATAGTTTTTGCCAGAATTAAAACTGCATTTCTTTCCATTTATTTATTCATCCAACAGATGCATTATCCAAGACTCTGCACAAGAACAGAATATTAAATTATATCAGCTGGATGTGTTTCTAAAAAGAATCTAAAAAATTTAAAAGATTAGTAATTCGGTGAATTCATTTCTTTAGCATCTCTGACGAGCAGCTCTCAGCGATCTTAAAACGTACTTTGAAAATACAGACACTTTCAAGCAAGCAGAGCAAGAAAAAATAAGCTTTCCATCGTTATCGCAGATTTAAACAAAGATTTAAAATTACAGATTAGCAATTTTATGTGGACCCTCTACAGTCCACAGTTCTCTGCAGCTGCTGGTTTATGGAATTTTGTGGATCAATCCCATTTCCATTCTTATTTGTTTGTGTTGTGGATATGCAAATCTAGTCCACGCAATTTTGTGCCCAGCTGATCACAGGACACTATGGAAGTCATAGCCAAAGAAATTATATTGTGACACCAAAGTAAAAAAATATTGATATTGCTTAAGATTTAAAAAAAAAAGAAAAATCCAAAATTAAAACTTTAAGCAAGGTTTACAAGTCAAGCTCTTAGTTTCCTATTAAAGTGACCAGGAAACTCAACATTCAACATTCTCTGTCCATTTATAGCCAAAGATCATTAAGAAAACAAGGAAAGCCTATATAAATAATTCTGAAGAGCAGCTCAGTCACCCTTGTAACAATTCTCACAAGTTCCCTGCCCTTGCATCTGACTCCTTTAGTTCTCATCAAAAATTCATCCTATCAACTCCACGCCTGGCTCCTCCTAAATAGATGTATCTTTTCTTCTTCCTTCAGCCACATCTCATGCACACAGAAGATACAGGTTATATTGGGAAGTATAAGAAAAGAAGAAATGCACCAGCATACAAGGCACCTAATATATAAATGAAATTTTTTTCCAGTACGGCACAACCCAAAGTACTGTACATAAAGAGACTACATCCAGTTTTCTCTGTTCGTAATATTGATCTGTTTAAATGTTAGGTCTTAAATGATTATAGGTTTTGTTTAGCAAATATCTTTACACCTAGTTTAACTCCCTATCCGATGTTAGAAGCAACAGCTCCTAGACGTCAAAATCCAGATGAAATATTCTCCAAACATGGTTCTATATTTTTGCCCTGTGTTTAATAATTTTATCTGCATGCTGCAAGGCCTGTTTCCTTAGAGATGTGTGGGGGCTTTGTTTAATTTTGAAAATCTGGATGATGAAATAGAGAGATCTATAGCGTTTCATCGATAGATTTTTTTAAATCTCATTAATTATTTGCAAGTTCTGGGGGTTTGTTTTGCTACCTCCACCTCCTTCCAATGCAGTTGAGGGCTTAAAGCAATTTAGATAGAAGTAAGGTTAGTGCACGAAATAATTTATATTCTGACTTTGCCAATACATTACTGAAGGGGAAAAAAAAACCCAACATCCTGAAAGATTTAGATACATGAACTATTTTTCCACTTAAACCTCAATTTGCTCATTATTACTCCAAAGCATTGTCTTGGCTTAACTTTATTTGTCAATTCTAGTTGGACATAAAAAAAAAATCTGTGTTTAAAGACCTGTAAAGTGAAAAAGCATGGAAAATTTATATAGTCCCTGCATTTTTAAAAAATAAATTGGTCTTGTGTTACAGAGACTGGACAGATTCATGAAACACAGACAGACTTTCCAGACCTGCCCTGGGCTTGTAGCATGTAACCAAACTGTTTTTTCTACAAAACAGAATGATGTGAAGGGAAACTTTAAAATAGATACAGGATGCTCATGTATTGTGGTCATGGACACGGCACAAGTGCTAAAATCCTTAGTTAAAGTATTAACCCACACGATCTCTGACTGACCATATAAATTTACCTTAGATTAAGAGTACTGAATACAAACTAAAATTTCTGTAATATCAACCTTTACTGCCCCAAAGTACACTGTAATAGCTGCTTTGCCTACAGCAGCTTTTATACTCTCAGAAACTGTATTAAGTACTTGCTATTATCACAGCCTGTAATATTCATCAAGGTACGCATTTAACTGACAATCCAAAAAGCCACAGACTCCTCATATACAGATCATACAGAAGTATTCAAACACCACTGGAAAATTCATGTTGAAGCATTCTACCTAAACCAAAGTATTTATTGATTATTGTGATAATGCTAGCTTAAAGATTTTGGAGTAGGAGTGTTAAGCAAGGTATTACCAAGAACCCAGCAGACAGGTAGACATCTAAACTTTCTTGACAGTGGTAAAGAAATTTTTTTTGTATATTCTTCAGAAATTAATTTGCAAGGGGAAAAAAAAGTGACCCTGAGTGGAACAGGAAGGGCTGCCTGAGTTTTTCTTTCTTCTTTGAGAGCAAGACACCAGAAAAGATATTACAACATACAACAACTTTAAAGAAAAACATTTCCAACCTAATCATCAGGCTTAAAACAATAACCACTTTCAAAGGGTAGGCTCTCCTTCCGTTAAAACGAATTTGCTGGATTAATAAGAGAAATAATGTTCTCGTCCATATTCAGCTGTCTCTCAGGGGGAGTCATTTCTCACTGGGCACTCTATCTACTGTGGGAAGAATGAGGACTGGAAAAAACCTCTACTTGCATCAGAACTGCAATTTCTCTTGTAGAAAGACAGCACGGTAATGGGCAGTGTCAGTATGTAATAACTCACATTGTTTCCCTGTTGATATGTAGTAGCAGTTGCTATATTCTGTCTTCCACATTTCCTCCAGGAGCTTCTAACCGCAGGTATCAATTTGCAGAGTTGCCAGCCTACCTAGTAATACTGAAGCTTCTCACTCTGAAAGGTACCAGAAATAATGCAAAAGTAACATTTTCCTCTTTCCCATTCCAGCTGCACTTTATAGTCTGATCACTGCAACTCATTCTACCAATACATTTTAATTTATTAAGCGGATCATCAGTGAAAGCTGCTGAAGAATTTGACAAGTTTTTTTCTCCATAAACATGTATTTGCACATTATCCATCAGTGCAACAAAAACGTCTCCGTCAACCACTTCCAATTTCTTAAGATTTTATTAGTAAAATAAAACCTAGGCTTCTAGCCTAATGACTGCAAAGCCACTTCCACTCATCAACCATATACAAAGTGGAACAGTATTCCTTTCCTCAGACATATAACTGACACTAACGGTCTCAGCCTTCCTCCAAAAAACAGCAAAAGAAAACATTTTTCATACAAGCTCTGGTTTGCTTCAGTACTACAATAAGTGATTTCAAATACAACAATTATGAAGTGAAGTTAAAAATACTTTAGAAGATGGAAAAAAAATGAAACTATGGTTTAGGCACAAAAAACCTTGATATTTGAAACTTTCGCAGATAAATTTAGTTCTTCATATGCATGCATATGCATGTATTTTAAACACAGTTTAGGTATTCATTTTAGACTCTTGAGCTACAATATATACGTTTTAAAAAAACCCAAAAATATCAAGATCATATTTCTATTTCATTTATCCACTTAAGAAAGTGTCAGATATTTTTCCACAGTCAATTAAAAAAAAATTAAACTATATTAAAGATATAAATTATGGAAACTACCGCACCCAAACAACAGAGGAAGAAAGAAAATAAACTGGAGATGATACCAACACAAATCTAAATTTAGATCAACATGCACATCAATCAAATGAACATTCTTTTTAGCAGAGTAAATGGTGAAGCCAACACACTACACTACCTTAGTTCAATTTCCTTCCTATTATGCATTTATCATTATAGCTCATCACTTTTAAACTTCTCTCGGATGTCTTTTGTGACACTTCATAAACAGATTTTCTATCAGTTTCCCCGAACAACCCTTTAAAAATAATAACTCAAGAACTAAAGTGGCAAAGAGGGGAAGACAGAATACTTTATCATTACCAAAAAAAAAATCAAACAAGAAAACACATAGTACTGCATATCATTTTCCAGATTCTGAGAACTTAATGTGAGAAATATCACCACTATCAGACTGATGTGAATGACTTCCTGTATTTGAACTAAAGACAGGGGCCTGACAGATGGTTTTAACCACTTATAGCAGTCATTCACAATGGGGGGGGGGGGGGGGAATCTAGTTAGGGTCGATAGCTTTTAGTTGTCTGAAGAAGACAAAGTATGCTCCTGCCACTGCAGTTATGTGGAAACATGCAGAGTTACTGTGTGTGGTCACTGAACTTTGATTTTAAAGGTAGTAAGCCTACTGGATCTTCTCCACATGCTTTTTTTAGCACTCCCACACCAAATCAGCCAAAGGGCTGACTGAGACTGCAGTGTATAAACTCACTCTGATGGTGACCCTTACGCTGTGGGTGATCTTCAAACTAAAGGGACACAGTTCCTGTTGTGATAACTATTCATATTGTGTTCACTCTTTACTCACGGGGCAATTAAGATCATAAGACTTCTGACTCTTAATTTCAGCTAGAAGAATGCTTGCTACTAGGCACTCTGTGTGAACACTTTGTCTTAATTAAGAGCAAATCATGTTGCCTTCCTATTTTTAAAACTGACTAGAAACACAGTCTATCAAAGATCTCTGTCGAATTACCAACTGCAGATAAAATCTTCCCATTTTCTTGTTTTGTTTTAAATTAGCAATTCCACTTAAAGGATATTACAGCAGGAAGGTGTGTAACAAAACTCCTGCATCAGGGGACTGTAACAGGGTAGCTAGTGCTGCTCCTGCAGCTGCCCATCCCCATCCCACATACTTTGCTAGGCACAGCTTCCACAACATCAAGGATATCTGATAGAGAATCCTGAAGCAAATCCTGAAGTTAAAACCCTACATATTAAGTTCAGCTACCTTTAACTCGATTCACTGAAATAAGCCAGGCAGAAAGCTTACTGAAATGTTTATATTGATGCCATTCTGCCATGCACCTAGCCCAGCACCGTCCTGAGCTAGGAACTGGAGATGCTTGGCAATGCAGCAACCCAGGCAGCAGGGAACGACACTGAAAAGTTCTTCCAACATACAAAGTATATTTTTTTGATGAAAGCAAGGTAAGCAACCACCTAGGACTTTAAACCAGGAGGCAGTATTTCAGCCACGCAGTGTCAGCACTCCAGCTTCAGCACGCTTTAGCCTTCATCTAAACTGCTTTCCAACTTATGGAATCATTCTTTCAGGCACATTTTCGCAAGCTTAAACATGTGAGGAAGTGGCTTTTTCCTTTTTTATGTTTGAGGCAATACAAAAGATCCCATGTCAGAACTCCGAAAGCCTTTCCATAATAATGAAAACCCTCACTAAAATTCTGTAGCAATTGCCAACTTAGAATTATGAATATTTTATAAAAGCAGAAATCTCTCGAAATGGCAGAGTACTCAAAGTACAATTTTAATGAAGGAAAAACTAAATTCACAGAAATATTGCAATTTTAGAGAAAAATGAAAAGTTTATCGTGAAGTTTACCATGATTACTTAAAATTTTGTCAGTAACTACTACAAAATACAGCACTATTCATTGTGAATGTCTACACCAGAGGAGAAAACACCTTCATGGACAAAAGCTGGAGCCAGACTGATGTTATTCAAATTACTATTAAATTTACCAGCCATGCCTCCCTCCTGAGGATAATTAATTTATTTTACATATATATTTTTGGTTCAAATTTTTTTATTAAAATGCTTAAATAAATGGACAATAACACACCAGGACCATGATTTAGCTACATCACTAAACCAAATTTGCTATTATGACATGAAAAGGGAGCCTTCTCTATGTATGACTGATAATCAGCACTGTTTCTGTAATAGTTCTTTGGTATCACCTCATTATGCAAGCCTAAAACAAGACACAGTTTTGGTATTAATTGCTAAAACCTAAAACAAGATATAGTTTCGGTATTAATTGCTAAAGGGCATTCTGTAACTTACACATTTCCTCATGAACACAGGAATTTCCAGTGCTGAGAAGGGTCAATAGTTGAACTAACATGGAATACTACTGGACAAATAACCTATGCCTAACAATTACACAAAACCAAATGAATCTTCTAAGACATTCTGATTTGTAGCCTAAGTAGGTAATTATTCTGTACTCAAGCTGCTATGCTAACATTAAATCCGTATCTTGAAAATGAATAAATATTCACTATATATAAAACTATATAATAATATAAATATTTATTATAGTATACTATATATATGATTTACATATTTTTATATCCATTTTAAAATACTTAGTTTTGTGTTGCTTCCAAAGATGTACATCTTTGCCAATACAAGAGGAAGCACAATTAAATGACATATAATTAAGCTGGAAAATCCGTATTTTTTAAATCTACAGAGATAATTCTAAAATGGAGAAACTGAGATCAACAATTTCCCCTGTGTAGGAATGTTTTCTGGCAAGGGAATAATGGAAGTTAAAAATGCAAAAAAAACCCCAAAACCCCAACCTAAGTAAGTCATTATAAAAATAACAAAACAAAGAAAGCTGTATGGTAATCAACGATCAGGGAAAAAAGAAAATAAACGTTAAGGATAAGACACTGAATGGAAAATTAATATTGTGGATGTCAATCTTTACTACAGAAAAGGAATAACAGTCTTAAAACCGTTCTCGACAGATTAAAGAAATGAGAATCTGTCAAAAGAAAGAAAAGACTGAATTATCATCAGAGTCAGGATGGTGCTTATGTATAAATTCTAGCAGGTTTTGTCATCTATTTAGCATATAATTCTGAAACAATAATAAAACCCCTCCCAACTAGAACTTGTGTACCGGTCAGGAGTCAGATTTACACCTTTTCAACACATAAGCGTGCTGCAGCATGATCCAGGCCAGCAAGCCATAATTTCAGTATCAGGTAAAACAGAACACCCTGACAAATTGAGCATAACGAGGGCACATGAGTACAACTCCCAAACTTGAACTGCTGTTATCCACTGTTTGTTCTCCTTGATACTACAAGAGTTACTGGATTTTCAACAACATTCTAACAAAGTTCTTTGCAACAGACTAGTGAGGAAACAAAGATGTAATGAGGTAAAAAACACATTTCAGATATGGACTACAAGCTGCTAGAACAGATACAAACAACAAACTACCCAAAGGAGCTTCACTACAATTTGGCATCGCACTGCCCAAGGTAGGTAAGTGCAAGGTACAGGAGAAACTATCCAGCTGGAATTGTGAAGGCGCACCACGTAAATAATGCTGAAGGACAATTCCAGGACAAGATGCTCAAAATCACCCAATATTAATTTTTAACAGCGATGCAAGCTCTAAAGAGATTATGTGCCACTGAAAAATTTTTATGACTTAGGAGCCCAAGTCTCTTGCAAATATGAAAACAGATGACATTTTTAGACCCAGAAGCAGCAAAATTCTAAACAGCCACTAAATAAGCAGCAAGATTCGAACTAGGAAACAAGACGTGCAGCCCAAAGAAACAAACAGAAAGTACTGCTGAGGCATTCAGGAGAAAAAAATCATAGAAGCTGAAGAATAATGCAGAGGACAAGGGAAGTAAGCAGACAATTTCCCAACTGTGCCAATAAAGATCTTCATAAACGCGTCTATTCCATGACACCTGAACGTTAAGACAGTCTGTGATAGGTTTATGTAAAGTTAAACCCTAAAGCACATTAAAAGAATGCTAAAGGTCCAAAATCAAGGAGTCTGATAGAAAACATCAGAATTGAATAATTCATCTGGCCCTGCTAGACCCTGTGAACCAAAGGAGTCTTTTTAAAAAATCTTACTTTAAAAACTACAGTGCAAGAAGCTGCATTCAGGGTGATCTTATCAACTCACCTGCAGAGTTTAGATGTCCAGACCTACAAAATGACCTACCACCATTTTGGAATGCAATAACAGTCAATGCTAGGACATTACTTCCTGTGTGTAGAAGATAGAAGTTAAAAGATGAAAGAAGACAAAGAAATATGCCATATTTTTGGACTTCCTGCTCTCAGCAAAACAGAAAAACACAGTCTAACAGACAGTTAGGACTCCTAAATTCAGCTTAAAAGTACTACAGGGGTGTATGCTATGCCAATTGCAGTTATCTCTACCCCTGTGCACCCAGCATCTCTTTACATGCACATGCCTCTATTCCCTTCTGTTCCGCTCTGCTTCAAGCTCTGCATTTAATTTCTCCCCACACCAGACCCAGCAGGCTCAACCCTTCACAGCTCTATTCTCTGCCACATTGAGTCTTCCTCTCCCCTTGTGTTGCCATTCTCAGTCTTAAAACCCTTCATCATCAATGTCCAAGCTTAAAACTTGCTGTTCCCTGATATTTCTACCCTCTCATTACCCTTCCACCCCACTTTTCACTCCCTTAAACCCCAAAATACCAGTCAAATTCTTTCTCTTCCATTCTGTACTGATATAGAAACAGGTATAAGAACAGCACATTTTTCTGTTTATGCTGGGTGTCTGCACATGGCTTTTTTTGCCCACTCTTCCCTATCTACCCTTTCAAGATGATGTCATCTGTTCTCACCATCTTAACTAGCATCTGCACAGCAATGGCTTGTAAGCATGTCTATCCATCCACCTACTCCTTGATTCCCTCCATATGGTGCTGCTGCTTCTCCTGATTTTCTCTCCAGAAATCTTAAGCTTGATATATTCACAAATCAGCTCCTTATCATTCCTCTCAAACACTTCTTGCAGATAGAACTCCTGCCATTATCACCTCCTGTAATACAGGTAGTCTTTCATGACCCCTTTTCCTGTGTCTGAACCACATATTCAAAATCCCATTCCAATCACCCTTCATGTATACGTCTTTTTCTTTCTAAATGTACAGCTCATCCAGTATCTCCATCTTTGTTCAGGCACACACGGGAGAATTAGAAAGGGAGATAGAGATTCATCTGTTTAAATTTAGACAGGCTTCCCTACTTATCCTAAGTCATACTGAAAGTGAAGGAAGTAAATCTCTTTAATATATTAGTATTTATGCTTTCATTTCAGGAATCCTCCAGCTATGCTGGTAACACTGGTTTCAAGCTCTTGGGAGACAGACGATACAGGGACAGCTCAAAGAACTCAATCAGTTGCTACTCAGCATAGCCAGCTGGTACCTACTGATCCTTGTCCAAAGTTTCTGCAATCTTTAATTAGGTATTTTCTCAATGTAGAAGTACGGAACAGGAAGCACACTAGACAGATATGTACCTGATTTAAAAAATGAATACAGTATGTTGTTACCTAAAGATAAATAATGTATCAGGTGCCTTTCTCAGAGAAAAAGAGAAGAAATAAAGACATTTGAGTTACACGATTGTGTTTTATAATTGAATTAACAACTTAAAAACAAAGGACCCCATCAAAGTTTGACCAAAAATTCCATCTTAACATAGCTGCTTATGTAAGAACCATGCTTTAGCATCCAGTACTTTATAAATTTTTTTTAAAAAAGGATTAAAATCTTAAAAAAAACCAAAACAAACAAACCAAAACAAACAAACAAACAAAAACACCTACAGAAAAAGCCCCACACTCCACACTTACTTGAGGTTAAAAACTACCAGCAGAACATTCGGTACTCAGATATTCTCAAATTACTTGCTTCAGAAAACCTATTTTTTAAAAAATATTATTTTGGGTTCTATACGGAATTTATTTTCAGGTTTTATGTTGCCATTAGTACTAATTAAAACAGATATTGTGCTACACTTCTCTTACGCCTCATTACATGGTTGTGAGCATTGTTTATACTGATAGAAGAGATTCAGAAATAAGTTAAAAACAAAGAAGTGAAAATGAAGACACCCCCTGCAAAGTGAAGGTCAAGAACATCAAGCAAGACATCCTCACAAAAACCTATGAAGTCTTTAGCAAAATTCATGTGGAACACACAAGATTTTTTTTAGAAGTTAACATTTCAACAAATTAGCAACCTACACTATTATACATACATTGGACATGATGATAGATCATAGAAATAATTCTTTTCTGATTCATGAACTAAACTGATTTTCAATCCATTGTAAGAGTTAGAATAATCTCTGCGAATCCTAATAGAAATTTTCCTAACATACATCTGGGTACCAAATTGTCTTGAATATAATTTGTTCAAGACAAGACCTAAATGTTCGCTTGCATATAAACATGTAAGGTGAAATTCAGCATGGCTCAAAGAGGCAGTTTTATGGCAGAGATGTTCTTAGGACCAAAAAAAGAAAAAAACCTCCACAAATGGAAAGTGGGCACATTCAAATATAGATTGTTGGAAGCTTTTTAAGTAATAAACGTTTAATCCCTTTTTTTTTCATGTCATGTGGTTTCCAGTGTACACAAAGTAGAGAGTGAAAAGGTAAAAATAAAACTGGCATACCCTTAATATATTCCAGAATTCATAAATCATTTGTAAATTTAGTCCTTTTACAAAAGAATCCTTATATAAATTGGGGGGAGGGAGGGCATCAATCCCATATATGAAGCACAATTTAAGCCCAAGATCACTGACCAATCAAAATTAGTGAATGCACTGCATCTCTCTGCAGTGAGGAGAAGCGACAAGGTAGGCTGTCATTCTGCAAAAGCTGCCCATCGCAAGCTTTCCTCTCAGAAGCACTGCTTTTCTTTTTTAGAAAGCTTGAATCTCAGTGCTGTCTCTGGAGACAAGAAGCCTTCAGTATGTTAAATGACTTTCATTATGTATTTTCAGATGCTTATTGATTCTACCGAAGGAAGAGTGGGAGACTGCAGCAGCCTGTAAACCAGAACTAAAGCAGTTGTATACATTAGCAGTATGCTGAAACAATGGCACAGTACAGGAACAAATTTTCATTAAGGTCATTTTTTGAAGATATGCTTATTACCCTCTCTCCCATCTACTCTGCTAACAAGTGAACAAAATGAATCCCTCCAACCTGGAACTGCTTCACCTGCATCAAGAATTTATCAAATCTTTAGTGGAGGTAAGATCTGTTCCTTATTATGGTATGCAGAATAAGCAACATTTAACAAAAAAAAAAAAAAAGAAAAAAATTGGAGAAAAAAGGGAAGAGATCAGATTCAACTTAATACATTAAGTGCTAGTATCTTCTTGTATTTGAGACCAGGAAATTTTCAAATGCTATTTCCCCCTCCCCATTAAAAACACAGTGACAGAAAAATGTTATTTTGTATGAAAGTCTTGTAGAATATTAAGAATCTGTTTTGTTTGTACAACATAAAGACAGTACAGTTTAAGCTAATAGACTATTGGGGGGGAAAAGCACATAATGCAATTGGAAATATTTTTTTCTCCCTCAGTAGTATTTCCAAATACTGGCAGTTAAGTATGTTACAGATTTATTCAGTTACTCTTTGAAGGATCAGATAGTCTGTAATTAGTGGATAGTTATTGCTTTATGAAGGTTGGCTATTATGACTAATCTCCGACTGCTTAAGAAATCCTCCTTTTCTGTTTTATTTTTAACTATTTCTTTCATTAGTTTGTACATTCAAGCTGTTTATTAAGAATACAGATTTGCTAAACGTTTATTTCAAGAAAGGAAATTATAACAGTGTGCAAATTAAACAAAAACATATTTCCTATAAAGCTCATTGACTCTGTTCAATTTCTCATTAAAAGACCAGAGAGGTGTATGTACAAACTACCTGCTCACAAGAGCTCTAAAACTACATTTTCTAGCTCTAGTCACAAACATGCTACATCCAACAATTACTGCTTCTACTCGGGGCTTTTTGTAACCTGCACTATTTGGAGAACAGGAAACTTGTCCAAAAAACTAAATTCATTTAAGTTGGCAGTAGAATGACATGATTTTACTAGCAAATAGTGAACACACTAACTCGTTTTCCACATAATCTGTAAGATCCAATTTTAGAGATCCTTTATTTATGAAATACGTGATATTATAAAATATATTCTTGCATTGCTTTCTATTGAAATTTTAAATCCTACTTTTAACCTTTTTTTTCCTCCCCTTCACAAGGGCATGCAGCAACTAATTCAGTTTTACAACTGACAATATGAAGAATGCAGTTGACCGGGTATCTTTCTAGCTGTATGACCTACAAGCAGCAGGATGCATCACTAAAATGTATTCTTAAGACATAAAGGAATTAGAAACAAAACATGGAACACACTTGTATTACCATTTACGTGCATGACACTTCAACAATATACATGGAAGACTAATACATCTGCTCAGATTTTCACTAAAAGAAGAGTGCAATGATTGATTCTTAAAATGGTGAGCATTTCTTAAAGAGGGATTTATAATTTAAAACCAGAATTGTGGAAACTACTGATGCATGAAGAAACAATGAAACATGAATTCCCAAAAGGAGAATATACATACTTCACCAGCAAGCTGAATAAGGGTTTAACCAAGCTTTTTCTATACTACTCACTAAATAACTTATTTGTCATAATGACTAATGGATTTTTTTTTCTCGATTCTATGGTCTGTTATGTATTCTCCTTAAATGAAAATAAACCAAATTAGGTAACTCATGGTTACTCTGAAAGCACATGAACTGGATTTTATGATGTATAGCAACTTCTCTGACTAAGCCATCACTCAAAAGTAATGAGCAGGAATATTACAGAAAGAAATACGCAACCATAAACTAAAGGATGCCTACACACACTCTGAAATCAGAAATTCTTTTTTTTTTTTAAACCTGGAAAATAAAAACAGGCTGCTACAAAATGCAACAGGGGAAAGAAATTAACATCACCTAAAAGAAGGTTTATTTGTTATTGCTGGCTTGAAACTCAGAACAGACACACAGAATATGCACTGGTCTGTAGAAGTATCTCAGGCAATTCAGAAGTCCCCATGTTTAAGCAGAATTTTTTGCTGCTGAAGTGCTGGAACAAAAAAAAGAAAAAAAAAAAAAGCCTGCAAGGAATGAAAAAAGAGCCCAGCTACTACTTGGTTTCCAGGTTACAGTGCATGTCAAATACCTGTCAGTGACACCATGTATCAATTTATGACAAGCTGCTGCAATGATCTGAAAGGCCCTTGAGGCACAGAGAACAGGTAGGTCAGCAGTTGCATGCACCCCACCTCTGCTTAGCATTCGCAAGGGAACACGCACTGTCCAGAGACGATGCGCTGGGTAAATTAGCTCCCTGCCTTGACGTTTCTGCTTTTATTCAACTGAAAGCTATTACTCTATTCATAAGACTTAGCACATCTGAAGTTTTCTGTTTTCAGAGAAATTCCATTGGCATAATGTTAGAGTTAAGACTGTCATTTGTTTTAGCAGATCTGCTTTTGATTTCCTCCTGGCTCTTGCTAATAGGAAAGAACTTCATTTAACCAGTAATGCATTTGGAATGGTTTCTTGAAATTCATTCATAGCCAGGACAGCATATACAGAGGAAACCGTATTCCTGAGGGTTAATATAAACCTAATAGAGGTTGCCTAGATTATAAATTAAAGCTTTTGAAATATTTCTTGTTTCATTTCATACCTGAGACTAATATGTTCTAATTTACATCTTTTGTATTTAAGAGGCACATCTGAAATAACTGCTGAAGTATACCAAGAATTTTTATCATACAATTTGCAATTAATAGTATTGTACAATTGAGGCTTTTCAGAACTACAGATAAAATCCATTTGCATATTATATCCCAAGTGTGCTTAATTCATACTTTCATTAAAAAAGGGCTCATTTTTATTCACCTTAGTGCTTATCCATTTTTAATATATTCCGAATGAAACAAAGGTCTGCATTTAAATTTATTTTCATGCCAAGTACATCCCCTCTTAAATTTAAAGCTACCTAAAAAAAATAAGATAAAACCCACCCTCAAGTACCATAACAAGAAATTGAATAACCTCTCTTTTATTTATTCATTTCATTACAAACTCACGAGCTGGCTGACAATATAAATAATACAAACATCAGTTATTACATGCAGATGCTACAACCTATCGGCATGTGTAAAACAAAGCAGATGAAACACAAAATAAAGAATCTCCTAGATGTAATAAATGCTACTGGTTTTGAAACTCACTTATTCCTAAGACAAACATGCTATGTATATAAATCTGTTGGATTTATTTGCAGTTTGTATTAAAAAAAAAAAAAAAACCAAACAAAACCAAAAACCAAACAAACAAAAAAAAACCCACCAGAAAAAAAAAAGACCAAACCAACAAACCAAAATCCTGAAAGAGCTTTTTTTTAAGTATTATTTTCAAAATTATTCCCCTAAATCTATTCTGGAATAAAATTAAATACTTTTTCATTCCATGGAGGCACTGATTTCTTGAAGAAACTGAATATTCAAATCAGAAAAAGGAAATGCAGTATTTTTATAATAAATTCCATTCCCCCGAAGCTACAAATATTTTGCATTTGAAATTATATACACTTACATAAAATTGTTGTAGTGTTAAGTTTCATACGTGTAGATACATACTACATAAAAGTGAACAGAAGTCTTCAAGCTCTGTAAAAATCTGCTGAATTACAGAACTTCAAGTTTCAGCTCACAACACTGTTGAAAACTCTTCATAAGAAAGAGGCTGCTAAATTGCCATAAATAATTTAAATGTTCTTTTTATGATACATAAACAACAGTTCTCCATGTTCCTATCACTTTCTTTTTCCACAAGAGCCCTTTTAAAATGATCTTGAGTACCAATTTGTTAATACTTAACAACATTCTTCTAAAATGACCCTCATCGCAATACAAAGGCCATGCACAAGTATAGTTTATTCAACAAATGGGCTCTTTGTAAAACCCACATCACTATAAATAAAGCCCTGTCTCCCTAAGTGGAAGCTTTTCACTTCTTTTTTTTTTCCCCCCCTAAACAAATCCTGCTTTTCTTTTAAAAAGGAAAGACCTTATTCCAGCTCCTCAGACTTTTGAGTCCATGCCAACTAAAGCTCTGAACATACAGTAAATCAAGAGTTTGATAAGAATAGATGCTTTTCTCCCCCCTCCTCCCTCCCCAGCATTTATCTACAGTAAGTGTTAAAAAAAGAAATCAAATAGTTCCATATTTTATTTCACCTTTCAGGAGAAAAAACAGCTGCAACAAAAGAATGTGTTTCTCCCCCATTCTGGAAGTCAACATGCAGTCTGAATCTAACATCACAGTTCGAGATGACATTGATGACATCGACACCAACATGTACCGACCACTGTCATATCCATTAAGTTTTCAAGTTTCTCTCACTGGATTTTTGATGTTAGAAATTGTTTTGGGACTTGGCAGCAACCTCACCGTGCTGGTACTTTACTGTATGAAATCCAACTTAATCAATTCTGTCAGTAACATAATTACAATGAACCTTCATGTACTTGATGTAATAATTTGTGTGGGATGTATTCCTCTAACTATAGTTATACTTCTGCTTTCACTGGAGAGTAACACTGCTCTCATCTGCTGCTTCCACGAGGCTTGTGTCTCTTTTGCAAGCGTTTCAACTGCAATCAATGTCTTTGCTATCACTCTGGACCGATACGACATCTCTGTAAAACCTGCTAATCGAATTCTGACCATGGGAAGGGCTGTGATGTTAATGACATCAATATGGATCATTTCACTTTTTTCCTTCCTGATTCCTTTCATTGAAGTCAACTTTTTCAGTCTTCGAAGTGCAAGTACTTGGGAAAATAAGACACTTTTGTGCGTGAGTACAAATGAGTACCACACTGAGCTAGGAATGTACTACCACCTTCTCGTTCAGATTCCGATCTTTTTCTTCACTGTCATAGTAATGCTAATTACATACACCAAAATACTCCAGGCTCTAAATATTCGGATTGGTACAAGATTTACCACAGGACAAAAAAAGAAAGCTAGGAAGAAAAAAACTATTTCTTTGACCACTCAGCATGAGACTACAGATGTGTCCCACAGCAGTGGAGGAAAAAATGTAGTCTTTGGCGTAAGGACTTCTGTGTCTGTCATAATTGCTCTACGCCGAGCTGTAAAACGGCACCGGGAGCGACGAGAACGGCAAAAGAGAGTCTTCAGAATGTCCCTCTTGATTATCTCAACATTCCTTCTCTGCTGGACACCCATCTCTGTTTTAAACACCACCATCTTATGTTTGGGCCCAAGTGACCTTTTGGTAAAGTTGCGATTATGTTTTCTAGTAATGGCATACGGAACAACTATATTTCACCCTCTACTTTATGCATTCACAAGGCAAAAGTTTCAGAAAGTTCTGAAAAGTAAGATGAAAAAGCGAGTTGTTTCAATAGTGGAAGCAGATCCCATGCCAAATAACGCTGTAATACACAACTCATGGATAGAGCCTAAAAGGAACAAAAAGATCACCTTTGAAGACAAAGAAGTAAGGCAGAAATGTTTAGTACCTCAGGTTGTCACTGACTAGATTTCAGTATTCACCAAAACACATCAAGTGGAATATTTGAACAAATTGTAGAAAAATACTGCCAAATAAGAAAAACTTTTTTTAACTATTGGCGAGACTGTAAATTTTCAATATATATGTTAAATAGAGTAGGTCTTGTATATTCGACTTCTCCATTATGTAAGATATATGTTGCATGGCTGTTTGTTAGCGTAACATCACGTGTATATTTGTCAAAAATATTCAACTTCTCTTTTTTAGAAAATAAATAGCCTTAAAGAAGTGCAAACTTTTAAAAACATTTGTATGGCTCAGTTTCTCTATAAATATAAAAAGATTTTTAAACAAAAATTCCACTAGGGAATACTTTTCTAAAGCACAAATTCAACATTTTGCACGATATGGTATTTTTAAATTTAATTCATAAATAGTATTGATCAGAGATATTCTGAATGCTAATATGGCTACAACTTGGACACATTTTTACCTCACATTTAAATAGCTATGTATTTCAAATTTCTCCAGCATGCAATTACCATGCACATGCAAGCAAAGTCATTTATGTGATGTCCTTCAATTAGTCTTTCAGAATCATTTACTTTTGATGTGGGAAATAAACTTCATGTGTCATCCAAAAATTGACAGTACTTTGAAAACAAGTGAAAAGTCTTGCGGATACAATCTCACATCCACAGTTACTATGTAGAAAATACACCACTTTGAATAATTACATAGGAGGGATGGAGGAGATAAGGGGAAAAGACAGGCCAAATGATGTCAAAAACCATCAGTAACAGACAAGAAAGTTATTGGTCTTGATTATAAAGACAACCAACCAACAAAGCCATTCCTGTGCAAAGGCTTATTAGATTTTCACACTGAAGGGGTTTAGCTAGACCTCTAGTGTGATGTGGGAAACTTTCATACAGAGATTTTTCAGTCATACCATCTATCTACATAGACAGATATGGGGGTCAAGTGTTGCAGCTGAAGGAGAAGATAATTTCCTTACCCTCGATAACTTTTGTATTATTTTGACTTCCCTTCTCCTTCGATGATGTTCCCTTCTAGCCATGCAACTGCTTTGTCACAAACCAATCAGCAACACTGCTAGCTATTTCTGTATTTCCTGGACGGCCATGGTATACCATCATACTACATCCTCTTTTTCTATCTCATCTTACATCTGCACTGAAGAATCAAGAAGCCTTAAAAAGTCACTATCATCCATAGCACTGTAAGCAAGAATTAAGATATTTATCCAAACAAAAGGATGTTGAGTGGTTTGCATTCTTGCATGCTTTAAAAATTCATAATTTCAGTGAACAGGAGGGGGAAACAAAACAAAAAACTGCAAAATCAATTAGCATTATTTCACTTGTCTTGTTATATAAACTGCTCAGTGTGTCATCAGCTACCAGTATAATTAAAAGGCTAATTCTCAATAAGTATTGGCTTATTATTATAAGCAGAGCATATCCTTGAATATGAAAGCTAGTTTTACTAAACTACTACATAAAAAATAAGGATTTCTGAAGCACTTTTCTAAGTTGCATATAAAAAAAAAAAGTGTGGATTTAAGTGAGCAAAAAGCTATTTTCCATTACATAATTATTAATCGTATGCGTATTGCCAAAACTGGTTTTGTGGTTAAAAAAAAAAAGGAGTACTTGTAAGGTACACTGATTTACTTAGGCTTCTGCCTTAGCTTACCATAACAGAAGACTCAAAAACATAGTTCTACAGCTCCATGTTCACAAACATCAGCCACTTACAATCATCCAAATTCTTCCTATAAGTTTTATTATCCAATTGAAAATAATTTGATATCTAAAACTACTGTGTAACATATATTCAAACATAACTTCACTGGCTTTTTTCTAAAAGCTAGCCCAATGACACTGCATTCAACTGTACCCACTTACAGAGTTGATTTCATCCAGGCCACCCCTAGGTTCCTAAAAGAATTGAAATCTTTCATCTTATTTGAGAGGTTGCAGGGGAGAAGTAAACTTACTGCTTTTATGCAAGAAACTTCTTTTAATTCCATATCCTCCAAATTTATCACTTCAAAAACATTCTTTCAAGAGTAAGCTCTTCTGAAAAGACACGTGCACCAAAAAAATAAGCAGGAACTATTATTTTTTCTTTTCTGTAACACTTCTTCCTTTCTCTGCCTAGCTATCCTCTGAACACTGGAAGGAGGAGAAAGTAGAATCTCTAGAGTTAATGGCATTATCTGATTTCACTGATTACTGATCTTCCAATAAAAATACTATTCATTTATTTAAAAAGAAAAAAAGAAATTATAATGACCACAACACATGAATAAGCTTACATCACGTCCTTACCTGAAATAAACATTTAAGAAAAGCTTTCAAACATGAAAGGTTTCCTGACAACATGACTTTAGTTTTTAAAATTAAATAAATTCTCAAGAACTACATATTTTGTGTTAAAAGCTTATTCATTAGAAAGTCAGATTCAATGAAACAGTACTTCACAACAAAGAGAAAATGCAGCCTAAGAATTAGCCAGAGAGATGAAGTCAGGTTTTAAAGGCTATGTCAACCACAGCCATTGACTGCCTTTAAGAATATAGCAAGTTCATTATTACATTTACTATTCTTCATTTTTCATTAAACAAAAAAATGCACTTATACCACGTTGGAGTGCACTTTGAGGTCTGCAGAAGGAAACTCTGCATAGAGTAGGCAGTAATACAAGAAAGAACATGTGCAATCCTATGTACAAGCAGCAGTCATTATAAAACAGAATCATACATGATCTGTACCACAAAGATGACAGATTTAACACACACAAGACAAAATAAAGAGTAACTAATAAAGGAACACAGAATATCCTACAGATAGAGAAGAGGATTTTTAGGAGGGATATGAAGGTGTGCCGTGGGTGCTTGTCAGACAGACTAAAACAGAACACGAGGCAGCATCACTGGAGAAAAAAGGGCAAATACATGCCATAGTATTGTACAATAAGAAGCCCACTACGTTTTAAAAATGATCTCACCACCATGAGTCATTAGTTCAACTACATTTCACACCACTCAGCCTAAGGCAAGCAGAATTGCACAGGACTCTAAAAATACCAATTCCAGCAAATACCTCTCAGAAACACAAGCAATCACCACCAGTTTGCACATGTTCTCTGTCTTTAAAGTATTAGCTGGTATCTGACTATGCTGTCTTTTAACTACAAATGCATTTCCATTTAATTTTACATTGTAAAATGAGGCTAGCCCACACCAAAAATACAAAAAAGCTGAGTACAGTGCCAGTATCGTTTAGAATATTCAAGCAGCACACCTTAACGCACCTTCACAAACCAGCGAAACAGAAATGTAAATACATCACAAATATCTAGTTACAAGCTGGCAACAATTTTTACAGACTACAAGGCACTGCTACGTGGTCAGAAGTTCTGTTTATTTTGTTAGTGCCAGGGGAATAGGAATCACTTCAGTGATTTCTAAATATATTAGATTAAAAATGTATGCATCCGGATACATATTAGATCAATACACCTCTCTTTCTTCATTATTACATAAGTACACACATGCACATAATACATAATTATTATACAACCATACACACCAAAAGTGGAGTTCAACATTAGCATCTATTTTTTATTTATATGGATGGGTTTTTGGTAAGAATATCTCTGAACAATACTATAAGAGTAGTCTTTGCATTATGCCGCACACCTCATTAATTAAAACAAAATAATACATTCAACAAGCTATATAATTTACCCAGGCACAAGGAAGATTTTTTTCTGCTCTGTTAACTGTTACATATATCATACCACAATGCATATAATAGTTCTTTTTCAACATCAATGTATGTGCTAGTCATCAGAATTCTTTGATAGCTGAGTATTTTAGACTTATGTTTGTTTCCTCTGAAGAAAGTATTTTAGTTACCAATTGTCACTAAACTCTTTTAAAAGGAGAGAATACAGCATTCTTTAGCAAAGCTTCAAAGTAGCATAAAAATAAGTAATATACTAACTTACCCTTCCTTCCCGCATTGTTAAAACAAAATATCTTTAACATATAGCTAAGGACAATGAGCTTCTGTCTTAAAACCTTCCAGCTTGTAAGAGCCAAATTCCACTCCTACTTCACACACTCTACTGCAGTATCACTGAATTTATGTCTTACACCAACAGTAGAGAAGAAGCTGACTCTGTAATTACCTTCTTCTTTTTCTACTTCATAAAACACTTGTGCATTTCAAGAAGCAAAATTAAACACAAGGTTTGGGGGTTTGTTGGGGGGGGGGAGATGTGTCTGAAAAAAAAGAAAAAAGAAAAAACAGACATAATAACTAATAGAAAAATCAAAATTGACTCATACCCAATGAATGCCAAAGAAGAAGGATGTGAAGTAGGAAGAGACTGTAGGTCAAGAGGAAAAGGGCAGAAGGTTGAAGGAACTGATGTAAGGCAGCTACAGCTATCAGGACCGCAGAAAGGTGGAGGGCAACATGCACCTGCCATGGAAAGAATGCTAACCTTATTTTCTAGATTATTATAAAAAGAACTTATCTTTGAATCATCGAGTGTGATATGTGGTTTTGCCAAAATTGCTGGGAGGAGAGGGGAGAACGACATGAAGAGCAACTCCAGAAAAGGCTTTGATTTAACAAATTAAACACAGAATAACAAACTGAGAGCAACCATTATTCTACTACCTCTTTTCCTACAGATAAACTATACGTTTTGCCGAGTACAAAGCACATACAGAGTACATGCATTCCAAGAACAGACCTGAAAAGAAAATGCTATTAGATGTCTGTTGCCAGTGATAAATTTTAAATAATGCTATTGAATTTTCCCTCAAATCAGTCTTGGTCAGATCATTTCAGTCTGTCTTGATGCTTTTAGAGTGTTTCACTACCAGAGCGTGTTTTCAGTTACTGCCTCTTTATCTCAATTTAATTATTTTTGTAGAGTAATAAATTGAAGGAGAAATACCATTAGACATCTTTATGTTCTCTGCTAAAATTACACTTCAGTGATTATTATAAATTAATCCAGAATGGAAGAGAACTTCCTATTTACTTTATAGATTTCTGTATCAGCTGTTTTCCTATTTTACAAAGAAATTCTCACACAATGAAAAGAAATTCTGTTTAAAAAAACCACCACAATTTACAGTGAAAGTTCTGTGATAAGCACAGAAACTGAAATTATTAAAACAAATTTTAGTCTTTATAGTTTGAATTATTTATATCCTTTGAATATAAGTATTTATATCCTCGTTCTGATTCCTGACACTGCGCAGCCAGGCAAGCAGGCGGGCAGGCTGACGGCACAAAGCTGCTGGCAAACAGCACGCCCTTGTTTCCTTTCCAAGCTAAGGTTTTTGGAAATACTCTTTTGGTTTCTGTTACCCTGCTATGATCTCTAACTTCCTACCCTATCTTGCAACAGTTTCACTTGATACCATATCTGATAAACAAATCAATGTCACTGATGAAACAACATTGCTGTAAAATCTGTCACTCTGGCTATGTCAGACTGTTATTAGCAGAGCAATATTAGCACAGCTTTACTTTCAACTGTACTAGGATCTCTCACAATCTGTTGTGAGATTTTATTTCAAATTAAACTCAATTTCAGTTCAATCAGTGGGGGGGAAGGAGGGGAAGCACAATAACTGATAACAACCTACTGCTACTCTGTACTCTGGTTTTCTTCCAGATCTTATTTCAAGATATTTTTCATAAATCCCTGTCATAAATAAACAGAGATGGGAGAAGTAGGAAAAAAGGACAGCTCCCCACATTAGTAAATTACTACAAGTATCAGCGATGCTTTGTGCACTAGGTTGTATTTAAGTGTGCTGAAAACATGCATAAAGGAAAAGAAAATGGGAAAGGAACATTATTTATGATGTATGTATCATCACAAAACAAGAGGTGAACGTGAGCGCTACTGTTGTAAAACATCTTAACAATAATGAGGAAGATCAATTCTTCCTGCTAACAGCTCTAATAGCTAGTAAGACCTATCAATGAATGAGAAGAGAACAAATGAAACAAAAGATGTGAAAAGAATCTGTGGGCAGGTTTTAGGGAAGGTTTTAACACAGTTAAACTGTGTTAAACTGTGGTTCAGTAACAAGAGTGGCTTCTACACCTAAACCAAAAAGAACTTTCATAGAAAACTAATTCTTTGTGTTTTGCCAAAATACCATACAACTGCACATATATAGACTACAAGAAAGGTAAAATAAGAAGATTTAGCAAACGTATTTGTTGCTACTGCAATCAGTAAGGTACTTCATGAGACTTTTTTTTTCCAGATACAATAGACTTTCTAGCAGCATATTTGCATGTAATAGAAACAGTGTTACTTGAATTACAAATTCATCTTCTGAACAGTTACCAAACATCAAATCATAAGAAATTTATTAATTGACTGGATTACTTCATTTTCTACATTTAAACAGGAGCAAACATTTAAGTTTAATAATTTTGACTATATGAGGTTATATGCTCATAAATATAAAATGGAGCTATACAGCTCATCTGCAGTCACAGCAAACATGGATAAAGCATAAAAAAGTGCACATGCATACAAGTTAAAGACATCTTAAAAAAAATTAACATCTTCAGAAACTTCTGAAAAATCTTGCCTCAATGTACAGCTTACAGAGAAGATACCAGAAGCAGTTTAAAAAAAGTGGAATAAAAGGGGAAACTTTTGATTCAGTCAGAGAGACTTCCTTATGCCACAATTTTGCTTCAGTTAAAGGAGGAGTCTTTGAATTGTAGACAATCTGCCAAAGAAACAGCATGTAATAGGATGTTCCTTTTTCTAATGAGGCTAGGTCTCCACATATTCCCCTGAAATGACAGAAGAAGAGATAGGAGACCATGCTGTTCTTCGGTTGAAAAGGGTCTACCTTTAAGACACAAAGCCATTAATCAGATTTAGTGCCTGTGAGCAATGGAAGGTTGGACCTGAATGGTAAACAAATGAAAAGGCTGGACTACTTTACTTTTCAAACTGTAACTGAGAAAAGTCTATAAAATCCTTGATTAAACTAATATTTGAAAAATACATCCATGAGTTGGGAGACAAAAAAAAAGAAACTACTCCTGTGAAAACAGCCCGTTCTTAAAGCTGTTTCCTATGTGCAAGGATTAGATCTTATTCTACAGTGCTCATTACGTTGTATTACGTATGGCAACATCTTCATTGATTTTTAAGGCAATGCAGAAATCACACAGGAATACTGGCTTCCACCCACGACCTGAGCACAGACTTCAGTCTTCTTTTCACAGCCATTTGCTTAGATTTTTTTAACCTGAACTAGCTTACTAACTATAAATGAACAAGATAAAATTGGTATGTTTATGATTTGAGCAACCAGTATTTACTTGAGGAATTACAACAGAATTGTGTATACAATCTCATTTTTCAATTATTTTATACATATAAATTTGCCAGGCCTCATTTTCCAGTCCTTAGCTCCTGTCATTTCTTTCTCTGCTAATCATGGAGCCTTTCTGTGACCCTTTATTTTCTCCCCATGAATGCACCTCTCCAGTCTTAATCTTCAAAGAAAAAAGCCCATTTAACCTCCTGCTGTGACATGTATAATTGCATTTATTCACAGGTAACCACAAAACTTTGTTTTTATCTGTAAAGCACAATTCCCTATGCCAATTGCAGAACTACAGATTTGCCTGACATAGCTGCATGAATGCTGGAACAGAAACAACATTGGTAAAGCAATCCCAGCATGGATGCAGTCCAATTCCAGTGCTTTACAGAAGTTTAGTACCATGTTTTCATATTTGTAAAAACAGAAACAGTACTTTTTTCTTTTTCCTTTTTTTTTTTTAATTTAAAAAGCATGTTATGTGTATATGTTGAACATTCAAGATGCTCTGCCCATTTACAGCTGGTTCTCCTCCAGTACTCTGCCTCAATCTGCAATGTACACCCATAGAAAACTACCACTACTTTACTTACCTCTGTTCCTCTCTTCCAGCTAGTAACAAAATTATCTAGGAATAATGCAGAGCAACTGTGAGGTGGGAAGAAGATGGCTTATTTAAATACTTACTTAAGAGAACAATAACTTAAGGGAGATTTAAGTCATCTAAATTGTAGATTATGCACCTAAAATATATCTGTAATGCATCTAAACAATTTCTTTGATCAATTAAGTAATCAAAACACATAAATTTGTTTGATAACACTTCTCTTCCATAAAAAGGTAACTGACCATCATTAATTCAGCTTTACAGCCCTGAATTCTACTTTCAAATGAATTCAACTTCTCTACTATTTTTCTATAGCAGCTTTGTGCCTAACTGACTGATTTCAACAGAAATACCCTGTTTCTCCTTCTGAATGTTACAACACCACAAGCTGGACTTTACCCTTCCCTTTCAGTAAGGAGTTACAAATGAATGGTTCCTTCAAATTAGCATATTTGCATAACATCCTCCTTAATTACTGCTGGATTAAAAGGTATCCTTAATTTATGAAAGAACAAATTACCCTGCCTCCAAAAATAAGGCAAGAACATTTACTGAAAAATCCTCTTATTCTAAATCTTTATGAACAATCTGGAAACCTGGAAACCTGTATGTCAATAAGATTATTCCATGATAGGTGTCTTTGTGGTTCCTGCCAACCACAGAATTTTCTGCAATATTTGAAATTTATCATATCCACACACATGTAATGCATTCAGTTGTGTTTATACAGTTTTCCAATTACAGTTGTTGTCTTTGCTTTCTCACTACATTAGAACAGCCTTTATCAAGGACTGGCCAAAAAGCCAGTATTTCACAATTTAATTTAGTCTTCTCAGTTTCAACTTTCAACTTTGTCTAAATAGTTTTGTCCAAACTAGTGAAAGGAAGATCCTCTGCATTGGAAAATTAACTATTTCAAAAATAAAACATTAAACACTGAGTCTATTCTCAGTTTGCCCTATGCATCATGACTTGGCACTCTGGCAACATGTGGCTTCCAAATAAAATAAGTTTATTATAAGAGAATCCAAAGTAATGTTTCTCCTTGTTGTTAATTCCTGTGTAGAAACTGGTAATCTTTTACCACTGGCCATTGAGGACAAACAGTCCAGGCTCCCAACACCACTCTTCCACACATCTCAGAAACATGCTCAGTCAGCAATGCTTCCATTTTTCTGGTTTAATTCAGCAGGTTGTAAAAGTAACATCTGTCAGATTTTGTTAGCTGGCTTCTCTGATCTATGCGCATTTACAGATACTTCTACTGTAACTTGTCATTCTGGTACGCCCAGTGAAATTTTCCAAACATGATTTGCTACCACCATGATTTGATCTTCTAATGAGCATGCTAATGAAATGCTCACTTATTTTCCTTGATGATCGCAAGTTACCTGTCCATTTCATTCACTTCTGTTCTCTCTCTCTATTTCTGAATCTGCTCAAGAAGAAAAAAAAAAACCAAAAACCAAAAATCTCTTTTCTTAGACACTTAAAAAATACTGAAGTGTAATTTCTGAACTAACCATGTTGTTCTTCAGTACAACCACCAGTTTATGCAATAATGAATGCTTCAGTCCCAGCAGTAAGAAAAAAGATCAATATTATTAACTGCTGCTTGGTGTTATTTCCTTGACCACTGAACAACTAATTTCACCACTGGCCACAGCAAAACAAAAGGAAGCACACATCTTCCCAGCTACCCCCAGCCAACTTCCCTAGGAAAAAATGCGTGACATCTCTCCATACCTTTCCATGGGGAAGTGATTATCTATTGAACTCAAACCACTGAGTCTGATCACCTTAGAGATCATTACTCTGGTTCTGGGAGAACTAGCCTGCAGCTCACTATTGAATTTCCAAGTACGTAAATGCTCAGGAAAGGAAGAGGAGAAGAGAGAAAGTTAGAAATGCTAATTCCTACCAGAGTTTCAGGCAGTACATATGCAGACCTGCCTGAAATGTAAAATTTTCATTTCCTTGTAGAACCTCCACACAGAGTAGAACAGACACCCAGATCCGCACTCTTTCAGATGTATCATTCTAGCTGTAAATGGTGTCAAACTCTACAGAACCTATTTTTCCATACTAGTTGTTAGTGTCACTGACTTGGTTGTTTATAGTAGGTACGGAGTCCTAGCTCTTAACTGTTTACCAAAAACTTTTACACCTATAGAAATATAGTTAGAATTCATCACCTCTTGATTTAGAGATGACATCTCTCTGCTTTGGTGATATTCCTGCATTCACTTTTATTTTAAATTATGTAATCCAACTTGCCTTGCTTTTCATGAACAGGCACGTGTGAGTAGATACCGTTTTCTTTGTTTATCTAACATGTAGAAGACACTATAAATTATTTTCAAACTCTTGTCAGAAACTCTTAAACTTTATAATGTATTGATAATTTACAAGGTACAAAAAGTTAGTCTTTCGGACATTTACAGCTAACCCCTCTCTTCCCTGCTCTCTTAGCCAAAAGTAATTCTCATCTTTGGTGTGCCCAGTTTTATTTTTAACTGATACAGGCTTTTAAAGTCAGTGCACAAAAAATTACTAGATTCGAAGGCAGATAAAGTTTGCAGATATCTCTGGGTGTTGATAATTTTTGTATGTCAGCTGGAAACAGAAACCCATAGCTTTCACTTCTACTTTTAATTATGTAGTTTATTTTAAAAGTCTGACTGCCCAGTAACAGAATACTTTGTTTCAAAATGCAAAGATGCTATTAGATGTGTATTAGTTTCACAATATAACTGTTTCAAAGAAATTTAAGAAACTTAAAAACCTCTGAAGTTGTATTTATCCTGTTTTTGGCTAAACAAAAGCATTCACAACTACAAGATTATCTATGTTACTGGTTCTTCCAAATCCTTTCATACCTCTACTTTCATGACACACCCTAGCTAAAAACCACAAAAATACTTAAAATAGTCAAGGGTAAAGCAAAAACAAAGTCCAAACACCTTTATCAGCTGCCGTACCATCCGTCTGGTTGGGAACAAGTATTCTCTAACAGCAAAACAGAAACAGGTATGGTAAAATTCCTCGCTACTCTATTGGGATACTTTGAGAAGAGAGCAGAAGGCAAATTTTGTAATTAGAGGAACACAATGAAAGCATAGTTTTCAGATTTTAGAGTCATACATTTAAATTCAGTAATTGCAAAACAAACAAACAAAACGTGGAAAAAAACTTGCCTTATGAGACTTAGCCTTTACATTTAAGCTCATAATGAGAAAAGAAAGGATAGTGTAATTACCAAGACCACCTTCCACAACCTCCCTCTTCCATCACGTTCTGTTCTTCATTTCCAATCAGTTCCTCTTTCAAAATTCCCAAGCCCTTCTGTTTCAGCCTTACCCAGGTGGGACTACAAACTTCAGATATATCCTTTGGCTCTCAAAGCCCCAAACCATCTGATACATTACCAAATCAGACAGAAAATACTATAGTTTTAGTGATTTTAAGAAGTAGTACTGGCTTTATCTCAAACACAGAACTGAATGTGCTACCAAGATAAACACTATTTGTGCTTCATGTGCATGACAGTACATAAGTTTAAACACGTATCAACTTATCAGCTGCATGACTGGTGCAGCTACTCTACTGTCCCAACAGTAATTCCAGCCTGTCCACATCTTTTTTACATAGCAGGGACCAAAACTGAACATAGTATTCCAGGCGTGGCCTGACAAAAGCCAAGTAGAGTGGGATAATGACATCTTTATCTCTGCTGGTGATGCCCTTGTTGATGGAACTCAGCATCCTGTTGGCTTTCTTAATTGATACTAATAACGAAATAGTAGCTATCAGATTCAGAATAATAGATAACTAGGAGGTTGAAAGGGCAAAGATTTCCAGAAATGTAAGGAGCAAGAGGTGTGGACATCTGTAAATGGGAGCAAGAAAGAGCAAAAGACAGAAAACAGTCTTTGATGGCCCTGGAATCAGGTTAAAAACTGTCAGACATACTCCACGTACTACAGCAAAGGTGACTTGAACACACTGTAATTAACTTCTGACACAGCCTTACTAATAGGACATCAATAACATACCTCTCAGGAACAGGTTAACACCTCAAGATTGAAAGCAGAGAACTAAATCCATTTTAAAATATCTGATACACAGCACCCTGACAAGCTCTATATATTTGAGACTAAAATTACCAAATGCATAATAATAATAATAATAATAATAATAATTCTTTGAGTAGTTATAGCTAAAAGACTAATCTCATCAAAAGCAGAAGTCAGATTAATGCTAACATGAAAAAACAGCTTCATAATTCACTCAATATGGCAAATCTGAAACATGTTTATGGTCTTTTAAAGGAAACTAGACATCAAGATAAACCACCGGTATGATTATATGTGGATTAATTTTCTAGAACTGTATGCATAAAGAAAACTAAATTCCGAGATATCAGAATAGTTATGACTTTGGATAACAGTGACACGGCAATGAAACTGCAATGAAGCTACATCAACAGAAACGAAACTTTTAAAAACCTGAGGAAATGTAAATTCAAGCCCTACTAATTTAAAGATTATGTTGAAAACTAAAATTCCAACAAGATATTTTTTCTTGTAACAATTCAAACTTAGTCTTTTCTCTCATGTGCCTGTAATTATCTGGTGTCTTCTATTCAAAATGGTTACAAAAAGAAAGCATTCAAGAGATTAAGTAAAACATACCAACTATTTACATTAAAAGATTTGTCTAACATAAGGTTTCCAAGCCACGAATCCTACTCACAGCAAAATGCAACTTGATAGTAAACATTCTGTATGTTCTATCTGCCTTGCTCAAAGAGGATAAAAAGGTCTTACACTATTAGCCTCTAACTAATGAAAAATTATATTAAGTTTTGCAAATCATTTTGTTACAAACACATTAATTCAATATCTCATAGTGAACAGTTCAAATTAATGAACTTGTTACATACTTTCAAGATTTTTTTTCTTTATTTCAAAAGCCAACAAGAAATAAATTAATCTCCACAGAAGCTCCTTAACTCTGCATAAAAGGTAAAGACAGCATAAAATAAAATAAGAATGTCTAGAACAAGATTGTTGTATGCATAATTTAAACACAGAAAGAAATAAGTGGGTGGTATAGCAATTAACGAAGAGCACAAGGACTAGCTTTTACACTCATTACACAAAATATTTGGTTGTACAGCATAATTCATGAAATAACACAACTTAGCATAAGCTTAAATAGCTCTTCTTTTTATGTTAATTTACAATAAATCAAGGAATGTCTTTGACAAATATGAAGCTAGGAACAACCCTAAAAAAACCACAATACCTTCTTAGTCACCACAAGGATTTTTTGTTAGCACTAACTACCCATAGCTTTCACGGCACTCCTTTCCTTGAATAAACAGATCAGCTAACAAACCAGAATCTTGCTAAACATAGTAAATTAAAGCATTCCAAATACACCTTTTACTTTTTCTTTACCAATGCATAAAATAATATCTTCAATTGCCTCTGCTGTATGAATGTAAGCTGAATGGTTCTACCAACATCATCACAATAAAGAAAAATTATTTTGCAGTATATCTGACTGTCACAGAATGACCAGTATTATCCATGAGAAACATAATATCTGGTGTGTATATATATATTTATTATACATTATACCATTATTTTGTGATTAAATGCACTATTAACCATATACGGATAATCACAATGTAACTAGAGCAGGCCACATTTTCAGTTTTTACCAGAGATGAAGAAAGCAGTTCAGACAGTGTATTCTGTATGTATTTCACATGTGACACTGGCTTTATGTTTGTGAAGAATTTCTTTTTATTTTCAAAATTTTTTGTAAGTCTGATTTTGGAAAAATTAAGCTTTAATATAAAAATGATTTTTCAGTTTCCAGTTTCAGGACTCTATTTTAAAGCTACAAATATTAAGGCTTTTAAATCATTTGTCTATCTGCTCAGCCTTCTCGCCAGGGAGGGTTTTTTAGCTCTGGAATACTACAAATAAAACTTTGTGCAACAACTTTTGAAAAATATTCCATCTTGTGGTAACAGAGACTCATGAAAAACAAAACTAAACAAAAAAACAACTCAATTGAAAGGAACAATATGAAAATGAAGAACATAGAGAATACATTCTACTATAGAACAGCATAGTATATTTTAGCCCAAACAATTTCAGTGAAGGTCTGGCAGTGTAACTGCTACCACCGCAATGGAATCAAGAAAAATGTTTTAGCAAGATACTCGCACTTGGTATGGATGCAGATGCACCACCTGAAGCAGTGGCATTCGAAAAAAACGCAGATGGCTCTGAGCCAATAATACAATTCAGTCATTCCCAGCAGGACTAATTACCCCAGGAGAAGCATCATGCTAGCGTGGCTGTGTAATTTCTATTAATCAAATCAGCTCACTTACCCCTACGGAACAGTGCATTCTGCTACACAGACATATGCTATATTATTTTAGAGGACAACAGGTCTTGCACAAGGCAGTAAATCGTAATACATCTAAATCTCGAAGCAAAAGCACCATGAAAGCAAATTTTTCTCCAGATTGATGTGTGTTGATTCTTAGGAGAAACTGTGCATGGCAATATTAATGTCAACAAATCTGTCTGCTCTGTGTACCAGCAGTGAAAGACCTCACTGACATGACAGTAACCAAGTCCTTCCTCACTCTAATTCCAGTCAACACCAGAGCTGGCTTGGCAAATGTACACTCTAAATTTTCGCTTGGAATAGAAAAAAAGAAAAAAATAAGCTTATCGCTGAGTATAATATGGGAGAAGGCAGCAGTGACAGACAGCTGCCATATTAGCTATGGCAGTTGTTCAGACAGCTTACCATTGCAAGTTTAGTAATACGTGTGTACAGACACCTAACATTACTTCAAACACTGCAGCAGTTAAAAGGACATAATTTTTGTACAACAATATTTAACCTGAAGGACAAATATTACAGTCAGCCAACCTGCAGTCACTTCAGAATAACTCTGTGTGTTTTAGTCAGATTATTTACGCTAATTTAATACTCAATTAATAAGGCACACTTTGGAAACAATAGGTGCAGGTAATTCCAACTTGCAATAGGTATGGATAACAGTACAAAACTGACCACTGAAAAAGGTTATTTAAGTTCTCAACAAATTAGAGCTGTTGTTTCCTGAATACCAACTAGTAGTCTTTAGTATTTTCATAAACACAAAACAATATTCATCATCATTCCCAAATCTTAAAAACTTACAAGAGTAAATTAACATATTAAAAACACCTGGGTCACTGAGAAATTGATAGTTTGCCTTCTTTCCTGGCAAAGGAAAAAAAGATTACATACACGACACATTCACATAGTCAGTACCACCTTCCTTTTCCTGCTCACTGCCTTCTCCTACAGAGTACTGGCATAATAGTTTTTGAGGGTCAATTTTTGCAGCACTCCAGTAACATGATGAACTGTGTGAATTTAACTTGAATGTCAGTCACAACCAGAAGAGAAGTAATTGTGGCAGAGGAGTGAGCTGAAGGTCTTTGAGATTTATCTATTTCATCTGAAGGAGTGATAAGAGGCTGAACTAAAGTGATGGCATGAATTTTCCAGTCACACTGTCCTAATATTCCAGGAGGTGTCTGGGCACAGTGCCCAACAAACGGACTTGTGCAAAGCAAATTTAAAATCAAAGAATCCAACTAAAACAAAACAAAACAAAGAAACACATAAAAAATGTGGTGTGTAAAAATACACACACCACCAAAAAAACACCACACCCCAAAACTTCTCTATAATACATTTACTACTGGGCGGGGAGGCAAGCATCTCTGAGAGAAACAAAGGATTCGCAGCAGGTCAGCTTACTCAGTCCTCCTGCTTCAAGGCAAAATCACCTGTTATCTAATCTATTCCTGGTACATGCTGTGTCTAACTGCTTTTAAAAAAAACTTCAAATACCAACTTCACAGCTCCCCTGAAATTACTATTACTGGCAGAAACTGTTCCTCACATTTTTAGATAAAAATTTTCTTTGCTTCCTTTCAGGCCCACAAGTTACTGTTTCGATCACAGCCAATATGGAGAGCCATTTACTCCCTTGCCATTTGAAAAACTTCTATTTATCTAAAGAATGTTACTCTGCCTCCCAGACCCCTCATCTCCAAACCGAAGAGCCACGCACTTTCAGTTCCTCTGCTGACTGCCTATCCTCAAGACCTTCAGCCATCATTACTTCTGAACTTAGGACTTTATCCAATTAACCTACATCTTTCTTGAATGAGGTGCCTCAAAAGGATCTTGACACTCCAGCTGAAGCATGAACAAAAGATTAGTTTCAGTGTCTTGCACACACCACCTGTCCTTATAAAGATCAGTACAAATTTCATTGCCAACAATGTCACGCTGCTACAAAACAAATGGAACAAGTGACTTGCACTCAATTTGTGAGGAACTATGAAGTCTCCCTGCAGAACTGTTACCCATACAGTCATTTCTCCTATTTCTGCTGCTAACTACAATTATTTATTACTAGGACTTTGCACTTGTCTGAAAGAGAAATGAAATCAGTTCACCTAAGATGTATCTCCAATTTGCTAGGAATATTCTTCATTTTAATCCTGTTTCCCAACATACTTTCCATTCTTCTCTGCTTGATTATTACTTGTAAATTTAATAAGGATATACCATATTACATCACTCAAATCATTAATGAAAACACTAGCCAGCTGCAGAACACATTTCAACAAAACCCCACCTGATCTATTGCTGGGCAACAGTGAACAACTGATGACAGATTTTGGTCATCGTTGGGGTACAGCTTTCTCAAAACTTCTGCATTCATCACACACCATTTTCATCTGGATTATATTGCTGATGTGTGGCAACATGTCAAGAACCCTGTTTAAATCGAACTACACCACAGTCATTGATCTCTCTAGCCCTCAGACTTGTTAGGCTGCCAACAGAGAAAATACAGTTAATTAAACAGGATTTATTCTTTATAAATCTGTGGCCTACCATTAAATAGTATTTTTATAGTCTAGACTCCCACAAATAGTTTATCTGTTCTAGAGTTTCTTTGCTTAAGTTAGAGTTGTTTAAATAAAATAGCTCTATTTTCAATAAAGCAAGCCCTCCAGTCTTCTGAATCTCATCTCTCCCCACAGGAGTTCCCAAAGATAATCACAAAGAACAATGAGATTACTCTGAAAAGCAGCTGAGATACATTAGGATGACTATAGATATTGTTTATATTTGTATTCTTAAAATTTATATACATACACGTATATACATATGCACACAAAAGAACACACTCTCCTTTCTATGGAATACGTCCACATTTTGACAGCAACAAAGAAAAATAAAATAGACTTCTTATGTTTAAAATATTTGGAAAGATTTTGTTCTATTTCATGTCATAAGCATTACCAAAGATGGGAAAAACACAGACCATGTGACATTACTACAACACAAGAACAAGAAGTAAAAAGAAACTGAATTTTCACAAAGAAATTTAACTTTCTCCCTCTATCAAGCATTGTCTTATATTACTATATGACACAAACTTCATAACGAGCTGTAATACTATAGATAACTTCACAGTCTTTACAATGGTGTTCCCTTTTGGTGTAAACTCCAGGTTACTACATGTAGTAGAATACTAAAAAAGCACACTGAAACAGAGAAACCTCAACACTGGACAAGATGAGGTCCCACCAACACATTCCCCAATAAGGCAGGCAGAGAAGAGGTCCTTTTTCTCCTCCCATTTCCTCTAATTTTGATGCTAACAGACATCAGCTATTTCCAGGCTTTTTCTCGTTTAACTGATATCATGACCTACCTTGTTTACCCTAGAAAGGTGCTAAGTCCAATTTTTTTCTCATTTCCTCAAAAGAACTTTTCAGGCCCAAGATCACTGTCACCTTTGTGCAGATGTCACTAGTTCTGGAGTACACTCTAGAAGACAGGGCTACCACCACCTACATTATGCCAGCTACAAAGAGGCCTTCCATCCAGGCATAGCCACATAACTTCTTTCAAACTATATTTCACACAGTATCATGCATATCCTAAATATGTTTTCTCCATCCAAGCTACGCTTCTTCACAAGTATCATCAAACTTGAGCTTATTTCTTTGAATTTCCCTAAAGTATTCCTATTGCCACGTTAAGCCTAAATAACAGCGTAAGCTTTGCCCTCTCTTTATAAAAAACTGTGCTCGTTTTGGCTAGGGTAGAGTTAATTTTCTCCACAGTAGGTGTTATGGGGCTATGGTTTGCATTTATGCTGGAAACAGTGCTGATAACACAGGGGTGTTTTAGCTAATGCTGAGCAGTGCTTACACAGAGCCAAGGCCTTTTCTGCTCCTCACACCACCCCACCAGCGAGCAGGCTGGGGGTGCACAAGGAGTTGGGAGGGGACACAGCCGGGACTGCTGACCGCAACTGACCCCAGGGATATCCCACACCATATGGAGTCATGCTCAGCATGTAAAGCTGGGGAAGAAGGAGGAAGGGGGGACATTGGGAGTGATGGTGTTTGTCTTCCCAAGTAACCATTACATATGGTGGAGCCCTGCTGTCCTGGAGATGGCTGAACACCACCCTGCCCATGGGAAGTGGTGAATGAATTCCTGCTTTTGCTTTGCTTGTGCAGCTTTTGCTTTACCTGTTAAACTGCCTTTATCTCAACCCACAAGTTTTCTCACTTTTACTCTTCTGAATCTCTCCCCCATCCTACCAGGGAGGGAGTGAGAGAGTTGCTGTGTGGGGCTTGAGTTGCCAGCTGTGATTAAACCACAAGAACACAATACATATGTAGGGTTATCTCCATTTTACCTAGACTCCTGTAACTAACAATATTTTGCCTTTCATATAGAATTATTTAGCTTTAAAGTAAGGTCACAGTCCTATCTTCCCCCATCCTCTCTTCTCATAAGGTACATGGAAGGCAGTATTGTCCTGAAGCAACTTCTACATTGAAGACACTGAAAACCTTATTTAAATAGGCCCCTTCCCCTTCATTTTATGGCTGCACAGCTTAGTCACAGACCAACTCTGAGTTTACAAAAGAGCACGATTATGGCTGCTGAGAGAGCCTACCTACAAGTACTATATGCGCACAAGGTCATTCAAGTAAATAAATTCACTTGCTGTGAAATATAACACAACCACATAGGAACTAGGACTTTATTATAATTAAGTCTAGGCATTTATATGAATAATGATGACATCAGTTATAGGTATTTAACAAGCAAAAGATAAATCCACTGCTGTCCAGACCTAGCTCTGTAACTGACAGATGGAATTTACAATCTGTCCACAGTCAAACCGGACATTTGCTGCACAGCTAAGAATTTTTTCATCTTCATCTGATCAGTTACTGGCCACAGTTACAGACAGTAATTTCTGCATACCGACACAGAAGATAGCAGATTTCTTTAATACCTACAAAATTTCTTCTGTAAAAGGGAACTGTATATAGTTTACCATGTTCTTGTCACATTCTATTTAAACCTGATTAGGAATGTTTCTTTTTCACCTTATAAAATATTTGTATTAAAATATCACCAAGAAGCAGAGTCATGTAGGGCATGTAATTCACTGCATTAGGCACTATGTAACATCTGAATATGCCATTTGTGTTACCTATCCATACACTGAATTCGATTGTATAATAACGAAGAACGACCACTAGAGAAGCAGCTAATAGCTCATTCAATGTACTATCACAGCTTTGTTTCTACTTTGGTAGAGAACTCGAAGAAGATTGCTGGGAGGTGGACAAGGTGCAGCAGAAAGTTTGGAGGTTTATATACCTGTATCTGTACACGCACACACACACACACACATACATGTTAATCACATTTACTCTCTAAAAAATACATAGGGAATTAAGTTTTTTCTTCTTACTGTGCCAAAGCTAATTTCAATAGAATGCTAAAAATCAGACACAGAGGAATTTTAGAACTACTTTGGATTTAAGTAGAGATCTCAGTGAAAATATTACCAAATACTTTCAGAGTAAAGTTCCTAACATCATTCACTGAAGCTGGAGATCTGCAGACTACTAGCAACTTAACGAAGTATTCAATAAACAAAGCCGTTCTCAGTGAAAGCTACTATTTCTTGTAGTTCCTCTGATTGACCCATATTTCTAATTCCAATATTTTGCATTTTTATTGTATCTATTCCCATCACTACAAAATAAACTTCAAGACACAACTAAGTAAAAGTTGTAAGTGAACTAACATGGATTTGCTAAGGAAATATATGTGGAATACCTACTCATTTGTGTCCTCCGAACACACACACAGAGAGTACAACAGTATGTAAAAACAATGGCCAGTTATCCCAAGATTCTACCCAGAATAACCTATAAGCAATAAAAGGTACATTATACCATAGAAAGTGCAAAGCTTTCACAGTAACATCACAGTGCTGCTGATTTCAATTAAGCAGAAATTATATTGCACATGTACACCAGAAGTGTAAGAAACAATGGGAAGAAATTTTCCCTGAATGAGACAAAAGGGATATTCAGAAACATCTGGCTAAAAACACAGTTTAATATTAATCTTGGCCCTGACCCCCAATTCAAAAGCAAGCCTCCATGACACAGATCTCCCTATCCAATACCAAGCTTTAACACCACTCATGTCTACCACCTATTTACTGCCGCCAGATGTTGCAGTACTTCCCAAGCCCTCCCAAAGCTTTCATATCTCACCACCGAATAACCAGTGCCCAGTGTCTGTTCCCCATGCTTCCCACCCTCCCACTACCACAGAGCACTACAGCACATTTCCCATCTCTCTGACGCACAGCATTTCCACACCCTCACCCCAAGTGACCACAGCCTCACAGCATTCCTGCCCCGTGCCACCACCACCCTACAGATCTCTCACACATCCCAATGCTTTCCAAGGCCAGAAGCACAGCATGGTGCCTCCCCAGCCATACCCCAAAATCCAGCCTCCCTGCAACACACCATCTCCTCACTGACTCCCACTGCAGTACCCTGAAGCGTCTTGACTCCAGCCACTGCGCACTTTCCTCCCCTCTGAAGAAAGCTGCCCCATCTGCTCACCCAGTGAGCCACCACACCACCACACAGCACAGACACCTCCAACTCGCCACACCAGCCACTCCTCAGAGGGTGTTCCCATCCACTCTGGTGCTGGGAGTCACGGGCAGCTGGGAGGCAATAAGAATTCAGACCAGCCAAGGTGGGCAGCAGAGGGTAACAAAGAGCAGACAGCCAGAAGACAAGGGAGGGATGCAGATGCAGAGGGAAAAGAGAAGAAAGGAAAAGAGACCAGGAAAAGAGAAGGAGAGAGAAATTACAGTAGACAAGGGATTTTACAAGGCCATAAACCATCCAGAATTAAGAATTAAATTAAAGACCACAAGCCTTGGATCCTCCACCCCCAGACTGATGAAACTCAAAAGAGTTTCCTAAGGGGACATGTTTCCCTTCATCTTTAACCATAATAATTACTCAGACTTTTCTAAGCTTCAGGAAAAGACTAAGTATTTGAAAACAAGAAGCTCAAAAGACTGTGACACCTTAACAAAAGAAAGTGCAAGCTCTTTTTTAAATGGTAAAAGGAAAAAAAAAAGGGGGGGGGAGGGAAAGGAAGGAGAGTAATAAAAGGCATTTCCTTTAAAAGAATGAAATCCTAAAAGCTACACAAGATAAACATCTCAGGTTTTACCATTATACGGTACTAATTATTTTAATAAGATCTAGTATTCAGAGTAATCCCACAAGACTTGTAAAGTAGGTAAAAGACAGTATTGCTTTATATATCCTGAAGAGACATATAAAGTGTGAAGGGAGACCAAAATGGAAAGAAAATAAAGAATTCGAAAAAACAGAAAATTAAAAAAAAATAAAAAATTAGAAAAACTATCCTAGCTTAGAATGCTGCAACTGATGCTTAAGTGCTTCAGTCAAACTGATACACTAAATACATATATAAGCTTTCCATTTGCAACGCAGCGCTTGCTAATTATAAGACTAATTCATTGTCTAATAATTTTTTGATTACACAGTATAAAAAGAGCAGTAGTGACAAATATGCACAATAAACCTAAGGGTGATTCTGAATGTTTTATAAGTTCAGCCCTCCCACAACCTATTTGTGGAAGCTGAAATTTGAATACCATTAAACCAAAGGAGAAGCAGCTGGCAAGATACCATATACGATACCATATACAACACCAACAACTAATCTCCAAGACTAATGGGATGCTCCTCACTGCATCCTGCAGCACAGTGTGGAAGTACCCAAGCTACCTCCAGTACGGAAAACAATCTAGCAATGTAGTGTGAGCTTCATGAAAACTATTTCATCATTCTTCCTAAAACCAATAAAATACAGGGTAAATTAGTTGCTACTGTAGCAGAATGCTTCCAGTATCTGAACTAGGTTAGGTATCTGTATATCATATTATATACAGCTTTCATAAAGGCCACAGGGCCAATAATTTTCTTTTAGGATGTAGTGCAATATCTTCCAAAAACTAAATATCTGCTGCCTCTGAAAGCATTTTATACAAACACAGGCCAGTAAGAAATCAATTGCTTCACAAAAAAAGAACACAAGTTATTATCATAGAATTTTCATGTTATTAAAAAAATGAAAGTTCTAATGAGCTCTGTCCATACCATTTCTCAATTTAAATCAGTAAGTAGACAGCTAGAACTCCAGTAGAAAGTTTTGGGGGTTTTCTTGTGTCAAACACTAGTGTGAGTCATGTGAGTGCAAGCTAAAAATGCCTCTAAAAGTAACTAAGAAGGACTCACCAAGTTCATTAAGACTCTGGGCAGCTTTTGTTATCTCTCTGCTTCCTCCTTGCAGTTGTCCTTGAAGTCTCTTACTGAGATACAAGATGCGTATTATCCTCCGCAGCAAGTCACAGGCAGCCTGCAGAGAAATCACAGCATTAGGGGATACTATCAGTACGTTATGATCACATAGTATTAGGCCTCAAAAATGGAAATATTTTAACAAAAAAAGGAAATATGAATACAAATAAAAACAAGGAACTTTAGAACACTGCAATCCCTTTTCAGGATTTTTAACAAGATTTTATGCAATACAGACCAATACTTTCTAAAGCTGGTAATTACATTCACAGGGCTACTGAGATTATGCTATCACTACTGGCTAAAAAAAAAAAAGAAACTACACATGCAAAGCCTCCTGAAGTCTTTACTTTATGGATATCAAAATTAAGTTAAAATTAATTTAGAAAATATTTAGTATCTGACAGACTTTGAATCCCTTCCTAGAGTTTTAGAGTTTATAGAGTTTCAAGTTAATACCTTGAAAACTGTTAAAATGCACACATGAAAACATATACCAGTGAGTCATTTCAACCAATATTCAGTAGACTGCACAACTTCTCAGTCTCTTTCCTATGCCAGCACAAACCAATGAAAACACAAATATTTATAGTTCAATTTTATTAAACATCTAGACAGAACCAAAAGGAAAAGTTCAGAAAATCCCCACTGAGGCAAATCACCGAGAGCAGTTACTCTCACTGCTTTTGGCTCTGTATCATGCAGTCTGAAGTGCAAGTTTCCTGAGCAGTCTAACACATCTTAACCACATGATTTCTATTACCATTAGTGAGAACCAAGTGAGGCTTATCCTACTTTGAGAGATTAATGCATTAGTTTTTATCAATTCATTTCTTTAATTAGAAAAATCTTGATCCACATATCACTTTCATATCTGAACTGAATTTCTGCAAGATGAATCAAAAATAGCTTTTTATACAGCACACTGCTTCGCCAAATAAGAGGGCACACTACTACTAGTTTGCTTTCAAATTTAATTACTCTCTAATCCAATTGCGTACCTCTGGCTAATCTTTTTCCCTAGGTATTCAACTTCACTTATCTTCGGACCATCTTTACATGCCAAAAGATTATTTCTTTTTCATTTAATTGTTGCTCATTATCTCCTATCCCAAGAAACAATCTTAAAATGACTATCAAACTGAGTAAAAGATGGGAAAAGTTACATTTAGAAACAAGAGGAAAAAAAGTTTTAGCTTCTGGCCCTGTGAATTAAGAGGAGAAAAACCCAAGGACACTGAAAATGCACTCTTCACAGTGATTGTGCCCTTAACAAAGATTTTGTTTCATGCAAGTATTTCCATCTACACAAGTTGTCCAACTTAAAAAAACTCCCAGTCACTGTAAGGGAATGCAACATATGAGGACTGTATAATGGAAATAAAAAATTCTATCTAATAGTGGAGTTGTTCACAGCTGCTAGATCTTCTAACCTGACCACCTGCATAACCAAAGTCTGAATTAATTCAGGAAGCATTCTCTTCCTGAGTTGATATAGGATGCTTTTCTAAAGGACATGCTTTCATCCAAGAAGGAATGAACTGCACCATCCAGGCAAGAATTAATTTGGAAAAGGCCAGTGGCCTGAGTTAGTCCCAGTGGGTTTAGTAAAATTGAAAATAAAACCTGATTTTTCTGGAGATTACATATTAGTTACCTCCTGAAATTTAAAGCACCATATCAACACTAGTAAACATTATTGCTACAATTCAAGCAATCAAAAAGCCTCTTACTTCTAATCTCAGGTTAATTTTAAGAAATTATAGAAAGACGACTTAATTATAAAGAGAGGACCACTAAAAATGTGTCAGTTCATAGCACATACAGGCAATTGCATGTATCTGCCAGACAATACTGTAATTGGATGTACCAGAAATCTGAAGAAAGATGAGACAGTCCACTATCTTCAGACTACATTTACTATTCAGTTACAGTAGCATCAGGATGAAATCTGCTACTAGTGATTATTTTAAAGAATAAGTCTAAAATACAGAATTATTCTTTTTTAAAAGTGGGATTTTTTTTAATTGGCTATTAAAAGCATTTTTAAACACTGAGATATCTGAAATTAAGCAAACATGTAGAAACACTTGGTTAAACAGAGCTGTACAGAGAATAACCCTCTGAAGGACAAATTCTCTGCCTACATATTTCAGCTGCTAACTATTCCCATTTAGCTTGTGATCTACTATGGAAAGACTCAGTAGAGGACAGTAGGAAGTAAACTTTGTGAGTCTGCTGCTCCCTTGGGATGCCACAAAGCTCTAAGAACAGAGCAAGACATAATATACAAGACAAGCACACAGCAGAGATTTAGAATTCAGGACTAGATCTGAATTTTGACAATGAATTTGCAGCAAGTACGTTTATGAAAAAGCCAGACTATATTAAAAACAATTAAGGATGGTAAAATCCAGTTTTATGCAAGCTAAATATTCCTTCAGTTTGTGAGCAGTCCCAGAGCAATCAATGGAGAAACACTAAAATAACACCATTACGAGCACAAAAGTCTCTTCAACACCACACAGTTCAGCAAAAAATACCTGCCAACCCCAGAGATTTTGACAGAAGGCAACCTCTTTTATCAGTCATCTACCTTTTTCTACTTATTCTACCAACTGTACACCAACTGATAAAATGTGTAAGTTTGAAAGTGTACCATGCCACAAGTCTTGCATTTGGGAGCAATTTTACTTCACAAGCCCTGCCATCACCAGGAAGTGAATTGTCTGATGTGCTGTTGCCCTTCCTTCCTGAACAAACAAGTCAGTTGGGTAAAGATACTCCACGGTTATACATCTTGGGCAGGCAGGACAGTTGAGATTTCAAAGGCCTATTGACTCAACTCACTGTAAGTCCAGATTCATTTCATAATTCAGGTGTCCTGACCCTCAACTTCTCCTAGCAGCATAGTGCAATACAAAGCACTCGCTATATATCTGCCAACACAAGAAAGTTCATGCTGAGGATTAACTCCCACTGGCAGAGAAGCTGGAATCACCATTCCTCTTTCTACACTGAGGTAAGTAAGTGGATTTGGATGCTAGGAAGGGTAGCCTAGCAGGCTTCCCTTACCCTGAAACTCTTTTTTCTGACTTACAGCCAAGAAAAGCCAGATATTAAAAATTCCCTGGCACAGGCTGCTGACCCTGGATGGATGCTGCTTTCACACCATAGGAAAATCCATGTAACCCTGCTACAGCAAAGAGGAAGCCAAGAGCACCCAAGAAACAGTTCCTAAATTCAGGGCCTATTCTTCCCAGATGTCCTTGTGCAGTTTGACTTTGTGTAAGGTGAGGGCAGAAATGATCTTCATCTTCAGACTCAAATTCCTGCAACCCTTTCCACAAAGAACAAAAAATTCTGCACCTAAATTCTGCCACATGGAAATTAGGGAAGTTTTGCCCAGTGGCAAGAACAGTAACAGCTGGAGCTGAAAAGAACAGGAGAAGCAGCTGGACAAACTGGCTGAACAGAATGTTAAGAGCTTCCTGCTGAACTTCATGGTTACTGAAAGTAATGCAGAAAATAGAAATTCAGCAGAGAGACTACTGCAGCTGCTCCACCAGCCCCCAGACCAGAAACTGCATGACAGTTTGCAGCTCTATCTACTCCACTGTACAACAGCAGTCACCCACAGATGGCAATCTACTTAAGTGTATATCCACAGCTCAAATTTCAGGTACTAAAAGATAAGTTCCTAGTTCTGCAAAGTTAAGGTAAATTTGCGAAGACAAATAGTTCAAACAATAACTCATTAAAAACTTGTTGACTTGGAATTTGTTTTTCAAATCATAAACTGAATAGAAGGCAGCTACGTGACTCCTGAAGATCTATGGAATAGTTTTCAACTATTATAAAATTAACAGTGGAAGATGTGACACATCTCACCATCGGTGCGACACATCTCACCATCGTTGTGACAAACCCTCTCCCACTGCTATCCTCTAAGAGAGACCTACATTCTCCTGTAGACTCCATTTATATTCAAAAGACAGGAACAGCTACATACCTGGGCTTATAAAACTCCAGAACCACAACTGGCTTCAAAAGTTGCATCTTAACTATTTTGAAAGAATTAATTCCAAAACCCTTTACTAAACTGCAGCCAAGCATTATTAACTCAGAGGAGAAAAGAATCTTCTACACAACAGCACCGTAACATTTAATACCAAAATTACACAAACAGTAATGAGAATTTAGTTAATCTGTACTCAGACAACCCTTCCCTCTTCCCTGCATCTCTACAAACCTCACTTAGCTACTGCAAATGTCGTTTCCTACTTTGCAATACAAAGCACTTCTCAGTAGCTCATAAAGAGACATACAAAGACCGATTTGCGTTGAGAAATACTGACACTGAAATACGGGCTACTGGAGCATGAAAATCCCACCCATGTCTGACAACTGGGAAATGATACATGTTCAGAAAGCTTTAAATATATTTTTAATATAACTTACTTGGAGTTTTGCTAGCTGAGCTGTGCGAGACACTATTTTGTTGTAGGGGTCAACAATTTTGACTCTAATTCTAAGAATAAGAAGAGAAATTTATTTACAGAGGTATTAATAAATCACATGATAGAACAATTAAGAATTTCTACTTTCTAATCACATAATGAATGGCATACCTATCGACAGTACTTTGTAGAGCACCAATTCTAGTCTGCATCATTTGGAGGACACCTGCAAAAGAAAGCATATTTTTTCCATGCAATGCTTGTCAATTACTGAAAGACCTATTCTTCAAATCATTACAACTACTGCAGGCTATTTTAGCATTAAAATAAAAAAAAACTAAAAAAAAAAAACCCACAAAAAACCCACAAACAAACAAAAAAACCCCCACCAAAACCCAACAGTTTCCCCCTTCACAGAAAATTTACTACGAAACATGAAAACAGATTGAAATTAATAAAACACAGCATATTTGGAAACAAACTATACAGATAATAGGTCACTTACTAAATGTTATGGAAAATTAATTGATAGAGAACACAAACCTACAGAAGAAATACCACTCTGAAATCCATCATACATTAAGTTTCAAGTAATATTTAGAGTATGTTGCCTTCTAAGAGAATGATGATCAGGACTGCTGACGAAAGACATAAAACCTGATATAAACACCCGAAAATGATACACAAAAATGGCACAACCTATTTAATGCTATTTATCTAACACAGTGACTAGACAGCTCAGAGAAACCAACAAAGAGGACTGAGAAGATAACCAATTCTATTTCAAGGTTTTGTTCCTGTTCACAAGCATCTTTAGCAAAAACTAAGGCATCGATGTCATTGTGAGGTCATCTAATTTAGATTACAGAGCAAACTACCCTAACCATGTTTGTTCCAGATTAGTTTGGCAAAGCAGTACAATGAAAACCCACCAGCATGCTTGTTCTTTTCTTGTTAAGAGCAGTCAAGGGTAGCAGTCATTTTTGCAATATGGAATCAGCCTGCTGAGAATTTAATTAAGTTACACCAACCCAGGCCTATGAAATTATTTTTGTTCCAGTCATTGCTTGCCATTCTCAAACATGTTACATTTTTTGTTAAGCCCTGTTTACAAGCATGTCATCATCAAACTGGATAAAGCTGCAATATGATATAGTAAGACAGAAGACACATATAACTACTGCTAATAGTTTTATTCAGCTTGTCCTGTACTGGGACTATATCTCATGTATTTTGTATTAATATGCAAACTCCCATCTTCTCCATGTTTCAGAAGTATTAACTCAGCTTAGTGACAGACTCAGGAGTTCTCTGACATTTATACATGGAATAGTAGGCATGCAATTCTCACGCCTCAGAGGATGAAGACATGAGATATAGTGAAAAGTTGGCAGAATAGGCTGTATTTTCTACTCTACATTGCAATAATGGGGGGAGGGCCAGTAGCACAATGTTACTACATCTGTGACTGTGACATTGCTATAAAGCATATAGCAGCGCTCTTGACAGAAGGCAGAATAAGGATGGGTGAAAAGGCAATCAACCCTGTCCATCTGCTGCATAAGCTATGGGATGATACTATTTAGCCTACCTTGAGCTAACAGGTAGCTCAAGGTATCTATTGAGCTACCTATAGACAGAAAAGAAGTATGCATACCAGATCAGTGTACCATTTTAAAAGTGCACAGACCTAAAAAAGGACTCTACAAGTGGGGTGTACCAATTTGAAACGTTCAATTAGATTCACTTTCACACACCCAAATGACTGTGATTGCTGTGAATCAGCTCCATAATCTTCACTTGCTAACTTTCTTGATAAACATACCAAGAGCTATGTGTTTCCAAGTTCATAATTAAAGTTTCTACTGACATCCTTTTTTCTTCTTCTTATGATTCTTGACTCAAGCATTTCTTCTACAGCGACCATGTATCTCACAAGCAGAGATAAGAAAGTTTTGCAAAACCTGAAACATCTGCATAGACTTTTGATTTTCCTGGCAACTGCAGACTGAAGCTCCTACTGATGTCTCAAGCATCAAATATTTTTCAGGGTAGAACCTCCGCATGCTTCTCCTTCCCTCACACACAGAAATGGCCTCTTAAAGATCATAGCGCTAAGTAAATGGAGACAAATCAATACATTTGAGGAGTATTAGATTTTATTTTTACTTTGGGTTATTAACTGTAAAATATGCATTATTTACAACGCCTACCTTACAGACATTCTTTCCTCAGAGCAATTTCAGGAAGGAATGCCTTCAGAGACACCCATGATTTCACAAAACAACATTCCACTGAGCATAAATTGCTGGAGATCACGACTGGGAGGTATTTATTAATCACAAGACTGACTACAGATTCCTACCTACTTCTTATTTGGAGGGTGAACACAGATTCCTGTCTTCTTATGCTTAATTTTCCAACTGTCTAGAAAGCTATTCAGGAGCTACCATTGCTAAATTAAATAAGCATTTATTTATTTTTATAGCTGTACGCAAATGCCAACAATCAAATAGTGCATCCAGCAAATTCCAAAGACTAAAGAGATACTATAACTGTCAGTAACCAGAAATTCTCTGGTTATGCCAAAACCTGGAAGAAGGAGGAATACATAAATAACTTAGCAAGTTACAAAATGAAAGGGAAAAGGGGATATGCTTGAATCCCACAGTGTATGCAAATTAGCATGTTATAGAGGTAAATATCTTTCTCTAAAGAAAAAAAAAGAAGTTCCCAGCAAGTGACAAAGAGCAGAATGGCAGGCTTGGTGAGCTCCTTACACAAGAACAAAATATTGCAACTATTTTTCTATACAGATTCAATTGTTTGTAAGTAAGGCCTTTGAAAGTCTGCAGTTTATGTTAAAATCCAGATCTGAAACAGCAGAATAACATAAAGGTATGTATTTAACTTAGTAGCCCCCTTCTAGAAAAAAAATATCCCAATGCAATTAAGATTATGTGTTAAAGCCTCTTCGGCTAAGACTTGCAAACTACGCAACACATGCATCAGCAACATGCACAAACTTGGCACTTACAGGAGCAGGTATCAGCTAACATTGCAACAAAATTAGGCTTATACAGAAAAACATATTAAAAGGTCAGAAAGACTTGATTGCTAAAGTTGCTCAGAACTGACTATCAAAGTATGTTTTCCTATGAAGTAGTTAACTCCACAGAAGTACCAGTGAAATCTTCTCCCTGGAGCTCCACCTACTGACATCAAAAAAAAAGCTGCCACGTTACTCCTCAGCAGTAAGACCTGTAGCCTTAACATTAGGGGCCGAAGTTGGCAGTGAATGACGTTCCCTGCAGAGATATTAATAGCGCTTCCTTCATTGTAACAAGTACCGAGCACAACATAATGGTATTTACCTTCCAGGGATTCAATTCCAGTTGCTTGGGCCAACAGGTCTTCATGTCTTGCAACAACCTTAAAAAAAAAAAAAAAAACAAAAAAACAAAAAAAAAAAAAAACAAATCAACACAGAAAAATGAGGATGTGTGCCTGAAAGGAATATCAATATATCATCATCGTTCCCACATTGGGCTTTTAAGTATCTCATCAACCCCACCTTAACAGACACAGGAAAAAGCAGCCACACCTTGAAGATGAAAGGTTTCAGAACAGAAAACAAGCTCCGAACAAGAAGAGGGTCAGTAACTCCAGCACAGCTGACATCTTAAAGCCAGCAGAGTGATCACACTTCAACACACCATCATAGATAATAATTGCAAATTTAGACTTATTAATCACACAGTAATAATTACACTCAACTTGTCAATATTCTCTATGTATGCCATTTAGAAACTAGTTCCCAAAGAATTTACCAACCAGGGGGAGGGAGGAAGCAGATTTTGAAACTACACACAAACTTAGCACGCATTCTCACTGCAAGGTGCACTGTGGATCTGTGGTGTCTGTGTAGATTTTACTAAAACCCCTTCTACTATCCAAACTCAAAAGCCTTCTTGAAGGTGTGGAGATGTGTTAACATAGGTTATATTTGTGCTGCTAAAGGTAAAGGGAAGCCTTAGAGCCTAGGCTACTCTCCAGCACAGGATTAAGGGGTGCAAGTTAAATCACTCCCTGTTTTATCACAATTGTCATCGCAAAACACAGGCCAGCATTTCTGATAGGTGACATGATCATTTGGAAAGAGTCAGGGAACATCCTTACAAGGAAGAGCAGAACCTCCATGTATAGAGAGATTAGCTGCAGAAACTGAAAACAAAACACCATATGGCTTCTTGGTAAGGAGTATTAAGAGTGAGCTTGACTGAGTTAAGTATCAGATTCACTACTAGTTTTGCTGCAAGCTGTACCTTTACTTACTGCTTGCAGAGTACACTGGGCAATTTCAGAAGCAACAATATCATAAGATTACTAAACTTTTGACAAGTTTATATCGACCACCCCAGAATAACAGGTATGCTTTAAACTTACTTGTAAATGAAGCTCTTTATCCAACTGACTAATACCTTGGGCAAGTTTTGCCAGTTGCTCAGCTATCACAGCCTGATGGATAGACTGGGAAGTATAAGCTTTCACATCAAAGTCTTCTCTGAAGAAGTCAGCATAACATTCTGAAAAACATTTTGATTTTACTTTCACACTTTGGAACAGTTAAATATTATTTCTGGACCTAAAGCACACAGTTCTCGGACCCTCGGTTTCTCCAAATGTAACAGCTTATGTTCTCATTATCACACAATACAAACGTGACACCATTTTGAGAAGAGACCACAATCAAGAGAAACAAGTTTGGAGCTGATGACTAGGGTTTGGGGTTTGGGTTTTTTTGTAAATAGTGATAAAGACTCATATACTTTTATTCCCCATCGCCTTTTATTGAGTAGAATATACTAAAAAGTATTGATAACTTCTTCAAACTTTATAGTGCAACCCGGGTGAGGCTGTTGAGGTTGTACCCATAATCAAACACACACACCAATCACCTTCAAATCACTGAGGATTGAAGTGGCGTAAGACACAACTTCATGAAACCAAACCGGGCTCTTACAACGGCACTGCTTTATCAACTACTGAATTAACAGACGATACTGAGAGGATGACTTTGGGTGAAGCAAGACCCCAGTTTCCACACAGCACATGCTAGTATTACCGAGCGCCTTCGCCTGTCCTTTCAGTGCACTCGTTCTCCCTTCAGGAGCAACACGCCACCTCGCCGGGCCCCGCCACCGGGATCCTCGGCCGCCAGCGCAGGGCTCCTCACGGGAGGCTGGCGGGGGTCACTCCCCGGCGCCGGCCCTTCCCCCGCCGCCGAAACTTCCCGTGACTTGACAGCGGGGGGGAGCGGGGACTGTCACCGCCCTGCTCGCCCCGGCCCCGAGAACCGCCGCCTCTCCCCCGCCGCTGCCCGCCCTAGCAAAGGACCCTCCGCCTCCTCCGGGCCGCCCGCGGACGGGACCCCGGCACAGTCTCGCCGCCGGGGTCACAGCCGGGCGCTGACCCCCCCACCAGCCGCCGCCGAGGGCCGCGCCTCACCGTCCGCCAGCAGCTCTGCGAGGGCCGGGGCCGGGGCCGCGCCGCCTGCCCCCGCCTCCTCCATGCTGGCAGGTGCCGGGAGCCCGCGCGTCACTCCCGGGCGGCGGCGCGCCGCGATGATGGCGAAAACGCGCGACGGAGCGGGGCCGCCCCAAGAGCGGCAGGGCGGCGGCGGGGCGGTCGCGCACGTGGTGAGCGGAGGGCCGGGCCGAGCCGGGCCGCGGGGAGGGGCGGGCGGCTCCGGCACCGCGCGGGCACCCAGCTCAGGCCGGGGCGGTCGGGCCGCAGCCCTGCTGTGCAGGGAGAGGTGGAGGGAGCCGGGCCTGTAGGGGGAAGGCGAGAGGCAGCGGGCCTGGGCTGGAGCAGGGGAAGCTTTCGCCTGGCATGAGGAAAAGCTTCCTACTTGAGGCCTGTGGGGCAGGGCAGGGGCTGCCCGGAGCCCGCTCTGCGCTGAGGGGTGGCTGAGAACCTCCCCTCCAGCCTGAGCGAGACGTGAGCCCTGGGTGGGTTACCCAGAGAAGCTGTGGCTGCGCCATGCCTGGCGGTGTTCAAGGCCAGGTTGGAGCAACCTGGTCTGGTGGAAGGTGTCCCTACCCGTGGCAAGGGGTTGGAACTAGATGAGCTTTATGTTCCCTTCCAACCCAAACCAGTCCGTGATTCTGTGAATGAAAACATAGCGGTGTTAGAGCGTGGGGATGGCAAAGTACAACGGGGCGCGGGGCCGGTGCGCAGCAGCTGGCTGTGGCAAAAGGCTTGTTCCGACACCGCAAGCGAGGGCCTGCTTGCAGGACGCTCTACTGAAAAGCAAACTGCTGCATGGCCTGTCAGAAATAGCTGAATGACTTCTATTTCAAACACTGCTTATTTTTCCAGATGTTAAAAAGATTGTTAATTATACATGATTGGTGACCTAGAAACTAAAGAATGCCAGCTGAAAGATCCCATGGATTTGTTTCATTCTGGGCAAGTTGTAAAAATATGTGCCCCCATGGTCCGCTATTCCAAGTAAGTAACTGTCATGTCAACTATGTTTTCAGTATATTTTCAGTGAGGAAGTTTATCTTGACTGTAAAAACTGGGGATGATTACATTTTTCTCCTTTATTTAAGACAGACAGATGTGGGACATATTTCATCTTATGATAATATTAGACATCCCCAGAGTACTGCATGTCAGAACAGCGTTTTAGAACAGGAAATGTCTAATCAAGAAAATGTCTTTACTCTTTATTTTTTAATTTTCATGTGTCTGCAGGTTGGCTTTCAGAACCTTGGTTAGGAAATACAGTTGCGATTTGTGTTACACACCAATGATAGTGGCAGCTGATTTTGTGAGATCTGCAAAAGCTAGAGACAGCGAATTCACAACAAACAGAGGTATTTTTTTTAATAAACTGTTGCCTTGTCAGAATGTTTTATGTGGTGATAAGCCGAATTGGCCAAGTGAATGAATGTCACACAGCTTGACATCCATTAACAGTTTTGGTATACTGTATCTGGTTGATTATAAAACCATAGAAATATTCTAGGTAAAAGTAAACACATTCCAGTGACAGTGTGTCAAATGAAATAGTGGAAAACTGAGATCTGTGGTGGATTGACCACACATAGGTGGCCATCAAGCGTGATCCCACACAGCTGTTCACTCATTCCTCCTCCACCTTCCCAGTAGCACAGGGGGAGAACAGCAAGAACAAACGCAAGAACTCATAGGTCAAGATAAAGATAGATTAGTAAGTGAAGGAAAGAAGGAGGGAAAAAAACCCCAACTGATGCAAAGGCAATCACTTCCCACCTAGCACTAGCAGACCAATGCTGAGCCAGTCTCCAAGCAGCAGCCACCTTGTTGCTACCATCCAGTTTTATTGCTGAGATTGATGTTATATAGTGTGGAATATTCCTTGGGCCAGTTTGGGTCAGCTGTTCCAGCTGTGTCCACTGCTGATTTCTTGCCCACTCCGATCTATCTGCTGGGATCAGGAGGAGGCAGAATAAGCAAAAGAGAAAGTTTTGACACTGTGCAAGTACTGTGCAGCAATAGCCAAAACACTGGTGCATTATCAACTGTTTTTGTCACAAAATCCAAAGCACAGCACCGCATAGGATGCCATAAATAAACATTAAACAAATGAAAAATTAATTCCATCCTAGCCAGACCCAGTACAAGATGGTAGTAATATTATTTTCCCAGCAATTGCTATTTCTTGTGCGTTTCAGAGATGAACACTTAACTCATTGCTGGGAAAAGTTTTCTGGTCTCTAACAAAGATGAGTGTGGATAAAGGTGAAAAAGATACCAATACAGTGGAATTATGGATTGATAAAAGAAGCAGGGTTTCAAATTACCTGGGGTGAAAAGTGGAAGGGGCTGTTGTCATGGAACCAGTAAATTGGTTGGTAGACTTGAGATATTGAGTGTGATAAAAAGGAGTAAGAAGAGACCAGGAACTTGTGGCATGGCTAGCGTTGATGAGGAGAAGCAAAGCTTCAGGCATGGTTCAGAAACATAACCAGAACACATACAAAAAGTAGTACGAAGTCCTTATTGTAAAGTGAAAGAGACAAGCTGTATGAAATATGTGGGTAGAGGTGACAGTAATGATACAGACCTGCTGGCATGAAGTGGCTGCAGTAGAAGAGTATAACAAGGAACATAGAAGCATAGGCTGTGACATAGAATGAGGAGAGCACTGCTAACGTGGTAGTAAGATCAACGTGTAGGATCCGTGAAGTGTGATGATTTAATCTATTCAGACCACTGAATTGGTGGGTTTGTAAGTGTATATATAATAGTGGGGGAAGTATATTTCATTATTTTAGTACCGGCTGTTTACTGTGGTGTGTTGTACAGATAGAGCAGTTACAGAGAAAAGTCACACTGGGAGGCACACGTAGATTCTTATTAGTGGATATCAACTTAAAAAAAAATAAAAAAATTAATAATTCTTTGTAAAAAATAAGAAAGACCGTAAGTGACAATATATATGGCTCAAAGCTCCACCAAGCCCCTAGTTTGCCCCCTTTGAATTTACTTACATTTCAGATCTACACAATGTCCTGTGGCACTGAAGTTCCACAGGTCAGTTTAGTAGTGTATTCTGGGGGATGCAGGGATGGGAAAAAGAGAAATTCTCCTTTATGCTGTAACTTTGCTGCCTGATAAGAAGGGGTACAAATGAAATGTTATAGTATTGTAAACAACATCTATTCTCTATTCACTTCTTTCATCATGGCCTTAGTTTTATAGGCGTCTAAAACATTGTGCCTCGGACAGTTTTGCCTAGAGTATAGTATTTACATTATTAGCATTCAGGCTTTTAACAAGTAGCTTCACAACAGGTTGTGAAATTTTACTGTGGTTTTTTGTTTGACTTCCTGGGCTGTTTGGTGCTAAAACAAATTAATATCGCTAGGCTCAATATTTTTATTACTTAATACTCAACCAAATATCCCAAACTAGGAGTGTGGGATTATTCCAGAATATTAGCTGTAACAAAGTAAATCTCGACAGCTAAAGCACTGTATTAAATGGGCTCTGTTTTGAAAATATGCAAGCGATTTTTTTTTTTGCTTGCTGGATTTTTAGGTGACTTCTAGAAGTGTCTCAGCTTGACTGAGAGGGCACTGCTTTCTGACTTAAGTTCCACTACTTCAACAACTACATATTTTCCACTAAAACAGAAAAATCATCAGAAGCAGTTGTGGTCTTTTCAGTAACAGAAGCTCACTTGCTTTGTGCATTTGTTTTATCATCTCTTTCCATCATTGCTCAGATATCCCCCTCCCTCTTAACCACAGCAATTGTTTATGTGGAATGTGAGTGCTAAGACTGTTTGAGATATTTTTAGATGCTTTTAATGTAATACAGTAGCTGTAAAAGAGGAGAGCATGTTCCAAATGACCATCTGGCTCTCTGCAGGGGCTTAGTGAATCACAAATAGTTCAGCAGACCCGAGTTGAGGAGCACTGACACTTTGGTTTCCCACTTGAGACGAAGCTGCTAAAGCTGCCTCTGCCCCTGTGTTCTCATTCCAACTCTGCATATCACATTGTGGATAAAAATCAGCCATGTTGGCACAGAAGAAGAAAAAGATGGGCTGGGGTACGGAAGGGAAGAGCTTGTGTGGTGGTTGGCTCTTTTCTGAAAGGTTGGTTCTGTAAGCAAGTTTCCTACCTGGCAAGAGAGCCAGCCATGTCAGCAAAGCAAAGGGGCAGCATGCAGACAAGAAAGGGCAGGTCAGGAGGGGAAGCATAAAGATTGCTGAAAAAGAGAGAATACTTAATTTCACATATCATCTTTATGAAAGACGAGTGTCTGACCAGTTTCAGTCAGAAAATGTGTATGTTGAGCCTGCAACTGTCTAGGACAGATACACCTCTCTTGATAGGCGTACTCATTTAGTAACCACTGGCGAGCTATCTCTATTTGTGATCCAGGGCTCACAGAGTCACAAAATAGTCAAGTTTGCAAGGACCTCTGTAGGTCATGTTAGCCAGCCCCCTGGTCAAGCAGGGTCACCTAGAGCTGGTTGTCCAGGACCATGGCCAGACAGTCCATAAATTTAGAATTTGGGGTTGTTTTATTATTATTATTATTATCATCATCATCATAGGGGGGTTGGTTGGTTTGTTTGTTTAATCTCTAAGTACCTTTTCATTGGAGTAGGTGATCATCCATTGATTGTTCAGTTTGCTGCTAAAGAAGCACAGGTTTTGTGTGATGCTGCCCGTATCATCTGTCCTTTTGCAGACGGAATAGACCTAAACTGTGGCTGTCCTCAGAGGTAAAGATTTGAAAAAGCTCAATGAAATAATGATGAAATAATTTGAGATTAAAGAATGCTGGTCTTCATTGTCATAGTCATTTCTGTCTTAACTTAAAAATAGACTTTGAGAGAGAAAGAGCTTTTTAACCTGTCAGAAATGTCTATGTGGCAAGACACTGTTCTGAATGTTCTGAGATGCCTGTCACCATGGTAAGACTGGGAAAACCAGGTGTATTTGCCAACTTGCCTTTTTCATTTCTGAGATACTGAGTATTGGCTCAAGAAGTGAAGTGTCCATTCCTTCTCAGCAGCTGTTAAATATGCATTACCAAAACCAGCTTGTTGCAAATAATTTGTAGAGTGTTTTGAGAAATGATGTAGCAATTGCCAAAATAATGAGGCAAGTCCCTGATGTCTCAGACTTCTGCAAGTGAAGGATAGTCTCTAAAATGTAATTATACAGATTACATTATTCAGGAAGTGCTGAAAAGAGTTTCTTCCATCTTTTATTAGGTTTATAAGTACAGCGAATTAGTGATCTACTTCTCACTTAAGTTGATAAAGATTTTGTCTTGACAGTGAAACAGAGTAGTAATGCACAAATGAACATTCTTGCTAACTGGTTCAATTGAGAACCATTTATTACATGCTTGTCAGGCAGCCTTTTTCTTAGTGAAGACCTCAAATGTAGGAAAGCAAAAGATAATACTACGGTGCCAATACTTGTCTATTCTAATTAGGTTGTCTTGACTTAAAATTATAGTATTTGAGAAAAGTCTTTTCTGGAGAGATCTGAGACTTCAGAATGGAAATGAATTATTTTTTTTTTAAGCTAACTACAGTTAAGTATGCCAAACTCTAAGTTCCTTTTAGGACAAAAATATATGCTTACATTTGAATCCTTTGTTTCTTGTGCATGCTGTTTTCAAAATAGCAAAGCTTTGTGCACTTAATCTGCCTTTATAAGAAAAAATATTTAAGAAAAAATCTGTTGCTGCTAAGTAGAAGCAAAGGTTATTTCACGCCAATCAGAATAAAGTGTTCCGCAGTTGAGGAAGAACAGAATATTACTGAACTCAGATCCTTCCCTGCACTTCAAAAATCTGCCTTTTCAATCCAAAGTAATTTTCTGTTTAGAAGAAATCCATGATCCAGTGGAAGGGGAAACATGAATTTTTTTATTTTATGTACGCTGTAAACCACTGTTGATTAAATGTTAATTTATCTTCCTTTGAGTCCATTTTGTGGACAGAAGATTGAACTGGAAGAGACTAGTAACTTGTCCAAATGGAGACTGAACTAGGATCTAAAAGCTGGTGCCAAACTGCCCACAAATTATTGATCTACAGCCAGTACTATCTCGGTCTACTCAAGCACACATTTGGAAGGTTGTAAGGAAAGAAGCCGATGTATCTGACTGAAATTGATCTGCATTTTTTCAAATGTGGAATACAAATGTTCTTTTTCTTTTAAAGGTGGGCGATGGCAGAAGGTTATGGTGCTTGCTTAATAAATAAACCAGAGCTTGTTCAAGATATGGTGAGACATGTACGGAATCAGATCGACAAACCGAGATTTTCAGTATCTATTAAAATAAGGTAGATCTAACCAAAGTTTTGTTTGTGGTACATGGAATAATCCTTTTAATTTTTTTTAAGAAGCATGTTTGTGTAATAAATACACTGTGTGTAATTCTGTGAATATAATATTACACATTATAATATTTTCCTTACATGTGAAGACTGCTGAGATTTTTTTGACCCTAGATGAAAGAATATCTGGGAAAAGTAATCCCAGACTTAGATAGTAGAACCAGCACAGGCTTTGACTACTTACCCAGGTAACATACTGGATGCTATGAGTTTTCTTGCAATCCAACTGACATGAAAGTACAAGTTAAAAGGTTCATGGTTCCATAAAAGAAAAGCAACACAGTGTGTATCATCACAAGGATTTACTTTGTGAGCTGCTGGAGGCCAGAGCTACGTTTGCTGCTGGCTATAAAGGGAAGGGTAACAAAACTGGGAGCTAGTCCCCACAGCTGCTGCAAGGAACACATCCTGCTTCCATTCTGTAAACTGTTGCTTTGCATTGCTTTGTACCACTTCTGCTATTCATCCACACATCCCATATGGCTTTTGTATATTTGCCAGTTAAGTTTCAACAGAGTTTGCAATCTTTTGTGAAAGAGGAACTACTATAAATCAGATTTTTTTTATTTTCCACAAAGTAAGCAAAATAATGATGTTTGGTTTAGAATCTTTTGGGCACCCTTGCTCAATCTCTGTAAAATTTATCATGTACATTTCAGAGATGTGATATAATTAGGAAATGATAAATAGTGGTTTCCATACATTAAACTCATATGTCTTTATTAAAACAAACCGACCAAGCCTCATTATTTTACAACAGTAATATTTTCTTTATTTATAGTTATTTCTACAAATCTGTGATAACTCCTCCTTATGGAGGACAGCTTTTTATACAGTTCAGGTAACTTACTATCTAATGTTTTCATTCTGTGGAATTGTAGGATCCATGAAGACTTAAAAAGAACAGTTGACCTGTGTCAAAAAGCTGAAGCAACTGGAGTTTCATGGATAACAGTACATGGGAGAAGTGTAGAAGAAAGACATCAGCCTGTACATTATGATGCAATTAAAATTATTAAGCAAAGCATGTCTATACCTATTGTGGCTAATGGAGACATTAAAACTTTAAGAGATGCTGAAAGAGTTCATCACTTGACAGGAGCAGATGGTAAGATTAAACACTATTTTCTAAGTAAACTCATACAAATGAGATTTCAAAGTATTTAGCTATAAGTAGGATATGATTTGAGTTCTTTACACTCTTCGAGGAGACGAAGGAGGGTGTTTTAGATGCCTTATAAACTCATAAACAGAATCACTTGTAATCATACAAGCACTAGAGCACTGCTATTCAAAGCCACAAATAATGATTTCCAAGGCAAATTACAAAAGCTCTTTGCTTAATTATGCTATCTCATCACTAAGTAGTGGAGTTCAGGGGGACCTTCAGACATTCAGTCTATCTCTTTAGGGAGCTGAACATCTTTTAAAGAACTGTAAACTTCCACTTGGAAATCTCTACTTCGTGCACATAGGATCAGATTTCTTACCGTAAGAATATGTTGGGAAAAGGAACTATTGTTAAGCCAGATATTTAACAGTTGAGATGGTTAGCTTCAAGGACACAGTGAGGTATTGCACTCTCATATCTGTGTGTGTTTATCTTGTCTTACACTTCAGTGGTAAAATTTGAGGATTTTTTGCAGGATTGCCCTGCAGTTATTTAGTCACAGTAGATTCCTGCAACCATCTATAGTTACAAGACAATACAGAAATTCAGTACATGTTTTGAAGAGGGGATCTGTACCTACACACTTTGGTCTTTCAGCTAGAGAACAACAGGACAGAAAAGAGTGTCATAAGGAAAAGTTCATGTGGCAAGTTTCTTTTGACACTATTGGTGTTTTATAGCAAAGATCAGTTGAACCAAACTGCTGTGCTGCTACAGTGACTTTCCTCCCAAATACAAAGCAGAGAGGAAATACATATCAGAAAAGAATATTTTCATATCCCACCTGACCTTCAAAAACAAAATTATAAAGCATCAGTTTTTTTCTGTCATGTACAATAGTGAAAGAAATTTTTCATTTTTTATCTTCCTATCTTTTAAGAAAAGACTAAGTATGATAGCCTGTATGTTGACAGTGCAGGAAAACAGAATCCCTTAACCACAGAAAAATTACAGTAGGACTTGTATGGGTTTATCTGACAATTTGGGATTACAGTTGCAAATACACTGGCTTGTTCAGAAAGATTTAGTGCAGATCAAGAACCCTGAGATTTATATAATTGAGACATTGAGCTCTTACTGGAAGAAGGATTCTAGGTCAGCAAATCAGCTGAGTTGCACTAAAAATAACTTAGCTTAGTGTACTGCTACTCTTGCATCTTTCCATTGTAATATTATGTTAAAAAGGCAGGTTTGTATGTGTGTTGCAAATAAAACCAAAATACAATTGAATTGCAGTTTCAAAAGTAGGGAAGAAAGGCTTCTGTGTCCTGAGCTTCATTTCACAATTCTGGAGAGGTCAATCTGGAGACATCATCAAGTGGAATGTATTGACAGGTGTTGTAGGTACTCTGAGGTTTAGATTGTTAAATGTGTTTCTCCAGTACAGCTATTAATACCCATCCCTGTTGTTCTCCCATTACTTGCCTGTAAGCTTTGGGTGGTTGTCCTAAGGGGGTGCTATAAAAAACCTACAGGAAGATTTAATGTAAAATTTAAACTATAATGTAACTTACTGCTTTAATTTCCAATTTGAAGGTGTAATGGTGGCTAGAGGACTCTTAGCAAATCCAGCAATGTTTGCAGGATACGAAGAGACACCTTTGAAGTGCATCCAGGACTGGGTTGACATTGCTCTTGAGCTTGGAACTCCTTTTACATGTTTTCACCACCACTTAATGTACATGATGGAACGCATAAGTTCAAAGCAAGAAAAAAAAGTTTTTAATGTTTTATCAAGTACCTCAGCAGTACTAGATTATTTGAATGACCATTATGGTGTGTGATAACTGAAAGTATTTTAGTTCTATATGAACTTGTATTTTTGCAATTGTTGATACATTGTTAAAGTTTTAATTGAGTTTCTACTTTTTAGTCACATTCCTATACTCAGTATTTTCAAAGTTTTCAGCATAACATTATGATCAGGGTGATATTTTATATTTTTACTATTTTTATGTCAGCATTTTTAACGCTAGAAAATATTCCAGACTGCACAAATGTGGAATTCTCTTTCCAATGCACTACTACACAGAGGATCGGCTATTGTAAGACTCCAGTAATTTTAATTTATTTTTTCACCAAACAATTGCATACAGCACTGTTTGCAAAACTAGGGCCTTTCTTACGTAAAACCTCCTAAAATCAGAAGGACTACTTATAAATAATACCGAGAATTTCAGACCAACAGAATACAAAGGGATCAATGATAGAAGTTTTTGACTTAACTTCAAAATTTGAGTAGATGTTTCAAGCCTTCAAAAGACTGTGAGGCCTTGAAGCCCAGCAAGGTATCCTCTTTTAAATTAGATGTTGCTTTTGCAGACTAAAACTTTCTATGCTTACTTACAACTCAGAAAAATTCCACACTTCATATAGTGGAAGAAACCTGGAACAGATAAATGATGATGGAAAGAAGTAAGAGTAAAATGAAGAAGTAGTTTAAACTATCTCAACGTACAAACTTAGCTGAATCTAAAATACAAGACTTGAAAGTTCAATCTAACTAAATTCAGTTTTGTTTATTTACTGTGTAATGATTATATAAAAGATTAAATCCCTGTCATCTACCAAAACAGAACTTTACAGGTCAAAGAAAAGCCGACAGATTTTCTCAGTGGGGCTCTTGCAGTCCTTTCTGCCTGCCGGTATGTTGCTTATCAAAGCGTGACAGCCACTTGGCTTTGAATCTTTGTATAGGAGGGAAGTAGTGAAAATCAGAACAAGACAGTAACATTACACACCAGCTGCACTTGTTCTGCAAGGGAAATTTCACAAATCTGTACAGTACAATTATTTGTAATCAAATAATTTGTTTTCTTTATAAGTTTACACAGAAATTCATATCAGAAATTGCTTCGTTTTCTGCCTCAGACTTCTGTGAATATACAAGTGATTAGTTCTAAATTTTCTAAATAAATAACTTGGTTTTCTATACAATTGTACTTATTTTTATTACGCCATAAACTGTGACAACCTGGGGGAGGGGAGTTTGCTTTTGTTGATACTCCCCAGATCATTTAGATATCTAAATTCTCATAATTTTTCAATGCAGTGGTATAAAAGGTTATTTTTCATAGTGATTATGTTTGATTTAGGCATATGAACATAAGTTTGAAAGGCACGTCCTGAGTCATCAAGTCTAGTTCACTATTTAAGACAGCGGAGTTACATAACTCTTCCGATACGGTCACCTTCCTGATGTGTTAACAAATGGAAAACTACAGACATGCTTTGCTATCATAGGCTAATTGAGAAAATCTCTGCAACCTTTTTTGGTGCAATAGGTTCTCCATTTTTTCAGCCAACTGCTTTTTTTACTCTTCTGGATTGTAATTTTTTGTTGACATTGGATGAGCACAATTACATGTTGTATTCCAAGAAAAGCCCCCAGCAATGTCTTCTGCAGTTAATACTTCTCTTTCTGATGCTTCACGTTTCCTCTACTAAGGTTCATCATGTAATTTCTAAGCTCCCAGTTTTACAGCAAAAGTTCTTATTTCCCAACTGCATGTCATTGTATTTAGGACTGCTCAATTTCCAGTCTCAAGTTCATCCAGCTATAGCGCAATACTCACTTCTCCTCAGTTCTGAAAATGCCTCCAGCCTTCTGCATTAGAATTAAAAAGTAAAACCATACAGCTGAAATGCAGAAGAAAGGGATTATTGAAAGTACTAACCAAGCCCTGTGTTAGCATTTCCTTAAGATTTTTATGAATTTGGCAAGCCGCTATTACTTGTCCCATTAGCCACAAGGAGCAGAGAAGAAAAAGTTATTTATTATAATTAACGCAAATGCAAGGCTTGCCTTTTTTTTTTTTTTTGTAGTGGGGAAGTTGAATTTCAGAGGACTTGAAATACCTTGACCTATTTAGGAGTTGAATACTTGATGATTTTGAAGGTAGCAGTTGTTGTGCCTGTGTGAGATCAATCATAGAGATTTCTGCCTGAAGTACAAGATCTAGGTTGCTGTTAATACCTAATAATTAAAGAGTGCTTTACGTGGCCAGTTATGCACCATAAAAGTTCACAGAAGTTTATCATCCCTTTCTAAGAATGAAATTAATTGTAAGCCGCCTTCCCTTGTGAATTTTGTATGCATCTGAACACACACTCCACTGTGTTGATGTAGAATAAACAGCAAAATCGGAGTTTATAGCCGTGCTCTGAACAGCCATACTGTTCTAATGTACCTAAATTGCTAAAGATGGGAGTTAGCTATTTAACTCCCAGCATTGTTTTAGTGTATGGTCATATTTCTCATTATAAGCCATTTGAATATGGGAAAATCCTCATCCCCAGTTTAAGGCCACTAGATAGATTCCTTCCCCTGTATATGTTACTTACAATGTCACCTGGTACTCAGTCTTTTTCAAATTTGAGTCTATTTTCTAATTTTCAAATTTTTAAAAGTTTTTCTGCAGTAACATAAGATACAAAGTTTTGTTTCATATTTTAGGTCCTTTGCCTCCTGCGACTGGTCCAGCTCTTTGTCCAGGGTGCTAAGCCACCCTGCACAACAATGCCATATTCTTGTAATACCTTTATTTTCTTACAACTTTTACCCTGCTGCAGTAATCCCTCACGCAGCCCATACAATACCATTTTCTCTGTTCCCTACTGATAAGTTGTTTCTTAGGTCTCTTCTCTGTCTTGAGTTAATGCAGTGTGTAATGATGTTATACAAGCCATACAAGCTGTCATACAAGACAAAGTAGAATGGAACAAGTTTGAACTTTGCCTTTGTTTCAGCAGAGGGTTAGTCAGATTTCTGTCCTCTCACCAGCTGCTAATACACAGGCATTTCGTACTCCTGAATACCTTGTCATCTTACTGGTGGGAGAAAAAATCATTTCTTTTAGCTGTAATGTCTTATGGTTCATGAGGTTTTTATCCTAAAGCAGCCAGCCATTATATATTTTGAATGGCATATTTATCACACTGTAGGATAGGCAGCCTTAGATCAACAACCCAGACTTGTACAACTTCAGTTAGAACACCTTCCAGGAGTGGCAGGATGCACTCAACAGGAGAAGGGAGGTCTCACAGATATTTGCAAGAGGCTTCTCTCTCTATTCCTCAGATCTTATTCCAGGTTGGTGGGGAACACACAGCAGCTGCAGTGGAAGTGCACAGCAGTCACTGTAGAGTGAATCTGAGATCTTACAAAGCCCCTGAAGTGAAAAAGCAGAGTCTCTGGCAGGAGGGATGTGCAAATAGTGTCCTATCAGTATGAGGCTAGGCTGCTGGGAGAGTAGCTTACTGTGCTAGTAAGAGGTAAGCAGCTCAGAAATCGAAACTGCTCTGGAATTAAAGGACAGAAAGTATTTAATAACATTTTAACAGCTTCAATAAAGTATAATGGCTGTAGGCCAATAGCTAAAATGTAATAACCAGGACATACTAAAAGGTTATGTTTTGTCTGTACTTCTGATTAAATATGTTTATGAAAACATGTTAGAAATACTTTTTAAAACCCAAGCTGTTTCCACGGTGTAGATTGGATAGAAATAGCTGGCTGTGTCACTCTCCAATACTTGTTATGCATAAAAAATTATTTGGGATATAACCTTTCATCCAGACATTGCTTGGCAGCAGCTAGGAAAATGTTAACACACTGGCTCCATCCCCAGGCCACAGACCTGTGAAATTTTAAGTGTAAACAATTTCAGATTGTGAGCAGCTGCAAACAGCTCTGCTCAAAACTGCTTATGCAAGAACTTCCTACCCCATGTCAGTTCCAATGGATTAAAGTAACAAAGAACTACTATTCACGGCATTTAATCTGTCTCATTTTGGTGGAAATTAATCGGGACAGCATTCCCAAAAGCAGGTAGTTGCGTCAAGAGGGCTGGTGAAGCCAAGCTAGACAAGGTAACCTCTTCCACCTGCAGCATCTCAGGATCTGTTAGGACTGCAGGCAGGCAGTAAGCTGCTGGGTGGGCCCTGGCCTGTGCTGACTGATCAGGGCACAGAAAACTGGGTATCAATGACACATGGAACTGCCAAATGTGACATGCAGCAGTGTGAGCGGCTGGTAAAGGCTGCAGATAGCTCCGGGAGAGATGGCTAGATTTCACTAGTGGTTAATGAGAAGTTAGACAACAACTGAACAACAGAAACTGAACTACACAGATAACTGGAGTCGTTTTGTGGGTTCTTTCAGAACTAGAAGTTCGGAGGGCCAAGAGAGCCCGATAACTGTATCAGTAGTTCAGTAACACCACATAACACCAAGGCTGCCCAAGTAATGGTATCAGAAATGCTGGGCGTGGGTACAGATACAGCAGAACTAGGAACAACAATGAAAAATGACTGGGGGAAGTTGTACCAGGCAGAAAACGGGAGTTACAAGGGTAGCAAAAGAGATGGCCAAGAAACAGGAAAATGGGTACCAAGGTATGGAAATAATGTGCTTGGAGCCTCGCTATGGTGGTAAAAAGCACCACACAGGACAGTGGGATAGAACAGGATTTTCTGAATTGTTTTATTCATGAGGTCCAAACATGCCCGTTTGACAGTGTTTGAGACTGTTATCTGGTTGTTATTTATGGCGTCTTTATGAGTACTGGACTTATTTTCCCGGAGAAAACAGATTTACAGGATCTTAATACATTATAGTATTGCAACGCATGGAGGGGGGGATGGACAGGTGGACACGGTACTTCAGTTGAACTTCAGAAACTAACGAGCTGAGCTGAAGTCCCTGCTCGAATAAGCTCGAGTCATGGGGCGGTGGGATGATTACAGCAAGACCCCAGAGCAAAATGCTTACAACCATTCCCTAAATATGAAAAAAGTATTTAACTTTTCTCAACGCGTAGGTCCTTGCATTTTCCAGCAGAGGTGCGGTCCTTAATAAAGTCAGTCAGGCTCGGTCGTTAAGCCCATGTCTCACCCTGGGTCCCGCCAGAGCCCAGGCAGCTGGGGGGGGCAGCCGGAGCGGCAGACAGCCAAGGACGGCCTCTGGGGCGGGCGGCGGGGAGCCTGCCCGCACCTCCCGCAGCTGGGACGCGGCCCCCTCCGCCCAGCCCAGGGCCCTGCGGCCGCTGTGTCACTCAACCTCGGCCCGGCCCACATCCTCCGAGCACTGCTGCCGCCTGACAGCGCCGGCGGGAAGGACCGACCCGTTCTCTGCCCACCCCAGCCCGCTCGGCCGGGCGAGGCTCCGCTCCCCGCCCCTTAGACAGCGACTCGCCGCCATCAGGCTCATCCGGGCGCCGGTGCTGAGGAGGTTGCGAAGGCCGGGTGGCCGTGAGGGGGGACGGGACGGGCGCGGGGCGGGCCAGGCCTCGCCTCCACGGCTGTGCAGGGGGGACGGGCGCGGCGGGAGGGAGCCGTCGGCCTGCGGCACAGGCGGGACTGCGGTCTGTTCGCGCGGGGCTGCCCCGGCGGCACTGCCCTGGCCGCCGAGCCGGGCGCTGTGTTGGTCGGTGGTGGTAGCGGTGAGGGTCCCAGCTCCCTGCCCCGGCGGAGGAGCTCTGCCCCGGGGGCTGGTCCGGGACGGGAAGTCGGTGCACACACACACACCCCCCCACCCGAAGCTGCGGTTAAGTGACTTTGAAATGTTTTCCTCTGAAACTCCGTGGCCCAACGCGCGGCAGCCGGTGGCGGGGTGTCAGGGCCCGCCTGAGCCGCCTCTTCCTCCGCAGGCCTCGGGACCATGACTTTCCAGTGGACGGCCGTTGCCGCCTTCCTGTACGGTGAAATAGGAGTGATCCTGTTGCTGTGCCTGCCGTTTATTTCTCCGCTGAGGTAGGACTTCAGTGTGCTGGCAGCGCCAGCTCGGCCTTCTCACCGGTTTGGGTCTGTTTTATGCTTCTGTTGTTATAAACACGGAGCTTTGCTGTTCCTTAAACTAGTTGTGACCTCAGCTGAAGGAATGCTGTTTGGTACTTGAGCATCTGGAGTCTCAAGAACTATAAGCTTCTCTTAAAAGAGTGTTGTGTTTGTTTTTTACACACTGCTGATTCATCCCAGCAGCAGCCGGGGTTCCCAAGATGAGCCCCATTGCTTGCAGCAGCAAATGAGACCTTTTCTCTCCGGGGTTTTTGGAGCAGGCAACATACAGGAGGACATCTAGCTTCCTATGCTGTGAGCTCAGTAAGAAATGAGGGTACGGCGTGGCTTTTCCACGAGTTGTTTGTCAAGTTTGTGAGGAGCAGCTTTGCAGCATTGTTGTGTACACTAGGCACTGCGGGTGCTGAAGAGATAAGAGACAACTGATGCACAAAGCTAGCCATATACATTGCGTGTAGGGGCTGTAGGAAATATGCGATTGCTTGTTTCAGAAAAAAAAAAGTGGACTTCAGCTTGATGCAGAAGGTTCAGAAGTACTGAGATAAAGGCCTCTCTAAGTTTATGTATAGCTTAATAAGACAAAACTTGCGGAACACAACACAAACATTAAGAAAAACAATTCATTCCTGTAAAATAAATGCTTAGTAAGGGAAAGAAACAAAATGTGTTGATTACTCTTATTGTATGCAAAGGCCTGGCTTACAGCATTATCTTGTTTCCTGTAAGTAGCTCTTCAAATTTGGTAATGTTATTTTTATTTCTGTATAGGAAAGAAAGCTAGCTTCTCTGCAGGAGGCAAGAGAAATGGTTATGATTTCTTTCCAGAAGATTAGTAAATCTTAAAAACCAAGCAAATAAACCCAAAGTAGGGTAAAACCTTAAAGCTAATAAAAAAAATTTTAAAAATCCACTTTATGTTGTGTAAAAACCATTACATGTTTGCTTTCTGCATTTTTAAATTTAAATTCGTATTCAGGATGAAAAATGTAGCTTTTACTGTAATACCTTCAGGAAGAAAACCTGGAACAAAGCCCTGCTGTGTAGAGGGTCTGAATTTAACTACTTAAACCTGTGGGAGAGTCTTAAGTGGTTGGATCCTCCACAGCCGATGCCAGTGATTAGTCATGTTTCCTCAACTTTAGAATTTGAAACTGTTCTAAAATCTAATCTAACCTTTGATTTTTACAAACTGACTTGTGAGGAGCTCAGCATTTCAACATAAATTATTGAGTTCTGGTATTTTCTGTTGTTTTCTAATCAAAAGTGCAACTGTATGTAAGAATTATTTTGGGAGTTGTATTCATCAGATTATTAATGGCTTATGTGAGGCAACTAGCTGCAAGAATTTCTGCAGGCTGATGACACATGCAGAGTACATTGGGAGTATTGGCTTCACTTGTGACATATACAGGGCTTGAGTCTAGTCTATGTGTCTGAAAAGCAAATTCATAACCTGCAGTGTACCAAAATCTATTCAAACACTAAACACAGTGCTTTTAATTATATACAAAGGATAGATTTTTGTGCTTGGTTTATAGCATTCAGCTCTTCCTGTGAACAGTGGCTTCTGAAAGAGTGAAATCCTTCGTGACATGTGCAGTTACCTTCTTAATAAAACTGTCACAGGAATCTTGTGTGGTTAAAGATTAGATTTAGCTGCTCTGACAGTACCAGAGGGCAACAGTGTTTAGTGGTCTGGGAGCTGGTTCTGTCAGAGTGGAAAAACATGCACAATTAAAGACAGACATGAAGCCGCTGTTCTCTGAAGTTTTGATTTGCTCGCTTGTCAGTCTTCAAACAGACTGTTTGCCTCCTTTGTGCCTGCACATTTTTTGGGTGTTAAACTCATTCCTGAATTTGCTAACAAGCTTGTAAGTTCCTGGGGAATAAGTAAATTGACAACAGAAAAATGCGAGTAAGCAAAAAGACAGAACCATACTGCCAAATGCGGCACACCTTTAGTTGTGGCCAGTGTTGTAATTTGAAAGGATTATATTTATGTGACTTCTGTCACCAAAAGGAAATGGAGCATTGGTAAAATGAATGCCAACACTTGCTGAGGAAAAAGAAGTGTGAAAAGGTAACATAGGAAGACTTTGCAGTAAAGAGATTGATTTATTTTTTTTTAGCCTGAATATAACTTGGCTGTGTAGTTGGTCTAAGATCATACCTCAGAAGATCACTTCTTAAGTGTAGATTGGTATGAAACTTGGAGAATTACATGTTTAAAGAGTTAGCAGGTTGGCTTTGTTTGAGCAGCTTGGTTTAATTAAAGTAAGCGTTTTTGTTGACACAGACCATGGCTGCTAGAAGGAATTTGGATGATACCAAAAGATTTAAATGAGGTTTTTGAGCATACAGTGCTAAACACTTTCCTTCTGGTACAGAACCAGAAGGAACCATTGGAAATGATGCAGTGGTCTAACAAAAGTTCACAGTAAGTTAGAAACTCCTTTACTGAAGGACAAATTTTAACAGTTTCTGGAAAATGTAAATACTCTTAACAAAAGTTGGAAATTTTGCCTAAAATAATCAGATGGTGACTAGGAGGCCTGTGTTCCACCCTCACTGGCATAGTTAGGTATTACTTCACTTGTACAGTAGCACTGGTTCTAACCTGCAGCAAAGGACAAGCAGGTGTTCTGTTGTTGTCTCTGTGGGTTTCAGTTCATTTGAGCACATCAGATGTTTTTCATTCATACTCCAAGTGTGAATTCTTGCAGAGCCCTCCATGCAGCAATATTTAATAGATGATTGTATAAACAACAACAAAATGGTCTTCACCACTGGGCCTCTAAAGTTGCTTTTGTAGCCAACAAATTTATGCTCTTGAAAGAGGTTTTAACCCTTGACAAAACATAAACGTGAGAGTTGTCCTTTTGTTATCATTTGCAAGTTAGAATGTAATAACAATCCTTGTACTTTCTAATTATGCAGACTCATCAGTGTAAAAAATAAGCCTTCTGAAGAAGGATGGTAGAGATTATCTTAATTTGTGGAGGGTTTTTATTTTTTTATTATTGTTATAATGTTATTTATTTGTTACTTTATTTATTTTGTTTATTTTTATTTTAATTTATTTGTCAACAAGGCGTATAAGTGGACAGAAATAAAAACAATGGAATGGGTTTTACAGTCTTTACCTCATCCCTGAGTTTATTGTAGTCGGGACTGAACACAAAGTAAGCTAGCCAAAGAAAAAGCTAAAATAAAACACATCTGGAGAGTACCTGCTATCATGCACGAAGTTTTCAAGTTGAACCAACTGTCTTTCCTTGTATTGACAACAAACAAAAAAGAGACAATCAAGTTGGATTGTTAGAAAAGTTGTGTATACCTTAATTATACTGCAATTAAAGCAGCTGTTCAGAGACCTTGCACAAGTCTTGTATCAATAACAAAGCTCTCTTCTGTGAGGTTGTTATGCTCTTTTTTTTTGTGCTTCATTATTTTTGAATAACACTATGCTATTTTACAGATGGCAGAAGATTTTTATGATTCCTCTATGGAGCAAAGTGGCAGTTTTTTGGAACAAGATGTTCCTTACAATAATAGTTTTACTGATCGTCTTGTTTCTTGGTAAGTGTTAAATAATTTCTTAATAAGGGGGGTGGGGGAAATGGTATATGGAGTCCATGGCAGTAGATTAATTGAAAGGGTTGAAGCCTAAATCAGCTGATTTGTTTCCTAGTTCTGCAATAGCATGGAGGAGGAGAGGGCTTATACTGCATCGTGTTGGGAATCCAAATGCAATAGTAACATAGTAGTGAATAAAGAGGAAAAATGGAGCTTGGTCTAGGTTGCTGCTTGGTTTCTTTTTCTCACACAAGTAAATGAACTTGAAATGTTTGATAACCAGAATTTGGCTGATGTGTGCAGTATGCAGTAGATGGCACTCTTTCTCTTGGTTGCTGTTGAAATAGAACACCAGAAGAATGTATCAAAGCACTGGGCTATTTGAGTCCTTCTGCTTAGCACAGCTACAAAACAGCTGTTGGCTACATTTGTTATGAGTAGGTAATGAGGTCTATCGAGTAAAGCTTTAGTGGATCTGGAGCTTGAATGATGACCATATGCTGCAAGAACTGATGATGTGTCATGAAATGTGTATTTTTGTAGATGTGCAAGAGGAGATTTTAGGTGTTGTATTTGCCTTAGTTATGTATATGATGACCTTAAATTTATCGATTGTAACAGAAACTTATAAATGGGTTAGGTTTCAGTTTTATATGGATGTAAGTCCTAATTAATTATTTTGTCCTTTGAAAAATGTTGGCAGCGTATTAGCCCTTCTGCAGAACTATCAGGAGTATATGGCAGATGAAAGGCAAATGAAAGAAAGCTGAGGTGTAGCTTATCCCCTCTTTCCTGTTCATGTTCAACACTGTTACTACAGTATTCCTATTTGAATGGATGCTAGAAATAATTTTTCCCCTCTGTGATTCAAGCATAGGCACTTCTGTCATTACTAAAATACATGCTTATCTAACAAATTCCATATGAGGCAAATACTTCAGAAGGCATCTCTTCTTTTTCCTTTCTGTTTTCTGTTTGTCCACCAGCTGGATTTTAATTCAGTTGTCAGCAGTAACATTTTGAAACTGTCTGCAGGGTCTCTGGTAACATTTATAGAGTGTGTTGCTTTGGCCTGATCCCTGGTGGCTGGGTGCAAGTGTTGGAAATGACTGTTCAAGCATGGTTTGAGCAATGATTTAGCATTATCTCTGGAAATGTGTTATATTGCTTCAGTGGTTTATCAAGACCTATCTTTAAAATGTATGGGTAACATAAGTGATGTCACTATTTGTCCTACGCCTGTTTGCTGAGCAGAAAGTCCAGGTACATATTTCCAGTACTATATCTGGTTTATCATGCATGAATACCCACAGATGTGAATAAGAACAAATTGTTTTTGTTTGCAGATGCTGTTAGAGAAGTCAGGAAGTACTCAGCTGTTCATGTGAATGAAAGGGCTACAAGTGTCAATTCCAGTGCCTTTGATCATATTCAGATGAAACTCTTCCGATCCCAAAGAAACCTCTATCTCTCGGGTTTTTCCTTATTTCTTTGGCTGTAAGTATAACATTTTTCTGATTTCTATGTAGCATGTTTCTTACAGGAACTATTGCACGAAGTAATGCGACTATAAAAAAAGGTTGGAAGGTCAGTTTCAAGCGATTAAAGAATTAAGTGTGAACAGATTGGCTATGAGGCATGTAAGAGCAGGGAAGATGATATTTTACAAATGTTTGAAGATTGGAAGGATATGTGAGCAACACATGGAAAGAAACATTTTGAATGCTTGAGAAAACATGTATTTTGCAGGAGAAGCTTCTTCAGGGAATACTAATTTCCTTCCTTAAACTTATGCCCTATGTTTTGTTTGTTTTCAACATGGAAAACTGGAATAAAAAACCCTCAAAAACCAAAGCACTATTTAAATAATCTTAATGTGTTGCAAGTTATTGCATCCTGCTGTGTTAGGAAGCAAAGCTTGAGTCTGACTTGAGCCACTTTGTCTAAAGCTTGAAGTTAGGAACTGCAGGATAACATTGCAGCTTCTGAAGAAAGTTTCAGATATTATTTTAGATCAAGCACTTTGTGACAGCTGCCTGCTATGATATCATGATCTTCATTGCAGTATCCCCTTCAGGATGCTTAAATATAGCTAATAAAACAGGGTGACAGAAAGGATGGTTTTGTACTGGCCAGCAGGAGCAGCCAAGACTACCTGTGAATCTTCACAGTAGCCACCACAACCTGCAGATCTTCTCCATTGGGCAAGGAACCCATGAACTAATTGGGCACAGATAACGTGAATGAATGGAAACAGACATGTCAGACGATTTCCTGTTTGTACATTTCTATGGTGATACTGGGCAAAGAATGCTGTCCTTCTGCTGAATTCCTTCAGTGAGCTGTGTGATATTGCCTTGATATGCAAGAGGATCACAGAACAAGGAAAGCCTGGAATCACAGAGATGTGTAACAGACTTATTCCCCATGGAGTGATGTATGGCTGGTTATTGAGGAGCATTGTATGGAAAGAAGTGTCAAGGAAAAATTCATATAAAACTTAAGCAGGGAAAATTTGGAAAATACAAAGATGGCTCTAGCCTTGTACAACAATGACAGGAATGCATCATGTTCTCTGTCTTCCTTCAGAAAGGTTAAGTAAATATGTACAAATAAGTTTGTGATCTCTGCTCCAAGAGAGGAATAGCTGGATTGTGTCCTATGCAAGAGTTGGAAGCTGGTCCCCCAGAATCCTCCTCCCGCTTGGCTTTTAAGGAAGAAAACTTGTCAGGTGGCCCTAATAGACGTTTATCCACAAAAAAAAAAAAAAAAAAAAATCTTTGCTCCAAAAGACGTTTGCTTACGGCCTTTTTTGGGTACTGGCCTTTCACCAAGATTTAGAAGAAATGAATGCTCCTACGGTAATGGCTATATCAAAAGACTTTTCTTAGTAGAGCTATTTTACTTATGCATCAAACAGGTGTAATGTCTGTCAGAGAAAAGGGGGAAGAGTGTTCCTTGGGTTGCTTTATCCTACACTGCTACTATAATCACCCAACCAAGTTAAAACAGCATGTAGGTGTGAGTGGGTACTTGGATACCCCTAGTTCATCCTTTGGGTCAGTTGTGGTTCATTTTAGGAGAATAGGAGAATTCCAGAAGTGATAGAAGGAGTTTCCCAAAATGGAGGAGGCTGGAAGCTTGTCACTTCTGGCAACACACCAAAAGTTCTTTCCTCTGTGGTTCAGCAATTGCAGAACACTTGGTACAGGTGAGGGAAATCACCTCCTATCAGTGGAGGTATTGGGACCAGCTGAGCCTTCATCCACCAAACTGTTTGCACAGAGAAGAGCAGGATCATGATTACCAGAGACTGTTCCCTGGGTAGGACAGAGGCACCCATCTGCTAATCTGACTTGATGTCCTGGGGCATGTGGAGAGCCTGCCAAGGCTTGTGTGGCAGCTTTGTAGAAAAGGACCTGGGATTTCCTTGCAGACAGTCCATCATGTGCTGAACTGTAATAGCAAGGGTACAGTCAGCAGGTCAAGAGAAGTGGTGGTTCCCCTGTATCTGGCACATGAGGTGCTGCAGGACTGCGTCTGGTTTTGACTTCCCAAAACACTGGATTATTGCAGTGCGGTACTGAGAAGGTTGGGGCTGAAACACATGACCTATGAGGAGAGAATGAAGGAGCTTGGTTTCAGCCGGAAAGAGAGACATACAGGAGCGGCAAGAGGAAGCAGACCAGGAACCTGAGAAATTCCAGCTTGTGGTGAAAAGTACTTTTTCTGCTATCGAGCAGTCAAACACTGGAACAAGGACCATGAAAGACAGTGGAATATCCCATCATTTAAGACAGTGGGAACTCAACTAGACAAGCCTCTGAGCAATCTTCTCAACCTCTCCCTGCTTTGGGCAGGAGCTTGAACATGATGACCTCTGGAAGCCCCTTTCAACCTACATGATGCTGTGATTCTGTTTTAGTAATGATGTTTTACTGACTCCTGACTGCTGCATCTGTAAATCAATAAGCAATAGTAAAACATGCTAACCCTTAGAAAAGTAGTGATGTGGGGACCTTAACTTTTTTATTAAAACCAAAAAAAGAATAGGAACTTTCAATGAAAAAGCAGGGCGGGGAGGGCTTACCTTGAAAGCCAAAAGTTTCATTAATACGTTTTCAGTTATGAAAAAGCTAATTACTTGGATTTTCAAATTCTTTTTGAAGAGCAGCTGCATGGTTATATTACAGGAATTAATTTAATTCAGTGTTGCTTTGGCCTTTACTTAATTCAGCAATATACTGCTTTGAAAGACTCCAAGGTGAATAATGAAAGTAGCGATGCAAAGAGGCAATTACTAGATCAAATCAAAGGAGGTATTTGCAAAGCTTAGATTTGAGGTGCTATATGAGTACTGCCATTGATGCATGTTATGATTTAGGTGCTATTGACAGAGTACTTTGAAGACTAATATGCTCACATTGCTAATTTTATTCTTGTAAGGCCTTTTATAAACTTGCAGGGTGGTTATTTGGTTTGGGGGGGGTGTTTTGCACTGTACTCATTAGCCTAATGTGTTGCTTGGGTCTTGTATTCAGAGATCCATCATCTTTAAAAGGATGGTCATGTAAGAGCATGTCAGCCTTTAAGCAAGCAGGTCTCTGACCCTTCCATGGCTGTGGATTTTTGGGAGGAGGGAGGTTCTGCATCAGGTAAAAATGAGATTTTTTTGATAGATGAAAATCTTTTCAGTCTGTTTTACTGGTATTCGTCATTGGTGAGCCTGGATGTTTTTCTTCATGTGCTTAGCAGTCCTCTTGTGGTTTTGTTTTCACATGTAATACAGAGAGAGAAAAGGGGTGAGGGTTTTGTTTGGTTTTAATTTGTGCTGTGAATTACTATGCTGTTCACTGTGTTTCTTCACCAGTGTATTGAGACGTACTATTACCCTTCTTAATCAGTTGGCAAAAGAGATGACATCTCATGCAGCTCTGGAAATGCAAGTAAACGATGCTACTGAAGCAGCCAAAAAATACCTGGCCAAGATTGAAAGGCCACAGGAGGTATCTTTTTTGGTTATTTTCTTATACAGCGAGTGTCTAGTACAAAATAAATGAGGATGGTTTGCTACTGAATAATATTCGTTCATTTTTTCCCTTCTGATGCAAAAGGTAAAGCAATGTTTTTACAATATTTAATGCAGAATACTGAATACAAACTTCAGTAGTATTTTGTTAACAAAGGTAACTAATCCAAATAAATGAACTTCCATCTTCCCAGTACAAATTTCATTAAAGTAGTAGTGTATTTTTAAAATATCTCTCTGAATTAAAGCAAAGCAAAACAAAGGGAGACACTAATTTTGTTCTTTTTATTCTCAACAGTTGGTGTTTAGGTCAGGGTTAAAAGCTGTATTGTAGGCTTTTTTATACTACTATAGTAGTCCAGAACGGAAAAGCCTACATACAATATAGCTGTTCTCATGCTGGCTGCTGCTTCTAAATCGGATTTGCTCCAGTCCCGAAATGTCTTTTCCAACTTGTAAAATTGGTCTCTTTGTGTTTACCATGGTTTGTATTCTTGCAACTGTTTTTAGGGTGGGTCAGCCAATTTCCTGATGCCTTCCTTTCTCAGTAAGGCACTGACATAGTATTAATTGGGATATTACCAAAAATTCCTGACTTCAAAGAACCACCAGTGGACCAAAGATACGTTATTTTTATGAGAAGAATAAAGAAAATTATCATTTGTCTGTTGTGGTTGGATGCAGGAAGGGAAGCCAGCAAAGATAATAAAGATAAATGTATGAAATCTTCTCTCATAATTTGTTAGTTTGGCTTCTATTGGAAGAGATTGAACCATAAGCTAGAGTGCAGATACCCAGGGTATGAAGACTTTTACAGCAGTCTTCAGTCTGGCACATTGTTAAAACAAAATTTGCTGCAGGTGTGTACAGGTTTCCCTCCTGTTTGTCTGGAGCAGTGTCTATGGTTACCAGCACTGTAATAAATCTTCAGAAAAAGAGAACAGATTCTGGACAAAAAGCACTAGAAGGGATGCAAAAAGAAAATCCAGTTGTTTGAGAGGTGTTGTAAAATAAAGATCACATGAGTGTGTGTTGGGAATTTCTCAAGTATGAAATGATTCCAAAATCTTCGGATTTGGTATTTTGTCAAAATGATCCAGACTCCCTCCCTCAGCCATGGAATTTGTCTCTTTTCTGCATACTGGTACTTCCCCCTTCCTGCTGTTGGGATTTGGCCAAAAGTCCTCTTTTTGTTCTGCCTTCACATTCTCTTAGCAACACATTCTCTTTAGCTGCTTGTAAGTGATAGCCAGAAACTGCAAACTGTATTCCTGTCTCTGTTTGTGTGTTTGATTGCATGGTTTGCAAAAACAGTGGTAGCTGTTGCAGATCTCTGTTGCACTGGAGATGCAAAGTATTCATAATTGGTTTATTTTGACTTTATAGAGTTACTATGACTTAGGTTCCTCTGTGGCTTAGCCCCGTGCATTTGTGTTTATTTACAAGTGTTTCATTCCACCACCAGACAAGCAAGAGCAATTGCATGTAGGGTACTGGATGTAAGTATAAATACTGTAAATTTACTCTAGTGTGCTAGGTCTGCACTGTCTCTTGCTCAGAGGTTCCACAGAGAACAGAACTTAAGATAAATGTTTTTAGAAATAGCTATGTGCGTATTAATAGAAAAAGGTGGGCACAAGGTGAATAAGGCAATCTGTGGCCAATTTCATTACAAATTGACTATGATTTTGTTACCAGCAGTCAAATGCAATCTCTGCTCTTTAGTTAAATAGCTTCTGGAAATTTTTCTTAAGCTTTTTCTTTGGATTGTTTACCAGTCTTCATGAACAATTCTTTTCCTTCTTCCTAAAGGAATCTTTCCCCTCTGCTCCCACCTGTACCCAGTAACCTCTGATATCACCAGTTCAGCTAACAGCTGTTCATCTCAGTTCTACTTTTCTTTTTCTCATTAAGCATTTACGACTTCTTTTGCTATTTTTGTAACAGAGGTGATGCTTGGTTAGGTAATAGAGGAAGCTATACAAGCAAAGGGTCTAATTATGGGGTCTAATCCTTAACATATGATACTTTAAGTCATCAGTAGCAATTGCCTTAATGATAAGAGTATGCATAAGTACAGTAGAGCCAACATTTTGAGAGTACGGGGAGTATACTGCTCTTTTGTCTAGTACTTGCAGGGCTCTTCCCAAGTCGTTTACTAGTTTGTTTTGGGGTTTTTTTTTCCTTCAATTTCAGTGAAAATCTAATCTGATTATTGAGGTATTCTAAAGATTGAAGAAGTAGCTGCAAAGCTTCAAGGGGGGATTTGTGAGTGATGTATTACATGATTTAAATCAGAATAAGCTATTAGAACAAGTTGCACATAAACATGGCAGTGTTCTGTTGCTTGCAGTCCCAGTATATGTCTTCTGGAAAAGCCGTTTTATAACCTAAACAGAAGTTATGGGCTTGATGCAGAGATACAAAGTACTCTGTCATGGTTTAACTCTTAGACAGGAGATAATGCCATACTGTTATAAGTATTCCGTTACTATCAACTTAAAGCATTGAGCATTGCCTTCCCCTGCCAATGGCTGAGTATCTGCCTGTGTCATGTTGGCATTTGATAAAACTTTGCAAGATCAAGGTGGATGTTCTTTGGCTGTTTGACATTAATGTCAGACTAATGAAAACAAAATTAATTGTAGCAGCTGTTGTTCTTAATAGGCCTTGAGTGGAAAAGGAAATGGTGCGAAGAAAGAGTCAACAGAAGCAACTAATGAAAAGTTGAGGAAGGAAGTTGAACTTTTGAAAGCAGAACTACAGAAGACATCAAATGGTAAGTATTGGTTCGGACTTCTTTGCAATTAAGAAAAAGCTGATTTTAACACTGGATATCAAAAATTATTCCAGGTATAGCATTAATTAACTTCATCAGTTTACGGAACACTTGACTTGAGGTTTCTTCTACATTTGAGTAGGAACTGCAAAAACATACAATTGCCATCCCTGTATTTTAGTAAATGTTTTCATTCTGAAAATGTGTACAATGTAATTTGAACACCTTTCTTAAATTGTAATTATTAACAAATTGAACTGATATATTTAAGTGGTGTTGACTCATCTTCATCGGTGACATGACCAGGATATGGAATCAACTGCAGGTGCTTATAGGTATCAGATTGATCTTTCATATCATACATACAAGCTACTCTCCTGTATAAAATGTGGCTGAGGTTTTTTCTATAAAGTGGGATTTCAGTCAGAAGTAAACCCCTTGACTAGTATTCTAAATTTATGTATCTCCTGCAGCAGAGGTGTTAGCTGCTTCTTTTTTAACACACCCCCTCTCCTCCTTTTTTTTTTTCTACAAGGAAACATGCCTTGCAATTTGTAACACAATACTTTTGTTAGCAGCTTCCGTGTTTAAGGTTTAGGTTGTCAAAACTGTTTTCTAGGCAACCCAAACTGAGATAGAAGCAGATTTTACCTGTTTGGTTCTGTTTTATTTGGATCTGTCAAGGTCTGTGATACTTATGACACCTGCTCATTTGAAATCAGTGTTTGTAAGATAACACTGCCAGTGACCTTGTAAGCATTAATCAGATGTTCAGACTGTAACAAAATACAAATTTTCATTGTATCAGATAGCATGTTATCATCAAAACACAGTCCTGCCTGCATATTGTATGGCACTGCTACAAAGCTGTAAGAATAACAACGAATATTTCAAGAATCGTTTTTCAGTGTCCACTGGGAAGACAAACACGAACTGTAGAATAGCTTTTTCAGCTGGGATTGAAGCAACAAGAATCTTTTAAATAGAGTCTCATTAGTTCACATTCTCAGGCAGGTTTGATTGTGAGTTTTCCCTCTCCTGCTGTTTTCTTAAAGAAATGGGTGGGGAACTGCCTTTGAAGTGACAGGATCAATGAAAAACTTAAATGCATATGTTTTATTTAAACTAACTGGTGGTATGTAACACTAATATAATGTAAGTCAGGAATGCTAGAGAAAGCTAAGGAATAAATAGGTTTACCACATGCTGCTACAGCTGCATTCTTCCTGTGGGTTGTTGTCCATCCAAAAGATGTATAAATTAAGGCATGCTTGAGTCTTTTGTTAAGGGGTAAAGCGGGGGAGAGGAATGAATAGGAAAATATTTACAACCCTTTCTCTGATGCCATCCCCCTCATTGCCAGAACAGAAAAACCCATGGTTACATTGATTACCATAGTCAGCTAGACGGTGTTAAGGTATGTCTATCTTGATAATAACTGTGTGTAGACACAGCTTTCTGTGGAGTGTTAGAGATATAATGTGAATCAAATTTACTGTTGGTTTTATTAAACTTCTGCAGCTGAGCATGTGAATGTTGAGTTTCACGAGCGCTAAGTGTTAGCAATGCATTGCACAAAATCAAGCTTGAGATCGAAAAGCTTTTTTTACCCCTTTTTAACAATTGGCTTCATGCAGCTGAGCTCACATAACTGAAGTAACCTTTTTTTTGTGTCCACAAAGTCCAGCCCATGAAATTTTGGGGGTATTTTTTGGGAGGAAAGGGAATGAAGAGTGCAGGGAGTGTCACCTAGTAATGAAACAAGGCAAAACTAGTGTGAAAAGGAAAACTTTACTGGTTTGGGTTTTGGAGGGGGGTTCTGTTTGTTTGGTTTCCAGCTATAGTATCAGTAAGAATTATAAATTTGGATTTTGTTCTTGTTCAGTTGGGCTTTTGGGTTTTTTTGGGGTTTTTTTTTCTTTGCTTGGCTGAAAAACAAGTATAATGTTTTTCACAGAACCGTTTTAATTCAAATATGCATTGCTCTGGTCTGGTACATTTGTTAAGCTACTTATGCATGGTGATAGGTGATATATTACTTTATAGTAGGCCGCATGTTGAAAGGTGGGTTAACTCAATAGTGGCACCCAGGAGGAGCTGAAATGTAAGTCGGCTTCACATTTGAATAACTCAGTTTAGTATCAGATAAGTGCTGTGAGTTCAGAAGAGATCCAATTTTTCTGTAGGAATTTAAGTATTTACAACTTCTAGCAGAGAAAATACTGTATGTGTCCTCTTTCTGAAATTCTGACTGAAATTACAGTGTAGACAGTGATTGTTGCAGACTTTCAGGACCTTTCTACCTTTTACAGGAAACACAGTTTACCTAATTTTTTTGGTCTACTTTACCATGAAACCCAAAGTTAAGATGACATTTTGCCATCTAGTGTGCTCTGGACAAGTAGGAAGGAAGAATGAAAATACAGGACAAAGACTGAGTAGTGAAATTACTAAAATCTGAGAAAAGGTTGGAAATGAGGGACAAAGATTTTGGTTGAATTTGTTTTCAGACTTGACTTTCCTATCCCACTTGATGCCCTTTATTGTAGAAGTGAAGGAAAGGGGGCTGGTTCTTCACTACCCACACACCTGGGGTTTTTTAGGCACCCAGCAGTAGGGCTAGCACTTTCAGAGTCTAAATCCATTTTTAGCATACCTGGACATGTAATAACATGACTGTTTAGAAACCTTCTGAGATGGTGTTTTATTGATACACTTGTATATTAAGAAACATGTCTCATTTATACCTAGAAATAAATATACGTACTCGTGGGAGCACCCAGTGCAGATGTGAGAATGTTTCTCCTGTTACAAATTAGACATACTTGATTCAGATAATTAAAGGCTCCCAGTTTGGCTGCTGGTCTCAGGCCTATAGGGATTTTCCTGGGAAAGAAGAGATGCTCTGATATTGTTTCATTTTGATAGTTTTGAAAATTATGCAAAAAGCTACAACAGAAGAATCTGCAACTGGGCATGAGGTCAGAGTCTGAGAGAAGTTTCATAAAGCAGCTGTTCTTACAGCAGCCCTTGGGTTGGGGGCAGGAATGAGACTTCTGGTGCATTAACTTCCTTTTCTTGCTCATAGATCCCACACTGTGGAAATGCTGAAGTGTGAAATGTGTTATTATGGGACCCTTTGCGCAGGCGGGAGACTTCTGCAATGCTGTACCATTTCACCTTCTATCTCAGGCCATTTTTTGGTAACACTGTTCTACTGTGTGGTAAAGGTTACAGCTTCATTTGCTCAACAGGCATTTCTACAGAACAACTAGTATTAATCAAGTCGTGCAGCAGAACACACTGGTGACAGACTCCTGGCCAGCTCGTTGGCCCCTCGCTCTTCTAACAGTATTGCATAGCAGATGACATGTGCCTGAAGCTTCTGCCTGCACCTGATGTAGCATAATGGCCATTGTGGTCCCCAGCACCTGTGTGCAGTTACTGAGCTGGAACCTTATTGCACCTTTGAGCTGAGTCTGTAGTGCTACATTGAGACAAAATCCAAAGACTGTTTTGTGGGGTTTTTTTTGTCTCTACCGTTAGGATCTCACTTTGTGAAATGTGGACTGATTCACCAAAACCATTTAGGTGCTTTTGAACTTCTGTTCAACTTTCTCTGAAAATACTCTCTATTTATATATTGTTGTCATAAGCATACAGTGGGGCAGGAGGAAATTCTAATGAAACTTCCACACATCCTTTAATGAGGTTGGTTTTGTGGACAGAAAGTGTCATGAGTGCTTTTTGTTTTGTGGTTGCATAGTGTTGTAGGGAGACAGTAAGAGAACAACAATTCATCTGGAGAGCTGGTTTTGAAATAGCTTGTAGTTGTTGACTATTCTAGAAAGCATGCATATGCAGATGTACAGCTCTCACTTAAATGCTAAGATTAGTGGGTGTTAGAAAGATACTAAACAGTGCAGACACTGGAAATACTTTTCATAGAACTGTTGCTACCAGAGAGAGTTCAGCTCGGCCTTTGTGCTGCCAGGCAGGCTAGTGCCATGTATGAAAACTGTATTTGTGTTGAGCTCCATTGAAGCACTCCAGCTTTTAAAAACAAAAAATAATCAGAAAACAACTATCAGCTTTCTTTTGTAAGCTAGGGATAGGAGATACAGGTTAAAAGAATTGGCCACAGTCTCATGTTATTTAGCCAATGTCAGAGGAAGGGTTGGAAGCAAAGTCCATAGTCCATCTTACTTAATCTTAGTGGGAGCCATTGCACAATGTCACATACAGCTGGAGCTGATAGTCATATTTGTTGATTCAAAGGAGTGATACTGCATACAGCAAGGACAGGTTTTTATACAAGGCCACTTATGTCATCTGAAAATGCTGTAACATCCCTTCTGTAACAAAATTTCATTTGAGGTTGTGAAGGGTACTTGAAGCAAATTTGTGTATAATTTTTTGGCCCTGCCTTCTCTTTTCAAACTTTATCTGACCATTGTATCTTCACAGAATTCAGAATTAGCATGGAATTATTTGACTGGAGTTCTGTTCCCAGCTTTACAGTGTATTTTGTTGGCAAATCTCATTGTCCTGTCAGTGCCTAAATTCTTAAATGTGAATAGCTCTTTCTCAACTTCAAAACTCCTGAAAGAGAGGGATTTTTCTTACTCTTAAACTAGTCCAAATAATTTGGGTTTTAGACTTGTATTGTGAGCAATGCTAATTTAAGTTCCAGATCGTTTCCTTAGTAGCAAGCACTGTAAGTCAAGTGATTTAGTCAGACCAGGACTAGTAGTTGTGCAGGGAAATGCCCAAAGAATCATTGGCTGCTTTTGTTGCTGTTCGGTTTTGTTTTACTCTTTGGTTCTCCATCCTTGTTGAACTGAGAAGATAATAGAAATGCTACAGCTACTTGGCTGTAGTAACTTCAGAGCAGTTTTATTTCTCATCCTGCTTCAACTTTAGAGGAATCTGAAGTAAATTATCTATCCTGGAACAGGATACAGAGAATGTGGTAAGGGAAGGACAAGTTTTCTACTTCTCCCAGACTGTACATGTTATGTTAGTTTATGGACCTTCAGTCACACATTACATGTTTTAAGGGATAAAGTTTTCCATAAATATCTTCCATTGATATACTGCCCTAAGGATATTTTGTAGATTTTTCTTTGAAAGGAAGGGGAAGAAATTAAAAAGGATAGCCCCCTCTCACAGTACTGAGGCTGGATTCCAGTTTTAGGGCTTACTGACTATTCCTCTCGTTTGTTGCATTAACGTGGAAGCAGCATTTACTTGCTAGGAACAGTCAGCTGTTGAGTTTTGCTTGCTGCCGGTCCAGCTGTTCCACCTCCTATGAGGCAAAGTAACAGGCCAGATGGAAGCCAGAAATAATAACTGACTGTATTGTGCACACAAAGGATCTTCTGTTTGCTGCTGGATCAGCATTCATATGATACGATCCATATGACAAACAATATACCTGTGTGACAGACTGGTTTGCACTGCAGTGTTCATGCAGTGGCAAAATAGCTGAGCAGTAACGTATGGAGGGTCTCTGTTGCTTGACAAGAAGACATCCTGAGAAGTTGGTGCTCTGGGGAATGCATGTTGTGAAAGACACGATGCTCCTTTTTATTGTGCAGCCCCAACAGGAACGAGTCTGGGTTTGGTGGAGTTTTTTTTGTCCCTAGCCAACACAGGTGGAAAGGACAATCTGTTCTTTGCTTTTTCTTCTTCTAGGGGTTAGGTGAGGTATTCCTGTCATACATCTGTTTTGGTCAAAACATTGAAACAATACAGTGGCTTGTTTGCTGTCTTGGTCTGCAGATACTTTTAGATACTTTGTTCATGTTTTAAAGATCCAGTAGCTTTTAGTTGTAACTAAAGTACAATGCTGCTGCTTGTAAACAGCTAAATAGTATTGAATCAATAACAAAGTTACAGCTTCTTCAGAAGTGAGATATTGATAATTTTCACTATAACTATGTACGAGAATATTTAAACAAGGCAAAATTTAGCTTTGTAATTAGCAGATTCTTGACGAAGCAAGCATTTGTTTTTTGTCTACAACTTAAAATTCAGAAGCTTATGAGATTGTCACAAGTTTATTTTAGAGTGATTTCCGAATTTTACCGTTGAATATTTTAAACATTAGCAAGATCAGAGAGACAGTAAATGCAGTGGGGTTTGACTTGTCAGATGTGTGCAAATCATGGTTATTCCAAATACCAAAACCTTTAGAAAATGTTTTTTTTTTTTTTGTATTGATGCTGTCAAGAATGCATTAAAGGATGAAGGATATCTGTGTAAGAGTATGGTTGTGAAATAAAGGATGTAAAAAGATGGGAATATGTTTGGCCATGTTGGAATCAATAGATATAAATGTCATTAACTTCCGTAGACCAGAATTTCAGGCTACATTAAGGTCCTATTACTGGAATAAGTAAAGTCCTCTTACTTGCATAGTTTTAAAATGAGAATCTATACATTCAAATTAATTAAAAATAGCAGAAATGCTGGGAGAGGGAGTCTTCCTTTGTACATGTAGAAGAGTGGTCAAATCTCTTGTGTCCTGCTGTGACAGGAACTAGTACCCAAAGAGAAATGTGGTTCAGACCAGAGTGCTTGTAGCTAGGTGCTTACCAGAAAACACACCTAGCTTATAGTTTGAGAACAGGCTCTTACAGAGGTGCTGCAATTCTTGAGTGTCTTGGAGGTCTTTGGGAAAGAACAGTGTGTCTCAGGGAGCTCACAGTCAAAGGACAGATCCACATTTTTGGAACAAGGGAAATTGCAGGCGTTTCTTTATTTTTACCATCAAGATTTGTTTTTTAAATATGGCTCTGTGAGGCAGCCTTATGAGTCCTTAACTTTTCTCTGTTTTAGCATGAAAAAAAATCAAGTTTTAGGGTATGCCTGTGCTGCTGCAGCAGGGAAATATAAAGAAACCTGCGATACCTATATCAGAGGAATATAAAAATACCTAAATGACCTTACTTAAATGCTTACATTAGAGCTTAGGAGTAACGGCTTTATGAAGCTGTGATGATTTACCCTGTATTGTAAATTAGCCTCTATAGAGTCCTGCGGTGTTTTGTGCTGCAGCATAGACATGCTCTCATTTATTGCTGTTGAGACTGTGAATAGAGTAATAATTACTTTTTCTGATGTTAAAAACCTGTTCACAGTTGTCTGTCCTACCACCACCATTTCTGCCTTCTCATCTGTAAAGCAAGGCTTCTAATGAATTAACTCATGCACAGTAAAATATGTAACAGGGTGAAAAAGAGGGATCTGTGCTCCTATAATTGTGTATTATCTCTCTCTTCTTCCCCCTAACCTCCCACCTTGTGTTAGACAGTTGTGTTGCTAAAATCTTGCCCAGTGTTTTGAGTTCCCTCATTGTTTTAAGAGGAATGACAATTTTAGTTTTGTGGTTGTAGAGTTTTGTTTTTCTAGAACTGTCTTCTGCAGTATGACAGAACACTGTAGTCATCAATAACTTGTCACCTTTGTCAACAGTTTATTGGTCTTGCCCTTAACCTTTCTTACAGCCCCTTCTGTTCCTTGTGCTGCTATTCCTGAACACAAGTCATTCTTTTTTTCCCTCCGTGTCCTATACATCTCTTCCTGTGTCCATCCATGATGCTTTGTTTTAAATCTAAGGTTTTTTAGAGGAAGGACTGTCTAGTGCAATGGAGCCCTAATACATAACTAGGGCTATGAGGAACTGGAGGAGTACAAGCAATAATTAAACCACTAATTCCTGTGTTTTACAGCTCTCCACAAGGCAAATAATGAAGTGGCTGCAGTTAAAAAGCAGTCTGAAGGCCTTAAAAGAGAATACGATAACCTGATGAAAGAATATGAACAGCTTCAGGTAGGTGGTTCTGGATCACTATATGAGCACAATGTTCTGAAATTGTACGAGCAAAATTCTGCTTCTTGGGAGTTTATTATGCAGGAGAATCTACAAAACTCTTTAGTAGAGCATAAAGTTACAATGGGCAACACTCCTTAAACTTCATTAAAATGGTAGAATTTTGTTTCTGAAGGACTGGATGGCAAAGCTATTAGTATTTTCTTTTTTGCACTTCAGGTGACAAAGGTCAAGTCATCATTAGACTCTATTTTCTGTCACTCAGGAAATAAGATTCAGATAGTTTTGCATGTGATGATCATACTGAAATCTTGTAAGACAATAATAGGAGTAGTGTGTGTGGTATATACATAATTTATAATTTATTTTGTTTGCTCTTTAAACATGCTTTTGCAATACTTGCTTATAAATCTTGTAAAACTGTTGATACATGGGGAGAGGAGGGGAGGAGAGGAAGAAAAAAGAAATAAAAACCCAGCCTAGGCTAAAACCAGGCTACTATAAAAATTCAAACTGAAGTACAAAACAAACACAAAAAAAACCCTCAACATAGCAAGCAAAAAGCTGAATTAGCAGTTGATTAGGTTTGCATATGTTCATGGCTTTAATACCCATAATATATGCAGTAATTATTTCTGGTAGAACTGCCTGTTCTTCATGTTGTCTGGCAGGTGTTTGAATGTTCCATACCTAACGTCTGCCTCAAAATTCAACAACACTGAAAGTTAGCCTGTTTACAAGTAATGGTCTTGGGAGAAAAGAAATGATTGATGTTAAAATTATGGTGACCTGCTTTTCAAGAAGAGTGGTTTGTTGATCCTGTATTAATTAAAAAGGCAGATTTGAGCTGGTTATCTCTTTCCTGTACTCTGTGAAGCTGCTTACTGATTCCAAGCTGCACTCTCTGCTCTCACAGAGATTGCTCAACTGACCTCTCTGTTTGAATTAAGACCACCATGCATGTCCTATCCTTGTTGTGCTTCCCTGTGTAATGAGCCATAGTAGTCCTGCTGCATTTCTAACAGTCTTGTGGTCTAGAACAGACATCCTTACAGCTTTCTGTGTTTACCTCTGAATGGAAAGAACAGAAGGTACTGAGCACACAGTAGATGCAGCTCCTAAGGATAAATCAGTTGATAACAGAAAACGTTTTCTGCTGGGTTGTTTGCATGGTTCACCTGTAATGTGAACAGGGAGCAGAAGTAGGCTGCTTATTGTATTAGGGCCAGAAGCACATGTGTTACGTGGGGTAGTATTGATGGGACTACAGCTTCGAAGGGTATGTAGTAAATAAATCAGGTGTGACTGCAAAGGGGCAAAATGTGTCATCTGGAGTCAATGGTTTCTGATTTTGCAAAACATAAAAAGTTATTTTTAATCCGTCTCTTTTCAGGGCAGTTTAAATGAAGAGGAAGACAAGAAAGGCCTGTAGGTACATCCAAGACAGATGGCATGAGCACAGTTGCTTCAGTGAGAAGAGCCTTGTGCTGTTTAGGCTCCCAACGTGTTTCTGAAACAAAATTTGTTTTCTGGAAAGCACATGCACTGCAGGTCGCTATTCTGATTCCTCTAATATATCCTGGTTGCCAAAATATTCTGTGTTGCAAATAAAATGTTAAGTGGCTTACCCAGTTTACCATTCCTCACAGCTCTTGTGAGGAGAAACTCAAAAATCTTTCAATTCCATTGGGAGCAACTTGACTGTTCTCCAAGCTTTTGCCTTACACAGTGGTAACAGATCATGCACCATTTGCTTGTAGCATATGAGCAAGGTTGTGTGTCACACTATTGTCATAAAGACGCAATTACCTAAGCCTCCTTTGCAACACCTATTTGGAGTCTTCAAAAAATCAGTTACCAGTGGGTTGAAGAAGGCTGAAAGCTTTTCATCAGCCATTCCACTTGAGTGGAAAATTGAATGACAATCAACCCAAGGAAAATAAAGAAAGATGGAAAACTACATTTCTAAATCCATCTCACTGGCTTGTGACTTTCACTTAGCCATGTGGATGAGTGTATTTTAACAAATGATATTTTGCATGCCTCTGGTTTATTTTTCTTCAATATATTGGGTTATTTCAATTTTCATGATGAAAATTTTGGGTTGGTTGGTATTATCATTCTGTAGTTTTACACTGTTTACATCTGTTTACTTTGTATGTGCCACCTAACTTCCTTTGCCTTGCTAAGTAAAAACTCTTTTTAAATGTAGATAGTTGGGTTTGTTTTGTTTTGTTTTCATGGATACGATACCTCAAATAAATGTGCACTGTTTTGCATAAGCCCTTCCTGGCATTCAGAGAGTTGGTTTGAGTTTCTTTTTTGACAGTTTGTTTCAGTTTTAATTTGAAAGTTGGATATGTTGTATTAAAAGAGTTGTTCAAGTTTATGAGTTTCTGGGTTTATTGATATAAATCTCAATATACTGTGTCATCAGATTTAATAGGTGTATGCACAAAGAATGAAATACACTTCTAACCTGGTGATATTTAACTTTTACTGGAAGTACAGCGTCCTTCATGAGTGTAGTTTTGATTGCTCTAGAAATAGGATTTGTTTAGCTTAGCATTTAAACGTAGACTGTCAAGTACTTTAAATCATATTAACATTGCATATTAAATAAGAATGCATATGTTTGAAAAAAGCCAACAACTTCATGCTTGGTGAAGTAGTACAGAATGTGTTCTTAGAGATTCCACAACACTGGAGATTTGTTTATTCAGATCAAAACATTCATAGCCATATTTAAAGCTGCATACACACAGCTCTTGGTGATGTAGTTGAATGCATTCCTTCTTCCCTCCCCAGCCCCTTGCTGAAATATTAAAAATTATGGCAGAGTGTTCTCTCCAGTCTGATTTCAAGACTATGTTTGGAAGCCTTAGAGGTATAACAGCAAGTGCTGGTTTTAGAAACAGAACTCAATTCGCCTGTTTCTTCTTACTTTAAGGCCCAGAACAAAAGCAAAATTACTTACTGTTGTTTAGTCATTAAATTTCAAGCATTTCTTCCTATAGTACAAAAAAATAATTAGGTAGATAATTAGCAATGTACAATGAAAGACATCATGCACTCACTATTCATCCCTAAAAATTTATCTAAGAAAAAAATGTGGAACAAAAAAATGGGTAACGTGAATGCACTGATAGAATGGATACTTCTTGAGAAAGAAGCCCAAGGGCTTTACAGTTCTTTTTGCTCTAGAGCATGACAGAAGTGGGAAGGAGTGTGTGGTGGTATGTACTGCTTCCTAGGAGCTGAAATGATGCCTGGTATTTTTGAACGTGCAACATGCCTTCAACACTGCCCTTTGTAATTGGATCAGTCACCTCAGCAGCTTCCTGCTGGCTGCTTGGAAGGTGGGGATCTGCTTGTTGAGAGACCAGAGAGACAACAGCTTAAAACAAAACCAAAACCCCTGCATATCAGTCCACAGACACTATTTCATTCATTAAAAATTAGAGATTGCTTAAAACCCACAGACTTTCTGCTTCGTCTCCAGTCATTTCTTCTGTCACCTCCATTATTTGTATCACCAGATTTTGCTGTCACAGAGTAGAATATGACCATCATCATCTTTATATTTGTCTGTTGCGGATGGCCACACGCCTTTGACTGAGTTGCATTATCGCATTATCATATACTCAGCTCTACGAGTCCCGGATCTGTTCACATAAAAACAATCTTTTGCTACTCAAGTTGACAGTATTTTGTAATATTTGCTTTGTAGAACTGTATTCTTGGAAAGAGCATGTCTCTTTCCTAAAACCCAAAATCTAGATAGTTTTTCAGTAGATGGCAAATCTTTCAGAATAGTTTATGTTTGCATTGTTTCACAATACTGAAGTTCAGAGCCTGCAGGAGCCTGGGTTGATCAGGTTTAAGTTATGGTAGATACATGAGGAAAGAGTGAATCCAATTTCATGGGTTTAACTCCTGGGCTTTCAAGCTGTTTGGTCAGATTTTGGTTAGGTTCACCTGTTTTGTAGGAAAGAGCTGGGAAAAAGAGTTAAATCCCCACTAATACTGATGGAATAAAAATTACTTCCTCTTTGGCAGTTGATTTAATTCTGGGTATGTCTCCAGAAGTAAGAATTTAGAGCTCTTTATACTCTAAATAATGTCCAAGTAATTGTCTGGTTTTGGAGCTTTTTCCCTCTTTACAAAAGCAGGAATGTGCATTTTCAGTTCTTTGGTGGGGAAGCATAGGAGAGAGTATTAATTTTAAAAACATTTGCACAGGTTTAACTGATAGTCACTTAAAAATAAAAATTGATATGTGTTTTCATGTTTTTCTCATAAATTCCTTTTTCTGCTGAGTCAAGAAAGCAGTGAGGTCATGGTGGGTGCATGAGAACTGACCTGAATATTAATAGACCTAGCTACATGCTTTGGTGTTTCCTTAGATGAAAACACCCTTAGCTAGGCAGGTTGTTTTTCCCTCCTTCTATTTTTGCAACTAACATAATGTATCTTTGAATGTCCTCTTGCATTAGCACCCCCTGTGTTTGCTGCCACAGTAGTCCCTAGCTGCATAGCTTCATGGATGTGCTTTCCTAGCTTGATTCGGAGGGTGAAAGCTCTGGTTTTCACTCAGCATTGAAAAAATGTTTGTTTTTCCAAATCCCTGGCAGTATTCAAGGCCAGGTTGGATGGGGCATTCAGCAACCTGGTCTACTGGAAGGTGTCCCTGCCCATGGCAGAGGGGTTGGAACTAGGTGATATTTCAGGTCCCTTCCAACCCAAACCACTCAGTGGTTCTATTACATGACTGCCTTGGTTCTCAAGTGTTCCTTGAAACACTGAATTTATTTTTTAAGTTCTTTGGGACAGAAACCCTCATTTTGCCTCACTTTGGACAGTGCCCGTCCCAACAGCAACTGTAATCTGGGCCCTGATGCAACCAGGTGCCAGTTGTTTTACAGATTCAGTGAAGCTGGAAAAATCAGCTCTCAGTTATGTCTTTCCAGTCCTGTGATACTCTGATCTGTGATACTGAACATCGCTGTGTAAGTTAATTGTGTAACATCTAAAAACATAGTTCTAGAACTGAGCATTCCCATTTCAGGAATATTTTATTTTCCATGATAAAATGTAATACTTTTGGTTTTGAGGCAATGTGCAAATAGTGATGACAAGCATTGTATTTGTGAGGAAAACAAGAGAGTCCCTCGAGTTTTGTGCCCATCGCTCTGATATACAATTGTGCTCCATAGGAAGTTCTTGTTACCACCTGCAAGAGCAAGTCTGCCCTACAAGGATGTCACTATTCAACCTCCAGCTTTGGGATTGCTGAGTGGAGGGGGAGCAGGTTACATTCCTGCAGAGCAGAACTGCATATGCTGGAAGATTCCCTTCCAAACTCATCTGAGGTGGTCTCAGCCTACATCTACACACCAAGTCTGGGACATTCAGATTCCCAAACACAATTGGGTGCACCTGGGTTTAGCAAGTGGGAGCCTACCTGCTGTGTTTAGTGACTAGGGGGAGTTAGATACTAGCGCTAGCATGTCTGTTGGAAGTCAGGAGGTACCAAAGCCACCCACTAAGGAAAATGAAAATGGGAAGCATCTCTCGAAACTCACTTGTCAGAAAAACGGACACCAATTACAGCTGTGATGAAAGTGTGTCTGCAAGACTTGCATCTTAAGCTATGACTATTTAAGTCATAGGTTAAATCCTTTCCTTTATTCTGCTGCCTGAGATCAGTCTGCATAGTCTGATTGGGTTTACTCTTCTCTGAAAACACAGCCAGAAGAGGCCATAGTTTTGATGATAACCGTGTTTGGTGAGGTAGCTTAATAACTGCTCACCTAGAAGGTGAGACCATGTTCTACATCTGGCTTAGCCTGAGGTTTACATCCATATTCTTGTGACAATGGAGAAGAAACTAAGTTGACTGGGCAGGTGCTAAAACACTCCTTTCCTTTTGAGTTTCAAACATGGTATGGAAAAGAGACAATGTGAAAGGAAGGAAGAGAAGGACTGTTATTCTTGGCCAGTAAACACAAAATCTTAGGCTTTGATTCTTCTCCAGACATGACTCAGGCATTTAGTGTTAAGGACTTGGGAACAGAGCATACAGTGATACTTTAAGCAGCGACTTGGAAACAGGCTGTGTATCCATCCTGGGTACAAAATGAACATGAACTCATTAGGAAATAGTAGCAAATAATAAGGTGAACAAAAGGATCTAGAAGACTGATGTAGATTTCAAGCTAGCAAAAACCCCAGAATGACCACTAACAGCAACAAGAAGCCAAAGCTGAAAAAGGAAAGGAAGGCCCTGCCTCCGAGCTTGAAGGGTTAGTGTTCTAGGGGAAGGGGATGTTATGCGGGGTAGCACCCTGAGATCGTGAGTAGGGTCAGCAACATCACAGTTTAGAAACTCAGTGCTTCTGACTTCACACAGACCTGTCTCTGCGTATGGGACCTATTCTGAGCTTGGGTTTGCATTCTTCCTCCTCATCCCCAAATAATTTTCTTTTCAAATTCAGGGAAGCACATTGCATTACATAGATGAAGCTTTTGTCTTGAAACCTCTTGTCTTCAAACAGGCATATTTCTGCCCTTCCAGTATCTGTGGTCCTACACAGTTCTCATCTGTACACCCTCTGCTGCTGAACCCGTGGCGCCCCATCACCTGAGACGCTGAACCTTGCAGTTCCATTCAGGCAGGCGCATGCTGCAGGAATTGAATTTGCAAGGAGTGCAAGTTACAGTCAATTCAGATGCTTCTGACTGTAGCCTTCCTGTGTAAATTCCATGTTCGGTATTACTTTTCTTTCTTCTTGATACCATCCAGTTCTCTTCTAAAATCCTAGTTATATGAATAGTAAGAAAATTGTAGTTTTGTGGGATTTTTCTCAGAGCAAATAATATGTAATACACATTCAGTCCTGAAAATTGCCTTTATGTTGTAAATCTAGGGCATTTATGTTGGGTTCCTGCAAATGTTTTTGCTATTATTCTTTGCCTTGATGATTAACCTAGAAGCCGTCATACCTTCTGGAGTAATTTCTTTGTCTTTTCATTAATTTTATAACCTAAGAAGATGTTATCACAACAGCTTTTCCGAGATAGTTTTCAAAACTACTATTCATGCTACTCGTTTTTTATCAGGAGAGGATTCTAATTCAATAGATCGCTCAGTTTGGATGCCAGTTCAGTTTTCTGTATGTGCTTTAGTATGCGTCTAACTGAATCAAGCTACTTTTCTGTCTTGCAACATTAATTCTATTTCTCTGTGGCCTTACTGGTAGCAAAAAAATCTGAAAGCTTTCCCACTCCCCATTCTCGAGTGAGTAACATTTACGTAAGACCACTTCCCTTAAAACACAAAGTCCTACCACTAGACATTAACTCTCAGCTTTTACTCACTCCAGTGCTGTGCTTACGAGCGTCTACAGAACTTCAGGACTCCGTTCAGGTAGCTGGCTGGTTTGCTGCCTGATACAGCGCTGCTCAGATCAAAGCATTTCAGCAGTTTACTCAGCCATTTTTTACAGCACAGTGGTAGGGGAATCCTGCTCTGAGTTAGAAAACCTGGACTATGTTTCAGCAAGAAGCTCCTTTGCAGTTTAGCAATGTTGGCTTCAACATGCCTGAAGTCAGGACTCTAAGACACTTTGAAACCAAGGTCATCTAGAATATCCACACCTGAGTAGTTCATTGAAGAAATACTGCTTGATGGAGTACCCTCAGCATGTGCCCTCAGCACCTCTTTGGTGTTAGCTGAAACATTGGCACCGCTTCTGATTTTGAGAAGTCTCCAGAGTGAGGACACATGCTTCGCTTCATGCCTGCAAGATTTTTGCTAGGTTGTCCTCCATATGTAACATGGAAGAGCTGCAATGTAGGCAGCAGCACTCAGCATGCAGGATTGACTTTTTCAGCCCTAGCCCTGTCTCTAATCCTCAGTCACAGCAGGGCTGCCAAGGAGTTCATTCCCTCCGACCCCCCTTGGGCAAACTAGAAGCTGCAGCCCCAGCCATCTCCTGCCATTTCAGGTGTGACGCAAAGAGCCCGCGGGCTCCCAACCGCTTCTCCTTCCCGCTGGGGCGGCCGGGTGAGCACAGGGACGGCTCGCAGAGCAGGTGCGGTTTATTAGGCATTTGTGTCTCCGCATGGAGCCGATTCCCAAAGCTTGGATCATGGGACGCAGCAGCAGGGCTTTGGAAACTGGGGGGAGGTTTCCGTGTGGGCCAAGCGGTGCGTGTGGCGGCTGGTGCTACCCCGTCCCCTCGGGCTCGTCAGAACAGCAAGAGCCTTCGCACGCCGCCGCCGTTGGGCACACGGTGGAGGAGGACGAGCCCCTCCACCCGGCGGCGGGGCCCGTGTGCGTGCGGGGTGCCCCGCTCCAGGCGCCGGAGGGCAATTCCCCTGACAACGACCCTCATCCCGCGCTGCCCCGGGCGGCAGCTTTGAAGTGCAGCCCCCGCCCCGAGGGGACGGGAGGGGACGGGGGGAAGGGCCCGGCGGCCGTCGCGGGACAGGGAGGGTCGCTCCGGCGGGCGCCGGCCCGGGGCAGGGCTTGCGAGAGGCCGCCGGGGCTGGAAGGGGAGGGCGGACGGAGGCGTCGCCCGGGCGAGCCCGGAGCCGGGTCTCTCTGTTTCCCCGTAAATAAAGCGCCCGGCCGCGGCCGGCCGTATAAATGCCGCTGCGGCGGGGCCGGCTCGCCCTACCCCACGCCGGAGAGCGGGCGCAGGTAGAGCCGTCGGCGGCCGCGACGGCCCCGCCGGAGCCGCCAGTTCAGGACGCGGACAGCGCTGCGCCGCGGGGCCCGGCCGCGCCCCCGGGCTGAGGGGCGGCGGGCGGCGGGGGGGAGCCGGCAGCGCGGGAGGGCCGCCAGGGGGTGCCGGCGCGGGCGCCGCTCGGTGCCCTCAGCCTCAGGCGGGGCCATGGCAGCGGGCGAGCGGGCGGTGGAGCCGCTGGCGGAGCTCAGCCACTACGTGGTGGCGCGGCCCATCTACAGCGAGGCGGGCTTCCAGGACGAGAACGAGCGGCGGCCGCCGCTGCCGCCGACGCTCCGCGAGCGGGCGCAGGCCGCCTGCAGGTGGGTCCATCAGGCGCGGGGAGCGCGGCGCGGCGCGGGGAGCCGGGGGGTGCCGGGACGCGCGGTAAAGCTCTCCCGCCGAGCGGTGGAGTGGCCCCAACAAGGACACTCCGCCGGCAGACCCGTGTCCGCTTCCCCTCATGTCGAGGCGGACGCAGCTTCCTCCAGCAGACAGCACTTCTGACACCGATACCTGCCCCATCCCTGTCTGGGAGACATCACCGTGCCTGTCATTGCCTCTTTAAACGTGCATCGCCCCGGCTTGCTGTCAGCTTGGGGCTGTCGGGGGCTTTCCAGTGCAGCCCTGCGGGGTGTGTTCATCACTTTTTTCCTCGCAGATGTTCAAGAAAAAGGGCCTTTCAGATTACCAAGTCCTTCCTGCCCATTCTGGGGTGGCTGCCCAACTACCGGGTGAAGGAGTGGCTGATCAGCGACATCATCTCGGGGGTCAGCACCGGCCTCGTCGCCACTTTGCAAGGTAAAGCCCGGCACATCGGCCCCCTGTGAGGGAGCTGGCTGAACACAGGGGTGTTATGCAGGTGGAATTACAAATCTGAGACTTGTTATTTAATACTAGATATTAGGTATTATTTTGCAGTAAATAATTGATGGTTTTAATTTATTCCTTTCCCCCCTCTGCTTGGCTAGAAGATTTAAATTTCCTTTGATGTGGTCTCAAGATGTATTTAACTTTTCTTCCAAGGCTTTTACTCAAAGACTGTTCATTTTGATATTTAAAATTTTAATTACTTTGTGATAAATCAGATGGATCATGTGGTCTTATTTCTCTTTCTTGGTTATCTGAACCTATAGCTCTCCTGCAGCTGCCTGCAGAAATCTACTTATTGCCCCAACCTTGATATCTACTCTCCTTTAAAATCTGGCCCATAAGGTTGTTCAGGTATCTCCAGAGAACAGCCCTCAAGGAGGTGGTATTCCCATTGAAGAAATGGATAAACTTCATGGATATTTACAGCAAATGTCTTGAAATAATAATTTTACCTTATTTCCTTATTCTCTTTATTAGGAAATCATTTGGTGGATGAACAAATAGAAAAGTGGCAGAAATAAGCAGAAATAAAATAAGTTAGTTAAGAAAGACCTAAAGGGCAGAACTGTTCTGTCTGGGGCAGCTGCTAAGGTCCACTGTCAAAGACTAGACTGGCTACAACCCTGACACAATCCAGCACATTCATTTCTTTCATGTCAGTAGTGTTCTTACACTATTTTCATCATTTTTCAGGACTGGGGGAGGTTAAGCTGGCTATGTCGACCCCACATTTTCCCTCAATGGAAATTAAGTGTTTGCACATGGGCGCAAAGCCTCGTATTGGGAACAAAGAAAGCAGGTTGCGCATTCCCAATTAGCCACAAGTATTCCCTACTGTCTGTTCCCTTGGAGCGTGCTAGGAAGGCGCAGACTGGCAGAATAAAAAAGCATTACAAACTTCTGCCCCAGGCAGAGGGTGACCTGAGGAGTAAGAAAGTGATTTGTTCAGTCCTGTAGAGAGCCTGTGTGAGAGCTGGAAGATCCGCTGCGGAAGGTAGTGCCTCAATTACAGGAGTCCCCTGCATTTTTAAAGGGACTGGACTACATGGGCTTTTCATATGACTTGTAACAGCTGTTATGCTCTTACTGTAACACCGTCATTTATTTTTTTTTACAGTGGACCTGGTGGTCTCACAATTAGATTCCACTTGTAAAACTGATTGCTGAAATACACTGTTTGGTCTCCCACCAATTAATAATAATAAAAAACCAAATTAGTGCAAATCTGAGTCTAGCTGTATTAAACAAAAAATATGAAATTCCAAATGGTGCAATATGGGGAAAATTGGCCAAAATGTTTGCCAAAAAAGGAGGCTTCTGGCATTTTGAGGTCCCTGAAGTCCCTGACTCCCAGCAGCTGTGTGTTGCTTGCAGTCCTCCCAACAGCCACAGTAGCATGACCAGAACTTAAATAGTTTTGAACTCTGATGGCTTTTGCAGTATCTTTGAGGCAGAATGCTACACTGCAGTGGGAGCTAATCAGGATATGATCCTGAAAGCAACTTGTTTTTTCATTGTTTGTTGGATTTGACAGCTTGCACAGATATACAAAGGAAGACAGCGATAAGGATCAAAACTGTCAAATTTGTGTGATTTACTTTTGGTATTTAAGTTTATAAGCTGATACAGATGAAAAAAAAAAAAAAGCAGCCTGATTTTCAGAAGGGCCAAACATGGTGAAGTATATTTGTAGTGCAATAATTCAGAGTCTGTGCTTGAAATTTCTGTCTATAACTAGAACACTGCATATATCCCTCTTTTCGCTCTAGGGGCAGATTATTCACTCTTGCAACAGTGTTCCTCCACTTAAACTTCACACCTGAGCCTATGTTTTGTGCTACCTATACAAATACAGGAACACCTTTCAGTAATTACTCATTCAACTACCAGTGTGGGATATACAATCACTTACAGTCATAGATACTCACAGATATGCCTGCAACTAATTTGCAGACAAAACATATTCTAAATTACATCTGGACAAAAGAAGTAGTTCTTTCTGAAAGTCTATTCTAGACAAGGTAGTAGTTTGTCGAGAGATTTTAAACCTGACATTCTGATGGTCTCTCATTTCAGGTTTGGCATATGCTTTGCTGGTTGCAGTTCCTGTTGGATATGGTCTCTATTCTGCCTTTTTTCCCATCCTGACATACTTTTTCCTGGGAACATCAAGGCACATCTCAGTTGGTAACTGCGTGTGTTCAATTTACAGTGAATTATCTATTACAAAATGTTAATCCTTACTGTGAACATTCATATTTCATACAAGATAACTACTTTCTGAACAGAATTGGCTGTGCTGAATATTAATATTGGTGGGTTTGCAGGACTTAAAGTTTTTTTCTTCTCTGTCCAGACAATTGTGCATAATAGCTAACTTCAGTTGAGCCCCTGCATGCTTTTTGCTTGCATTTATACTGAAGTTTAAATCTTGTGTTTGGCTATACTCTTTGCAAGAAATTACAAGATCAAGGCCTCAGTAGGCAGTGTGAACAGACGTTTTGTCTATCAGCTAAAGCTCAAGATGGCTAAAACAGCTCTTTTAGTCTTCTCTACAAGCCTTCCTTGCTGCATCCTTTTTTGATCACTGTGGACAATGTCATCTTTTTGCCTGTCGCGGAGACCCAGAACCTGTGTGTCCACTCCAGCCTCGCTCTAGATCCTCACATCAAGGCTATGGGTAAACCTCGTTGATTCTTCCTGAATACTTTCTTTAAAATATGGGATTTGTTTCCTATCAGTTCTCACATTTAAATGTCACGTTACAGCTTGATCACTGAAGTTTCTTTTTCTTCATTTTAATAAAATAGAGTCTTTCCTTGTTCATATCCACTAAGAATAGATGGTTTTCCCCTTCCAAAGCTTTGGCATGATATTATGCTTTTTTGTCAGCTTTCTTCTCCGCTGCATCAGATACTTCTGTATGCTTTCTCCACTTTCTTAGTCTCTTCCTACCCTACCTATCAGCTCACATTTGCTGTCCAGGTCTGAGTTCTCACATCCACTTATGTTGACATTACTACTTTCTAGATTATCAAATGTTCCTCTTTATGCTTTTTTTAATAGTCTTATTCATGAAGCGTCCCCTAAGGTATCTGTAAAATGAACTTATCCTTCTTTAAGACATTTCATGACATTTTCCTTTTCTGCATAATTTTAGTAAATAACTGAAACAAATATGATTACTTTTAGATTGTGTGTTGCTGACACAATGATCATTTACTCTCTCTGTATCTTGCCCTAAATATAGTTTCAGTCATCTTTAGCCAATGTAATACCACACTACTGCCAAAAGATGTGGTCCTACCCCTTGCTACATGTTCCTGCCACCACCGTAGTGTTTGGATTCCTGACCATGTAGCTATGTGGCAATCTGGACCAGCTGAAAACTAACCATGGTAAAAAAAACCCCAAAGACAAAAAAAGGAAAATTAAATAACTGTTGCTTCCAGCTGGATCACTGATCTGTTTTGTCTGGTTGTGGTGCTGTTACAAGGGAGATGGTTGGAACATGTTGCCCCTTTTGGCCTTGGTACAGCCCTAAGTTGGCTTAAGCAAAGCATGAAACTGCACCTGTATTGTACAATGTAAGTTATTTAAGGAAGGAATTGTATCCTTGTGTCATGTTTGTAGTGCCTGTGGCTCCTGGCTCCCTAATACTAATGTACCCCAGTTAAGATATTATATGGATTTGCTGATTTATAGTTTTCTTGTCTAGTCTGATAAATGCTTCTTTTCAATGTATATTAAACTTCAGTGTGTTCTGTTTGTCATTACAGGTCCATTCCCTGTAGTCAGTTTGATGGTGGGATCTGTTGTATTGAGCATGGCCCCTGACGATAATTTTCTCATAGATAGCAGTAATGCTACAGGGACTAATGTTACTGAGACACTGATAGACACTGAATCCCGAGATGCACAGAGAGTGCTGATTGCTAGTACACTCACATTTCTGGTTGGAATTTTACAGGTAAAATAGTTGGCTTGAAGACACAAGGTTGATACTGCTTTAATTTTAATGGGAAAACATACAGCATGGATATATGTACTAGGGCAGTAAGACATTTTCCTGTAGTAAAACACAAAAATGAAGAAAAGTCATCTCAAGCTCTGAAGAGCTTTTGGGGGATTATTCTTCTTATCCTGCGTAGAGTCTGTGGCAGCAGATTGCAGACCAAGAGACCTGCATGAAACTAAGTGCTAATGGTGCATATCTTGGAGCAGCTTCTCACACATTTCTTCAGGTCTCCTTTATTTCCTTGGATGGCACAATATTAAGCTACACTAGGTGACAATTGGGGAATATGGTCCTAAGACTCTGTGTCAGCAAAGAGAAAAGAACAAAGCATATGAAATCACCAAATAAAAGCATACTTTTTTGTTGTTTAGCAAGCTGTTATTCTTCATGATTTTTCCAGGTAATATTTGGAGTCCTTCAGATTGGTTTCATTGTGAGGTACCTTGCAGATCCACTCGTTGGGGGATTCACAACTGCAGCTGCTTTTCAAGTGTTGGTGTCACAATTGAAAATAGTCCTAAATGTTTCAACAAAAAACTATAATGGTGTCCTTTCCATAATATATGTAAGTATGTCCTACTAATCTGTTTTGGTTTTATGCCAGAATTTTTATGTGATTATCATCTACTTCCATTTCATACAGGAATGGTCCATGTGTATGGTGGTAAGTATAGGGCATTCCTTTAGTTCTCACTGTCATGAAGATCTGCTACTGTTGATTTATAGCTGTGCGGCTCTAAGTAGCTGCTTTTGGGATTTCCCAGACAGAAAGTCAATTCTCATCTGGAAGTCTTTTTCAGGCAGAGCAGGTTTTCACATAAAGTTTAAATGTAATTATCCAGCAAAACAGTTCTTCTTCTCTTGGTTGTCACTTCTGGAGACTACTTTCTGTCCCACCCCTTCCTTTCTGGCTTACTGTGAAGGATATTTCACCATTTCTTAACAGTGTCAGGTCAACTCCCAAATCTGACTGGTCCCAAGCTTCTTTACTCCTAAACCAACAGGTCATTCTGGTAAAGGGCATCCTTCTCCATTCCACACTATAGCCATACTTGTGAATACCTAAAGAAGGATGTGGATTCCCACCCTGCGGCCAGGTACCTACTGGTTAGTTAAGGTGAGGCTAAATGCCGTCACAACTCTGTTCGTTGATCTTAGAGAAAATGATCAAATGGAGAAACATCTTGGCTGGATTACAGAACTACTGAATTCCTAGAGGTCTCATATTATGGAATAGTTTCCTTCCCCAGGAAAATTACTGAGATTTTTGTCACTGACTTCAGCATGAAACTATTCAGGTTCATAGGTATTTTAGATCTTCCATAGCACTTCATATCAGAATTACAGATTTCTAAGAGAGGCTGTTGTAGATGAAAAAATGCATTTACAGATTTTACATGCCCATTCAGGTAACCAGACCAGCAAGAAATACATTAGACATCTAGATTAGCAATAATAGGATGACTATAACTGCAAACAGCAAGGCAAAGTTTAGGAAAAAAAAAGGTGGACTATTTGGGCAGGGGGAAGTGTTATGTTATGGGCCTTTTAAGAATTAATGAAAATTCTTTCCCTCAAAACAAGGGAAATTAGATGAGACAAAGTACTACCTAACAGACTTTGCAGCAGACCTGGCAGGGTGATGGACTTGTTAATCCAGCAGGATTTTCTCTCTCTATTTTTTATGTTTATTTAAGGATAACACATTTAGTAGAAAGTATTTTTGAAAAGGAATTACATGGTTCTTCCAGCTCCTGCAAGCCTGACTGGAATGCTGACTTTTTAGGTTAAAGCTCAAAGCTTCTGAGTTCTTACAGGTAAGCTGAGTCAATGTGTTTGCAGAAGTGTGTAGAGCAAAGATACTGTGATTTCTGGTCTGCTCAACCAGTGACTTGCTGTGCCAGCTTCAGCCAGTTTTGGACTTGCTTCAGAAGTGGTGTTTAACAAACTGCAACACTAAGCATCCAACACTAGCAGAATCTACAACCCCAAGTGAGGAAGTTACTGTTCCCCTGTGAACTGGGGCAGTGCGAATGATGGTCAGTGAGAATAGGATCCAGGGTAAGCAGTACAATGGGCAAGAAGTGGCTTTGGTCACACGGTGAAAGGCATCTATCTGATTCAGTGTTTCAGAAAGGCTGCTTCTTTAGCTTAGAAAACAGCTGATTAAGCACTTAGATGTTTTATGTCAAGACCAAAGAATGGTAGTAGTGGTACTACTGCCCTTGGTCCCCTTGCTTTTAAATTGACAGTTCAGTATTTGGGGAGCTAACCAGGATGCAAGAAGTCTATTTCTAACCCATTTTCTACCAAATCGTCCTGTTAAAGCTGTTTCACTATGCATGAAATGGTTACATTTTCTTGGAGTTGGGGCAAGTGAGAATTACCCTCATGCTTAGGAGGATGACAAAGGAGTATTTGTAGCTTTTCTGTAATGAGCCCTTCATGTTTTCTCTGTACACTTACTTGCAATAAACAATAAGACCAAGCAAGGGCATAGCAAGGGTAGAAAAGAGCTGCCTATCGCAGCTCAGTTGTGAGAGTCCTCCAGCCTGCGATTGAACTCTGCTTGGAGGGTTAATGTACCCTAAGGTGAGGTTTAGTGACTGCTTTTCTCAAGTGTAGGATTCTCCACAGCCTGGCAGGGCATGTGTTCATACTCATTCTCTGTATGTCAGCAGTGGAAATAGGAAACATGTAATCCACAGATCGTATGTACTAGGTACGCAGTGAACCAGAGTTTTGCCCATGGGTCTGCTAGCTGTCTTTTGAGTAGAGAGATGAAGATCTCCCTTGCTCCCTTGGGCAAAGTGAAGAAGCTATAGATCTTCCTTTCCTAGCTCCAAGAACAGGTAGAGGTAAAACACAGGTAGGGATTTAACTCTTCTTACTTAGTATTGATTTCCTAAAAATCAGGAAGCACAAGCCCCCTGTGTGGATATTTCTTGCGGTTATGCTTTTTCAGTTAAATTCACCATTAAATCCATTCACTGATTCTGTAGCACCTTGACAGTATGTTATCCTCAGCCTATCCTTCAGGGGAGGGTTACTCTCCTGAATGAAGATGTAACTCAGCCTCCTCCAAACCCCCATGCATCTTGGATCTTTTAATGAGTATTTTCACATCCTTAAAGTGCACATGGGCATGTTTTATGTTGTCATTTTTATTTTTCAGACTCTTATTGAAACATTTGAAAAAATTGGTACCACCAACATTGCAGACCTTATTGCTGGACTCCTCACCATTGTTATCTGCGTGGTAGTTAAAGAAATAAATGATCGGTTCAAACACAAGATACCTATTCCTATACCAATAGAAGTTATTGTGGTAAGTAAAAGAGCGTAACAAAACCTGATAACAGATAAAATAGATGGGGCTAGCTACAGGAAGACAAGAACCCTTTTTAAGTATTGAAACTGTTGTTTTATTTTATTACAGACAATAGTAGCCACTGGCATTTCATATGCTGCTGACTTCGAAAAAAAATACAATGCGGGCATTGTTAAGAGCATTCCAAGTGGGTGAGTGCCTTTGTTTTCTGGGAAATAGGTATTATTTTAATTGGCTCAAAATGACAGTAGTAAGAGAAAAGACATAAAAGAGAAATTGAGAGCTGTAAGCTGAGTTTAGACCTCAGAGTTGGAGACTTCCTGAGTTTTACTTCTGGCTCTGTCGAGTATGCTACCCAAATATGTTGCCTAGCTTTCCTTCACCTGTAAATTGGGCTTAGGAACATCTACTGGATTCATGAAGTTCATCTGAGAATTAATTGCTTCATAAAGTGAGTCTATGACTATGGGGAAATGTAAAAAGAAAAAAAATTTACTAATGAAATTCTGCATAGATTTAATTTCTGTAAATGCAAGTTATTCCTCCCACTGTGATTCATATTCATGCTACTACTATTATCCCAATCAAACCTGTCAGTTCCATAGTCATAGAAGCAAGGATGTTGAGGATTACACTGGTAGAGACTTTCACTTGAAAGATTCAGAGCACTTCGCAGTAGTAACCTTCACATTCCATTTGGTATTCAGGGCTTGATTAATTAAAATTTGAGGAAACACAGTAGGGGATAAAATGTTTTTGAGATCTTCTGAAGAAGTATGTTAACAATAGTATGAAGTGTCATTAACATATTTATGTAATTCATCATACTATTCAATACATCCTTTATTCAATGCTTCAAAAAATGTACTTTTTCACTTTGCTATCATAAGGCCAAATCTCAGTCATGCTGAGAACAATGAAAGCTTTGTTGCTGACTAATAGCATCAGGATTTGGGAGAGCTAGATAAGCGTGTTCTGTATGTCAATGGGCTGTTTCCACCTTTTTATTAACTTGAAACATTACACTTCATATTATAAGCAACCTGTATGCCTCTGCCTCAAACTCCTTGACAATTCTAGTAAGAACAGAATTTGATCAAAGGTGATAACACTAATGTATTTTCTAAATGATAGATTTTTGCCTCCTGAACCTCCAGATGTCAGCCTGTTTTCCCAGATGATAGCAGCCTCCTTTTCTATTTCTATTGTTGCTTATGCTATTGCCGTGTCTGTGGGGAAAGTATATGCAACCAAGTATGACTATGCTATTGATGGAAACCAGGTATGTATAACCAAAAGAGTTTATAAACATAGTGAATGTAAGTTCTGTTTCGTGTAGCCAAATGAAAGAAACATCATCCACACACATTTTTCAGACTAAAGCTGAAGTCTGACAGGAGAAATTCTTTCAGCTATTTGGAAAAAAAAAAAAAAAGGCTGAAATGGCCATATATTACGTGGCAAATTTACCACATAGAGATGAGCCACGTGCTCTACCTTAAGTATGGGCTTTTCATGGAATTAATTCCTTTTGTATTGCTTTAGTGACTCCAGTAGCTCTGAAAAGGTAATTAAAGCTAAGTACTGTATAGGGGATTTTCTGGTGATGTCAAGTTGACATGGTCAGCTTCAGCAACCTGCTTTCCATTTCCACTTGTAAGGCGTATTTTGAGGTGTGTTGCTGGGGATGGGGGACAATGTCAAGTTAAGAAATTGCTCTGGACAGCTTTATTTAGTGTTAGGCTCTGTGCAGGATTTGTATCAGTTGAACTTTTCAGTTAGGGCATGATTTTATCCCTATGGAATAAATTATTGTGCTTCTCAGCATGACACCAGTTACATCAATATAAATGTATTTTACCTGTATAGCTAAGTCCTGCAGCTTCACAAAAGTAAATGCCTACCAGCATATCAACATCCTTCAATAACTGTCTGTACCAAATGGCTGAATTGTTTTAATCATTGGTTTCTAAAGGCACATAGCTAGAATGTTACATGAGCTGTGCATTCACAAGCTCTTAGAGGATTCCTGCAGTTGTTCAGTGTCTTTTTCCGGGGGTTATGTCACTTGCCCAATGGTGTGGAAGTAAAAATGTCAGAAAGCTTCCTTGTCCTGTGCATTTATGCTGATTTTTAATTTTATCCTTTGAACATATGAGAAAATGCACTCACTACAATAAATAGATAAGCTGAGTACTTTGTTTAATGAGTCCTTTATTTTAGTACTAATGGATTACATAAAGTTTGATTTTGGAAACACTTTTGCAGGATGTAACAAAATATTCTTCTGAACATGTTGGTCACTTTACAATACACAAAGTTCATATCTGGTAACACTTTGATTTAAAGAAGTTGCCTAAAATGCATTGACTTTCAGTTTATTAAATCTGAAAGAGTAATACATGTTCCTGGAACTGCTGTTTATGCTGTTCTTTTGAGGAATATGCTGTTCTGCCAGCACTGATGTGCTTCAAAGATACTTATTAAATATTCTGGTAGTAGAATTACTGGCTATGAAAGCAAAGTGCCTTCCTTTCAATACTACGATATGAATTTTACACGTAACAAAGGTTAAATGCAGACATGAATGATGGACAAATAGTTTACTTCAATAGGAGAAGTTAAAATAACATCATAGCAGCAGGTAGTGAAATAATTTTGAAGGACAGGTCAATACTATTATCTGCCAGTGTTTATTTTGTCTTCATAGATGCATAGACCATTAAGATCTAAGAACACTAGGAACAATACTTACAACATTTTCTTGCAGAGCACAGCTGTTAGGAATAGGTCTGTTCTGTAAAAGAATATAACTTCAAAATCCTACTCTTGCAGTTGGAGCTTAATGAAAAGCTTATAGGAAACTTAATTTTGGAGAAGAGAAGGGAAAAAGTAAAAACCAAATATTAAATTGCATTTTTAAAAATTTGCATTGAGTGAAAAGCTCTCATGACTCTGTTGGCTTGGTGAAAACAATGTTTCTGTCAATTATATGGGGTTGCAGGCAGCTCTCAAATGCCTCATTTCCCAGCAGAGGAATGGCCCAGATCCCAGGACATTAAGGCCCCAGGGTCCTTGTCACTTGTGCAGAACAACCAGCATCAGTAGGTGCCAGCATCTGTGACCCTGGGGCAAATCTATGAGAACGCTGCCTGGGACTCAGCGTGAGTTCGTTGGATGTTTAGAGTTAAAAACTTCTGGCTCAACAAACTAGAAGTTTTCAGTGAAACTATTTTATTGCAAAGTTCCTGATTAGTTCTACTAATAATACAGTGCTTTGCATTAATTAAAGGCTTGTCTAAACTCAGATTTTTGTACTGATTAAAATTATTTGTTTAGCTGATGATGCTTGGGAGTTAAATTTATACAAGTCCCATTTCTTGATGCAGTTATACCAGTGTAATTGTTAGAAATGTTAGGTTTGATGACATTGATGGAAATAAACTTTAAATGTCTTTATACTAAGATGAGTATGTCCATGTCAGGGAGAGTATATCAACTTCATTGTATTGGTTCCCAAACACAGGTGATTACACTGGCACAAGAGGAATTTGTGTAAACATTTAACAGCTATTACTAATCCATACTCTTATCAATATTATTGTGCTACCTACTTTATAAACTACTATAGAAAATATTGTCATTCTCCATTGCAAAATTGTCTTCAGGCGTCTGTATTTACAGCATCATCCAATTATCTTTCAGGAATTTATTGCCTTTGGGATCAGCAACATTTTTTCAGGTGCCTTTTCTTGTTTTGTTGCAACTACTGCTCTTTCACGGACCGCAGTCCAAGAAAGTACAGGTGGAAAGTCTCAGGTAATGACTTCTTCCTGCTAGTACTGTGCACAGGTAAATTTAATCTTTTATAAGGCACAGCTTTCACATTGGATTGAAAGTAGTCCTAAAATGATTGTGTTGCTGGCACGTGGAAAACCGTAGGTATCTTAGCTAGCAGCTTGTGCTCTAGTAGTGAATAATTTTTGTAGCTCTGCCAGAAGAGGGCAATCAAGTTTTATGTGGCATGAATTACATTAGGGGTCAGAAATCCTTCAACCTTAATTCCCCAGAATTTCATTCCCAATTAAGGGACTGAATTTGTCACAGTAGGAATTCAGGATGAGGGAAGAAGTCCTCTTACAGCTGCCTATGAGATATTTAAGTTCCCATGTGCCTGCCTGAGCAGCCCCGCTCTTTGCCATTCATCATCTGCCCATGTGCTTTCTCATGTGGAGCAAGCTATGCTGGTTTACAGTACTACAGCTTTGCATTCTTTAACAGAGGAGAGCAACACATTATCCAGCAGGCCCTTTTCTGGCTGACACACAGGCTCTGCTCTTTTCATTTGTCTCTGCAGTGCAACCCTTCCAAGAGCTACTACCTTGCGTGCAGTTGTTTATACTACCTGCTTAATTGAATTCTCTCTGTGTTAGTTGAAGTGTATAATGATGGCCCACGTGCACCTAAACACAATGGCAATTTGGCAGGTCTCCTTGTTCCTAAAGAAATGTAATGTGAAACTACTTGTGCATTTTCCTTTGTAATCCTAGAAACATAAGATAGAGTCTTAATAAGTTCATTTCCTCTGAAGTTCCTTAATAAGTTCATAAACACTCTGTTCCTCACAGGTTGCTGGTATAATCTCAGCTGGGATTGTTTTGATTGCCATTGTTGCCCTGGGGAAATTGCTAGAGCCCTTACAAAAGGTACCGTACTTGTCTCCTGCAGCAGCCACCAGCACCAATCAGACACCCAAATGCACAACTTTAATGGGCAGGATTAATAGCCCTGTTTAAACTATGGTGACTGATACCAGATGACGCTCTGGTTTACAGTGTATAATGTTGAGCACTATCTTAATATGCATCTCTGCTTCTGAATAACACTTTTTCATCATTTTCACAGTCTGTGTTGGCAGCTGTAGTCATAGCTAACTTGAAAGGGATGTTCATGCAAGTGTTTGACGTTCCTCGTCTGTGGAGACAGAATAAAGTGGATGCTGTAAGTAACCTAATTCTTTCTTTTCTCCTAAATGCTCTTGTATGGTTTTCTTTTTGCCTTTTAATACCATCCAAGATTCTCTTAACTACCACATACACAGAATTTTTGTAGAGTTAACATCAGTTAAAAATTCCTCAGTTTAGAGTTTTATGTAGTATTCTGCTTATCTTGTTTATTCCCTATACCTCACAGTAAGGGTGCCAATCAGGGTATTTCTGTGCAGTAATGACTGCTTCATAGCAATTACCACAGTTTACAGCAATCTTGTGTTGATATGGCTTGGAAATCGGAATAAAGATGGCCTGTTGCCACCTATCCCATTCTCTTTTATCTTTTGCACAGTTTAAATGGGTCAGAAAAGCTGACCTTTTCTTAATTCATGTACATATATTTATGTCGTTACCACATTAGCATCCCATTTGCCTGGATAATCTCAGGTAGTCCTCAGAAAATACGTTTTCTCATTGAAGCAAGACTAATCCAAGCTAGAATGTGGATTCATTTGACATACTAAGGGATATACGAACAGGCTTTTCTTACAGACCACTGTAACCATATCTCTGGGTCCTTGCTTACATCCCACTATGTTTTCTGTGGAATAGACCTTCAGTGTGGCTGTTAGGGCAGGAAAAGATTGCATGGAAAGTAAATTCTCCATGCAGCCTTACCTATGCTTAGATTTTACCGTCACTGGGCAGTACCTGCCTTGGGTATATCTGAACATTTTTAGTCAATCATTTAGTGGTTTTCTGCATAGGTAAGAGATCGACTGGCTGCAGTGAGAAGTGCAGGCACTCAGCTTTCTGAAAGATTGGGTCCACTGGGTGTTCTGCCTGGGCAGTGACGTAGGCAGGAACTGAGGAGCCCACTTCAACTGTTCTGCCTGAATATTCGGTGGAGACGTTAGAGAGTGCCATCAACCCGTTAATATGAAATACCTCTCTTTGCAACAGTTCTGATTCTCAGATACCACTGAGCAGCTCCCTTCCCTCTCTGTATGCCTGCAGGTGGGGCATCTTTCAGTATTCTACATCTTGGGAACATAAATTCTTTTCCGTTTCTAATGAAAGATTAACAAAGATTGCCACCATCAAAAAGAAGAAAATGCAATGGTTAACTGCATCTCCTTTAATTTCACTAAAGTAACTGGATCCTTGAGAACTGTTGGGAAGACTTTTGTATGGAAGTCAGCTAATTCCCAGTGTGCTATTATTATCTCCATAGTTATATTCCTCTGCTTCTTATATTGTCTGGTCTAGTTATTCTTTAGTGTGAACAAGAGTTATAATTAAGAGACTTTACATTTGTTATTTCCTCTCCAGGCGATCTGGGTTTTTACATGTGTAGCATCCATCATTCTGGGACTCGATTTGGGATTACTTGCTGGCCTTCTGTTTGGATTGCTGACAGTTGTGCTGAGAGTTCAGTTGTAAGTAACATAGGATCAGAAATAATTGTTCTTGTTATACCATGAAAAAGGAAGACAATATACTGAAAAGCAATATGATTTGTGGCAGAAAATCTGCTTGGGCTTACAGAAATTTTGAAATGGAAAAAATCTGTTCTTTAGAATAAAACACTGTCTGCGTGCTATCACTTAATTACACTGATAAAAGAGAAGCTACATTATTCTATCAGTATTTATTCTATATCATGGTGGGTACTTTGGTGGTACTTAGCCGTACATATGTACCCACGTAACTGAGTTCTAGAAAGGAACAGGAACATTCCAGATCAAATACCAAAAGATGTATGAAGAGCTTCTCTAATTAATTGATCATTATAGTAACTCTTGGTATGTAATACTAGAACAGTATGCTGCATATACCAATAACCTTTTCACTTATTGCTTATACAGTACTGAGCGTATGCCTGTAAGAGTAGGAGAAAGCATGAGAATAAGAGAAAACTTTGTTCTTGTGGCTGATGTGTTTCTGCTCAAAGAACATATGGTAGTGGAATGGTGAGAAAAGATGGCTTTGCAGAATCTTATTTGGCCATCTTGTAACTTTTCATTGATCTTTTCTCTGAAAGTACAATATAACTCCTTTCCTTCAGTCCAGAGAGTATGGTTACTAGCAATACCAAAGGACAGTTGCACTGTCAGAAAATACATAAAAATAAAGCCTTGCAAGAGTTATCACAGGATAGTAAATTATAAAAAATGGAATTTGAAGAGCCTCAAAACCCCAAAAATTCCCAAATTCAACTCAAATATGTGAAATCAACATTAAAAGGAAGATAAGGCTTTACAAACTTCAAAACAATTTGCTTCAACTGTTAAAAATATATATGGAGACTGCAAAATATTTTGATTGTTATTGATGGAAGTGAAAATTAAAAGAGCTGGACAAAAAGTTGTAAGTAATCTGAAAAGAATGTAAATGTATTGTTTTGGTTGATTTGAAACAAAAAAAGGGATCAGTTGTTTCAGAGTAAAAAAAAAAAATGTTTTTTTCATTCAAACCAAACTAATCTGCCTTTAAAACATTTTTCTGGTTTGGGAAACAAATGGAACAATTTCTTCCTTCAGCTCTACATAAAAATGGTGCAGCAAGTAGGCTGAGACCAAAGTACCTTGTCTTTGAAAAGGACCATTCACTACAAATCGGAAAAAGACACAGTGACGCAAAGCAGATACAACACTTTTGCAATGAGACTTAGTTTGGCAGAAGACAGTGGACTACAAGAGTCGATGACTGTATGCAACAATCCATTCAATTCTCTGAATGCCCAAGTGTGATGTTTACCTTCACTATTTTGTCTTTTTGTTTCTGTTAGTCCTTCCTGGGGTGGCTTTGGAAACATTCCTGGCACAGACATCTACAAGAAGGTCAAGGACTACAAAAATGTAAGTCATTGCTGAGTTTTTTCCATTCAGTCTACAAGCCAGTGTAAGACAAAGTTGTGCATATTGTGGACAACTTGAATTTGGAAGTGGATTGCTCAAAGATAACAAGTTTCAGGACTGAATTCTTGATCCAGATGGTTGGTCCATATTGCACGCTGGAGCTGTAAGCTTCTAAAAACTACATCACCATCTCCATTAAGCTTCTATAAACGACACCACCAAAATTACCAGCAAAGATATGCCATTATTTTGTGAATTAGATATGTAGTTGCACTTTCGAAACAGGTAAACTGCTTCTTATTAGCCAAAATACAGTTGTTGCTGCTTAACCTTATATTCTTTGGCATCAGGTTATAGAACCAGAAGGTGTGAAGATTCTCAGGTTTTCAAGTCCAATTTTTTATGCTAACATTGATGGACTGAAAAGCAGCCTCAAATCCACAGTAAGTGATAATGTGATGGATCTGGATGCTTCTTAACTGTCTTTGGGATTTCCTCAGAATTTTATCTAGGTAAAGTTAAATAATTCTGATCCTTTTTCTGTAGGTGGGATTTGATGCAGTCAAGGTATATAATAAGAGACTCAAAGCACTGAGGAAGATACAAAAGCTAATCAAGAAGGGGAAATTAAAAGCTACTAAGGTAAACTGGTTTTTTTTTTTCTTTCTATTATTTCTCAAAGGATTACTGTTAGTGCTTATTACTTGAGCCTTAATTATGAGTTCCTCTGTACTCATCTCTAAAATAAAGATGGAAAAGTGTGACTTACTACTATGGTCGGAAGACTGGGACCTGCAGGAGACTTAGCAGAGCAGGATACCTATTGCCAAAGACCCCACAGATCCAGGCAGCTCTGACAGTCATAGTGTTAACAGGAGTGGAAGCAAGAGATTCCCTGATCTTACCTCTACCCCTCACCACCTCAGATTGTCTCTGTGCAGTAAAATGCTGGCTTTTTCATGAGTACATGCTCCTGTTGTCCAGCTTTTGACGCACAGATAAGCTGTATCAGTTGGCTGGTAGACATAGCCTTCCACATCCTCCTTAAAGGCAGCTGCCACAGATCTCACTCTCTAGCAGCAGTTCCAGTCCAAATTCCCCACCTTGTAACTGCTTGATTTTATAGACAGTCCTCTGTGCACTGTTAAGCTTCCCTGTTCATTGATGGAGTCATCAACACCTGGTCAGCTGGGTGCCCGGAACCTTCAAGGCTGGCAAGGAAGGGAGTAATCAGCCTGATGTCCAACAATCTTGAGGCTGGTAGGAAAGAAAAGAAGAAATCTGGTTTGTTTACTTGGTTCACAGGACCTTCAAGGTCTAAGAATGAGGGGAAAGATGAATACGTGACCTGCTTAGTCATAGGGAATGGCTGCTTGCCTTACCAAGTGGCGTTGGTTATGCTAACCAACTATGCTAGGTATGACAGAGAACTATTTCCTGTAACTCCAAAACTTTTTCCATGGTTAAATACTATATTCCATATGTTGTCTGTGCATTAGAATGGCATCATCAGTGAGCCTGGTGTTAATAATGAAGCTTTTGAGACTGATGAGGAACCTGAAGACAACCAAGATCTTCAAGTTCCCACCAAAGAAGTAGAGATCCAGGTGGACTGGAATTCAGAACTCCCAGTCAAAGTAAACATCCCCAAGGTGCCCATCCACAGTCTCATTCTTGATTTCGGAGCAGTAACCTTCTTGGATATTGTAGCTGTGAGATCAATAAAAACGGTAAGGGCAATTTTTTTTCTGGGATTCCGTGAAAATGAAACTAAGTCATTCGTATGTAAATCAAGAGCTGTTAGCTGAGGTTAATTTCTGGGGGTTTAGAAGTCTGTTGTTGAAAAATACCTTCAAAACTCATACAGCAAGATGTAGAATATTGGCGTCTGCCTATTTTACGTGGGGAAAAAAATAAAATGCATTAAAAGAACACTATGAAAGTTTCATAGTCAAGTACTCTAAAATTAGAACTGCAAAATGTGGTCCCCTTGTATGCATATGTTATGAAATATTTTAGTTATATATTTTCTTTCCACATGCCTCCTGCTTTAATCTGGGCACAGGATGATGCTCACTCAACACAGAGGTAGTAAATATTTCATCTTACCATCACTTTTCAGTCTTTAGCCACAAGATTTATTTATTCATTCAATATTATTTAAATTATGAAGGAAGGAAGAATGATTCATTTCTTTATAGAGTTTTCTGTGGCTAATATCAGAGCGCTTCACCAACATTCATTAATTCACCTTCAAACATCACACTTTGTAAAGAGATAATGTTTCTAGTTTAGGGAGGGTTATTGAAGTGAAGAGGTTAAGGCCAAGTATTTCCACTATTTTTTGGCGTCCTGTTACAAATGTGTAGGACCAGATTGTTCAGTCTTTAGTCTTTTGTGATACTTTGTATGTTCAGATTGATGTTTTCACTAACTTCATTTTGCAGTTGGGACTGCTTAGCCTATCTATAGACCAGACCTTAGATTACCGAGACTCTAGTTTACCAATGAGCAGAAGAGGACAGAACTAGCAATATCACCTCTGAAAATACTACTGTAAGAGACTGGCCTGCCACCAGGGAGCCAGGGTTAGAATCCAGTGTCCCACCTTTTAACTACCTGAAATACAAGAATACTGTGTGCCTTGCTTCAGCCTTCTGCCTAGTTTTGATTCAGTTCCCGCTTTTGAGACAAACAAGATGTGGGGTCAACAGACATGACTCTTTCCATACACATCTTTTACATCCAAGAACAGGTCCATCTGGTGCATCGCATGAAGGACAAATTTGCATGTGCCAATGAAAGAGTGTATCATATCACACATACAAGGGGGGAAATAAAGCTTGCTCAGGCCCATGTGGTTCTTACATGATTATTCATATTATGAGAACAGAATGAGAACCTTAATAGGCAGCAATGTATTTATGTGTAAAATTGGTCGACTTACACAGTCGAAGATGGGAAACTTCAGCAACCAGGTACTTAACTACTGATTTTTAAGCAGAGCAAAGTATAGCAGTTCCTTATTTACCATGAATAAACAAAACATAGCATTTGGAATGAAGACACTCAGAAACAAATGAAGTGCGTGTTTGTGTGCCTATACATTACATACATAGACATATGTACATGTATGTATTTTCTCCTTACAGACTTTATTTGTCCTTGTTGCAAAGTTGATTTTGGCTTTTTTATTTTAGATAATTCGGGAGTTTGAGAGAATTGATGTGAGAGTGTACTTTGCTTCATATCAAGGTAAACATCCAAGTATTTCTACTACCACTCATGCAAAGAGTAAAATGAAGATGAAAAGGGATCTCTACATGTGTCATGTGTCTTTTATTAGCATTTGTTCTAATAAAAATGTGAATTGTGGCACTGATAAACATGATGGGCTGTGGTGCACACAAAGAATGGTGGGGTTTAAAGGAAATATGGAAAGTAAAAGTCAAGACAAAGCTATGATTGATTGATTTGGCTGTACATTTGATTTCTGATAGTTGAAACCCTGTATTTTGACATTTATTTCTAAAATTACTTCAAATTGTATTGATCTGTGATGACTTTCTTTTATTCAGACAACCTTATATCTCAACTGGAACGGAGTGCCTTCTTTGATGACACTGTCAGGAGAGATACATTCTTCTTGACTGTCCATGATGCTGTGCTCTACATAAGGAATCAAATGACATACAGTGAAAACCAGGATCCTATATTTGAAAAGGTATCCAGTAGTACATTTCCCTTCCTTCTGTCATTCATTCTTGCAATTTCCATTCTTGCAATATAGCATGGCGTGATTGAAAACTAGACATAAAGCTGTAGTACAAAACAAGTGGGAGTCTAGTAAATTGGACAGCTTCTGTAGTACATGAATATTTTGCTAGATCAAACGAAGGGTCTGTCAACCCCAGGACCTTGTTTGTTAGTGGAAAGAACACAAGAAACAGGACATACGGAAAACACTTTATCCTAAGACATGTTTTCTAGTTTCTGAAAACTGGCAGCTTAAGAACTTCCTCAGCTGGAGGTTGCATTTGAGCCATTATATTTAATTGCCACAGATGGAGTTTTCATCAATGTGTCTGTCATACCCCTTCTGGAATCCCTTTACACGTTTTAGCTTGACACTATCCTGTGGAGATGGGTTCTGTAATTTTAAATGTGTTATATGACAAATATTTCCTGTTTTAAGCCTGTTGGATTTCTAGATTGTTAGCTGCGATGAATAATCATTCCCTGCTCCCTTTCCCAACACTATTAATAATTTGATATACTTCTGATCAAAGCTGAAGAGTCCCATTCTGCTTGGTGCGAGTGTGTATGGAAGCTGTTCCACACTAGCGTTCATTGCTACTGCCCTTCTCTGTGCATTCTGTGTTTTAAGATACTTCACAGTAATAAATCAATTTCAATGATACAGGCAACACATAACTCATCATGTTTCTTAATTTCTTTCTGTCAAGATTTCACTCATGCAGGAGTCTAAAGAGCCCATAGAATTCACAGAAACAAGCCAGCCTGATGATGAACTTGATGTTCAGGAAGAGGTATGCAATTTAGAACTGAATGTGTCTATTACTTATACAATTCTGCTGGCTTTATCCCTTTGTCTGTAGCATTGAGTCATGCTGTAAGACTACGACAGATGAACTGAGCCCTCAACAGTTTTTTGCTCCATAAATAAATAACCTCCCTGGGTACCTGAATGTCAGCACTTAGTGGAGGAAGTCTTGAGATATAGTAGGCTATATGTGCATGAGCATGTCCACTGTAATTTTAGGACTACTTTTGCCTTACACAGGCTTACACATAGATAAGCATGAGTTAGGTGCCTAAAAGAAGACTTGGTAAGGCTTGAGGCTTCTGAGTGCAAAATTATGCTCAACTTCCCCCCTTCATTCCTCCTTTTAACACAGCAGACACTTTCTTGTACAATATGAACATTTTACAGGAAGCTGCAGCAAAGCACTGTACTGAGCATAACTACCATGCAACAATACCATTAAAGCAATACCAGGGTATTTTGTATTTACAGGTTGCTGCCGGAAAAGAAAGTAGTACTTACGGCTAAAATAACAGCCAATAAAGTAACACAAGCCACTTATTCAGAAACAGGAGATTGAGCTAAATGCCCTTTTATAGCCTGAGGTGATGCATGAATACCTCAGAACATTCCGTGATTACTATCTGTCCCTCCTATACTGCTACTGTGGTACTAGTCAGAACACCATTCTTAATACCCAATCTAAAATGAGGTAGCACCCTGTGCTTGGCCTCTCTGATCCACAACAAGGATGTCGTGATCCTTCTCTCAGTGATGCTGTAGCAAAATGCTGCAGCAAGGCTGCTGTGTGTGTGGGATGTAGAGGTCCCTGGAGGGAAGATGGTAAGAGGAGTGGTGGCCGGGTAGAGGTTCTCAGCATCATCCTGCATTGTAGTTTCTACCATAGCATGAAGTCCCATAGGAAAGGGAAACGTCATCTCGGAAAGCAGACTGGTGAGAGGAGAAACTGACACCCTAAGCAAAAGCCTTTTACGCTTCATCAGGGCTTGGTCACTTGATTGGGATACTTGGTATCCCTGATTCACCCCCTCCTCTTCTGGTTGGTATGAATATTGCAAGAGACGCAAATATTATTCTTTATCACTAACATGGGGAGAAGCACTTTCCACTCCTCTGTAAGTCACAGTGCAGAAAGGAATGAAGGATTAAAAAAGCCAGAAAGATACCATGATTCTGTAACGGAAGCATTTTGGAATGGAAGGCCAGAGAGAGTTGAATTCTGATTTCTATTCACAGGATTCATTACATATTTACATTATTGTCATTAAATAAGAAAAGAAGCCAGACAAAAAACTTCCAGTCTGAGCTCAAAGAGTGTTCTGAGAGTTTCTGTCCTCTACCATTATAGCCACATTTTGAAGGTGAGAACTAGTAACCTTCAGACCTGCAGCTCCCTGACTGAACTGTCCGATGCAGACACAAGTCAGAGGGCAGCTGCCTCAGAATAGTTACTTTCTCTGAGGCCATGTTGAACTTAGTAGTTTTTAGTTGGCACACACACAAACATTTTATTTTTCCGACTAGTGTGTACTCAGAACTAACCATGGCCTGTTTCTTTCCACCTTTTGAAAACCGTTTCACTAGGCTATGCGCAGACTTGCTTCATGATGATGGGCTGCTGGTATTGTCCTACCTGTGAACTCACAGCAGTATTTATCCGCCGGTACAATATAAGCAATTTCTGCAATGAAACCAATCTTTGCACTTCAAGAAAAACCTGATTGTTTATCTGAATGATACAGATCTCTAGAAATCTCCGAATTTTAGCTCATGTTATCCCGGAAATATTCTGGACCTTGATTCAGCAAGCACTTTCCCATATGATGTACTGATGAAAAAAATCAGAAGACGATTACAAAAGATGTACTCAGTTTTGGGACTAGTCAGACAGAAGGTGCATTACACTGTTTATCAGTGTATACAGGATGAAAAACTGCTTTGTGGTCTGCCCAGGAGAGCTGAAGAGACCAAAATCTTTGGATGGCAAGCCTTTTGTTCTGTATTTATACCACACCTAACGAGAGGGCAGGAGTTGTAGCTGGCCAAGGCTTTGGATTCTCAAACATTAGTGTGAGCATACCTGCTAGCAAGTCTTGAAAAATGTATTGTGATCATGTTTTCCAAGCAATTCCTTAAGTTGCTGCAGGTTGTCTGATAACTGAAACAGGCAACGGGTGAAACAGTCACATGAACAGAAAACGGCACTGAACTACTATAAAACTTTAAATAGGATTAAGTAATCTTTGGATACAGGTTCATTAGTTCTGTATTAATCCCATTGTAGCATTATGCACTACTATTAATGATCATCCCTAAAACAAAGTATACACAGAAGATTATTTTGGTTAGATTACGTATCTTTCATCAAGAGGCAGATCATGACGTAAGTTAGATTAAGGAAAACCTTAGTCCCCAAATACTTAATGGAATCTGTAGAACAGGCTGCTACTGAGTGCAAGTGAGACAGTCAGAACATGACCGAGTATAGAAGTTTGTGGGTTTATTTTTAAATGGAATATAGGATTTTATTTAGCTTAATAGTTATATTTTTATATAGCGTCTTTTTTCTTTTAATATTCTACATTAAACTGCTGCTGTTCTTTTACATTTTGCAGTCCATAATGCACAAGTGCAATAATTTACAAAAGATAAAGGATTTGTCCTGCAAAACTTTAATCCTTACTTTAGGACTATATAAAAAATACATGTAGGAAATCAATGTTCTTACTTTTCATGAAGAAGAAATGTTTTTTGATGGAAAACAGACTGCTACCTTAAATTTTTTTAGCACTACATTGATTTTTTAAATGCAGAAATCCCTGCATGGTGAGGGAACAGATAATAACAAAAGTGCAAGAAATATCCAGGTATAAAATCCCTTTCAAGTTTCACAATGTGGGCTGATTAGTTTCAGTATGTTCACATATTTAAATCTCCTTATTTGATTACATCAGCAAAATTTTCCTGTATCACACTGCACAGAAAAGATTTTTGCTGCAAGTAATGTTAGCAGAAAATCTCAGGTGAAAAGCTAAGCACTAAATAAATGATTCTGTCCGAAGGACCTGAGTGAACTCCATCGAAATCAGCGAAAAAAGAAAATTCTATGAACTCTGTCAGCTGGACAGTATCTTACGCAGTAGGTAACAGCACCAGACTGACATCTGTATTCTCTAAGGCAAAAATTTCAGCCTTCATGATAGTCAGTGAAGTTTCCCATTTAAAATGCAATACAGGCTTGAACTGAGGTGATACTGATGTTCTAGTCTAAGCCAGCAAGATGCAGATTTATATTCACAGACACATGCCATTTGCATGCCTGCAGCCACCTCCGCAAGCTGAGAATGTGGCACGTCTTTAAGAAGCACACCAGGCTGACCTACACCTCCTCAGATGGAAGCATTAATTTCTCTTCACACTAAGCTTAGGCTCAGCTGTTCTTATTTGACAGGTCACGCTTTTAGCACTGTCCTCACTCTCTTCCATTTGTCAGCGTAACAGAGGAAGCCAGCACTTCTGCTCACGTTACTGACAAAACTTCCCTGTCAGGCCATGGCCCCAGCTAAAATTAACCTGAACATAAGGCACTGTTGCCAGTGCACAGGGCCAGGAGCAGTGAGACACAGCTAGCCATGTTTCTCCGAGGCTGCATTGCTTTTCTAAAGTGGATGTACACTTGATGTAAAAAGTAAAATATTCTGCCTGGGACTGGTAAGTGAGCTTTCAGCTCATTTTTGTGCAGAACATACTACGGAAAAGATGGCAGTGGAATGTTTTTTCCTCAAGAGAACATATGCACCGTGAAGTTTGAGTGTAGAGTCTTACCTGACAGAGATGTGGGCTTACGCTATTTTTTGAACCTTCTCCAGTTCTTGTCCATACAGGTATTTATAAAAACCAGGTATTCAACAGTCTTTCAGTTTCCTTTCCAAATGCAACATTTCAGCTGGAATTAATTATGATAAAATATGATGCAATGCACTTATTCTTGGCCTGCATATTTCTTCCAGGCAAGGTTTTATTTGTTCTTAATTTGTCACAAAAATAGCATTTCACACAAAGCCTACAGTTACATAGAATGGCAAGGTGACATGCAGAAGGCATTAAAACACCTTTTGCAGTGCTTCAGGGGTATGTGCTTCTTAATTTTCTATGTATCCCTGAAAATGAAGGATACCAAAATAATGGGTTTTACAATGAAGCTAAAATTCTCCACAATTTTGTACTAACATCCGTGAGTAATGCAACTAGATGTGCTCATCTTGTTCCAGTAGAATGAAGAAGTGATATTTTCATATGCATTTTGAGCATTCCCTGCATGTCAGGTATTAAATTTGGAGATACATTTTAAGTTTTTTACCCTTTAAAAAACCCTGTGTTTTAGAAGTAATTGTATCCATTAACTAGAAAATAAAGTTGTACATACTGAAAACACGTTCCATGCATCTGCATGTTCGGTTTTTAAGAATTCTTCTCTTTGTGAATTCTTATTATGGAGAAATAAACCATTGGGGGGGGGGTGGGGTGGGGAATCAGTGTCAGCTTCCCTTGGGTCTGCCTTTTGAGGAACAGCAAAGACAAAAGAGAAAACCTGTTCTCTCTGCCTTGAGGGGATAAGACAAGAAACAATAGGCTTAAATGGCAGCTTTTAAATGTTAAGGCTATAAAGATAATGAGACCTGGTCTGTTAGGACACAAGGTCCCAGTCCTGGAGAATTTCAGTGAGCCAGTCACCAATCCAAGGAATGCAGAGCTGAGCTGCCCCTACATCAAGGTTGTGGAAGGACTGCTCGAGGCCACTTTCTACCCTGTAACCTGTTTTAATTGTATTTGTGTTTTTCTTCAGTGGTAGACAGTATCCCACTGAACTTCACTAGATTTACAAAATGCCAAGTTTTCAGAAGTAACACAAATCAGCCTCTTGAGGCAGTGAGCTCTGCTGCTGTTGGCCAAGTTGGACGTGGCTTTGAGCAACACGATCTAGTGGAAGGTGTCCCGGCCCATGGCGGGGGTTGCAACTGGATGATCTTGAAGGTCCCTTCCAACCCAAGCCATTCTATGATGATTCTGTGACGCTTTCAGCTGCACTGGATGTTCACTGCTCTATCAAGTCATTGGCATTCCTACAGCCCCGACCATCACGGATCTGCTGTTCCCACGGTAAAACTTGAGGCTGGCCATCAGCAGCTTAGCGAGCCCCTGTGCTGTCCCGTTTCTTGGAAGCCCGCACCGCACAGACCGCCCTTCCGCTGGGCCCACGGGCAGCGCTGTTGCGACTCAACATAAAGACCCCTCTCCTTGTCAATTCTACCCTTCCCCAAGCACAGGGTCACGCCTCCTGTTTCTAACGAACCCCTCCCTGCCGCGGCCCAAGCCCACCCAGGCGAATCCCGCCGGGAGCCGGTTCCCAGCGGGGCAGGAGCCCCCGGAGCCGGCCCCGAGGACGACTCACAGCAGACCCGCCTGCGCCTGACCGGAGCGCAGACCCTGCCCCGCCGCCCGGAAAGGCCCGTTTCCCCGCAGTTCCCTGCAGCGCCGCGCCCGGCTCGGCCCCTTCGCAATCTCCGCGGGCTCCCGCCGCAGCGTACGGAACTACACCGCGGGGCACCGGCTCCACCGCCTCCCTCCCGGCAGCCCCCGCGGGGCCGCCGCGCCTTCCTCCCTGGCCTCATCGCGGGGCCCGCTGCGGCGCTGCCCCGCTCCGCCATGCGCGCTCCGTCCCGGGCCGGCACGGGCACTCCACGGGCGCGCAGTGATCGCGTCCCCACAAACGCTTCCGCGCTCCCCCGCCCGTCTCCCGGCTGCTTCTGGTTCCGGCCGCGCCCTTCCGCTCCCACAGTGCCCCGCGCCGAATCATGGACCACAATGGTGAGGAGGGGAGAGGCCGGGAGACCCGTTTATACCCGTCCGCACCTGCGCCCGCTCCGCGCTACCGGGCGGGGAGAGGCCGTGCGCGGGGCCGCCGGGCGCGGGGCGGTGCCGGGGTGGCGGCGGGATGCGGCCTGGCGCCCGGTAACGCCGGTGGGGCCCGGGTTCGCCGCGGTTCCTCGCGGCCCGCGCGGCGCGGCCTGGTCCATCCTCGCAGCGCCGGGCTCGCGTCCTTCGCTCCCCCGGGGGAGGCGCGGCCGCCCCGCCTCCGCCCCCCTCCGGCACCTGAGGGGCCGCCCGCGCCTGGAGCCCCCTCTCCCGCCCCAGGGCGGGCTGCGGAGCGCGGCGGGGGTGGGCGCGGCGTGAGGCGCTGCTGGTGGCGGCTGCGCGAAGCGGGGCGGTGCGTCCGGAGCCCGCGGGCCTGCGGCGGGCAGGCGCAGCCTGCAGCGGCTCGGGGGGGGCGGCGGGGCGTTTGTTTAACCGCTGTTTGCCGAGATCGGTGCCGACACTGTGCGTTCGGGTTCCGTACTTGTGCTCTGGAGAGGAAACTGGCATAAATGCTTAAATTCGGCTTTGTAGCTTTGATGCTCTGCTGGTTAGCGTGCTGGCGTCATCCCGCGGATAGATGAGGGGACGGGGGGCTTTCCGATAAGGTGTTTTGTGCTTTTTTTTCTTTCTTCCCCGTAGCAAAGATTGTATTATTAATTTATATATATATTTGAGCTATATTGGTGATTAAAAATCCCAACACTTGAAATGCAAAAATAAAACTTAAGAAAGATTGCTGAGAGTGGCAATTCAGGAGGATGTATCACCTCTAATTAGAGCATCTCTAAGTAGTCTTAACGATTTTGGTATGTTTTTATTTGGGCTTTTTTTGGGTTTTTTTGTTTTTTTCCTGAACTTAATCCTGGTAGTTATGCTCACACAGACTGGAATTTATTAGCCTTTCATGAAACATGAATGACTAATAAACTTGCTAGTTTGGATTAGTTGAGCTGCTAACTCATGTAAATACCCATGGCTTGCAAAGGCATATGAAAGAAAAGCATCAGAACTTTACTGGTTGCTATTGGCAGTTTAATGGACTAAATAATATACAAGTTTGATTGTTTGAGGTTTTTTTTCTTAAATTTGTTTTAGTTGTCCCTCTTTGCAAATCGTTGAGGTCCTGCAGAGACTTTTTCTGGTCTGTGGTGTGTTTTTGTGTGTTCTGGTAGAAACCAGAATTTCCTAACAAGTGGAAAATAGACAGCTTTAGCATCATTAACTCTGATGTTCTAGTCCAGCAGCCTCTGGGGAAGGCTGGTGCCAGAGCTGTGTTTGCTGTGTCATCTTTTCACCCAGCAGGCCAGACTAAGCCAAAGCAACAAAGAAACAGAAATAAAACCAGATTTTATTGCTTTTGCCTTTTTACATATTGCCTTTTAGCATGAAACGTGTCAACCACAGAGCTGAGAGGAATAAATACATTTGATGTGTCAGAGGAAATTAAGGGGTCTTGATTTAGAGGTAAAGTGACTGTCAGGTCACAGTCTCAATTTGAAGCCTTGTTGCAGTTCGTTGTTCTGGTGGTAGCTGCTTAGGACAATCCTTTTTCCCCCTCTTCTTGTTTCTCCTCCTGCTTGTGTTGTGCAGGGTGGTAATAGGCTTTGGGGGACAGTAGTTTGTGAGGTGTTGTGCAGAGTTACACTAATGGGGCCCTAATTTCACTGTCCAGATGTTACCGTACTGTGATCCCTTTGGGCCTTGATCATTCCAGTGCGCTGTCAAGTACAGGGCTCATGCTGTGACAGCTTGTGGCACACCCCTTCGAGGCTGAGCATGTCCTGCTTTGAAACAGCTGCCAGAATGGCATTTTCCATTTAAATGGCAGTGAGCTGGGTAGATTTGTGAAGGACATAACTTTATTTTTGTGTGGATGAGATGCAATGCAGTGGTTGAAGATGGACTCACTGTGAGTTGAGGGAGTCGTACTGCCTTCATTGGTATTGCTTGTTGCAATCCCCCCTCTTGATTATCTCTTGGAGCCTTGTATCTACTGATGCACGTGTCAGGCTACTTTTTGCTTCCTTAGCCCTGGTGTTCAGATTTAATCTGGTTAAAGGGAATTCTGTATGTAGTGAGGAGCAATGATTTTCAGTTTAGCAATGGTAGAGCTACATATTCTTAAGTACCGATATTTTTGTGATGCTTTATGCTAAACTTGTAAGTGGTATATACGTCAAGATGGTGAGTTAACATAAAAACTAGTTTCCTTCCAATTTTAATAAACAATTTACATAAACTCCAAAAATTACCTTTTCTCATAAGAAATTCTATATTGTCAAGGTTGTATAAAGAATTGACTCTTCAGTACCATTCATGGTGTGAGAGGAGCTATACAATTAATGTTTGGGGTTATTTCCTGTTGTGGAGGAATGACAGGCTTGCTAACTTTTTAATAGCTTTATTTTATAATTAGATTTCCTAAAATCACACTTGTGCGCAAGGCAGTTTTTTTGTCTTCTAGAAGAAATTGTGTGTGAAGATACTTATTTTCTAGTGATTAAACTTTGATACGTTGTATGAGTCTTAAACAAGCTTTAAAAATTATTTTTCTTAAAACTCTTCTGTTAATATTTAGCCTTGTTTTGTTTCCCTTTCATAGACAATGATTTGCAAGGAACAAATAGTTCAGGATCATTGGGTGGTCTTGATGTTCGTAGAAGAATCCCTATAAAGCTTATCTCAAAACAGACCAATAAAACCAAACCTGCACCTCGAACTCCAAGAAATATGAACAGGATGCCTTCTAAGACACAAGCTGGTGATGAAGGTAAATTGATATAAATACTAGCCCTGTAGTAGGGGAGCATATTATTCTGCAGCTCTGTTCAAGATTGTATTCAGTCCTGGAGACCTGGAGTCCAAGGTTCTGTCTAAGTGCATACAAGTTTCAAATTCCTGGGTACTGCTGCACTATAAGGATTACGTGGTGCACATAAGGATTACATGGTGCACATTCCCAAAACAGTTTGTCTTAGTGTTTTGACTGTACCTTTCTGTAGAATGGGCCCTGCAGATTGGAAGTGCTGTGGCATTTCTTGATGATTTCGGTATAAAATGACACATGCTTTTAATAGCAGCTGGTGTCAGTTAGGAGAGCATGGTGGTTGGCTCGTGTCTTTCTTCTCTTTCTTCTTTTCACAGAAGAATTCGATTATAACAAAGAGGAGCGATACGAATGCAAGGGCGGTGAAATGTTTGGCGGTCAGAGGAGATTCCCTGGACCCATCTTTTGGGACTATAAGGTAAAGTCATGGATGGGAAGTCGTGAATCTTAGTCTGTGAATCATTCCAAGCTGTAGGTAGTCCTGGTAGATACCTTACTAAGTCAAAGTGCTTCCATTATCTTCGACAGACTGATTGAAAATAGATCCTCTGCTTTCTCAAATTTCTCGCTTTCTTCTCAACTAATTCAGAAATAGTGAGTGTGTTGGTGATAATTGAAATGAGAAGCTTTTAGTGATGTTGGTTTTTTGTTCTCCCACTCCCTTCTCTATCCTATCAGATAAACTTGCTGGGGGAAAAGGATGATACACCAGTCCATTTCTGTGATAAGTGTGGATTGCCCATCAAAATGTATGGACGCATGGTGAGTGAAACTTGGTGCAAGATGCAGTCATGGCTTCCCTTTAGGTAAAATTAGATTTTACTGTGTGTCTATGAGGCCTTTAGAGGTTACTGTTTATTCAGACGCCTGCTGAAATCAGCAGAATATCAGGATGGAACCGGGGGCCTTCGTTGCTGACATGTTTGGTTTTTTTTCCATTTGGCTGGTTTCACTTCTCCCCCTGATGTAATAAAGTAAGCTTGAAAATGTTAAACAAAAAATCAGAACATCAGCAAAAAAAACCCTTCAGGTTCATTGGGTTTTGACCTTACACCACTTAGCTTTAAAAGGAAGCTGTTTAAGAGTCACAGTGATGTTAAAAAACAGTTTTCTTTTATGTCCCTTTAGTGTGGCAAAATCCCTGAGATTAAATTAGATTTCTAAGTATGATGTAACAGGCTTCAGGATCTGGCTTAATGACAGTTAATGCTCCTTCCTTGCCAGCAAGACAAATGTAATTAGATTTCATATGCAGCTTCTGTGGATGTTCAGTGCTGGTATTATTGCAAGACTTAAGCTTTTGCCTATATGTGTCTCTAGATACCTTGCAAGCATGTTTTCTGCTATGACTGTGCTATACTACATGAGAAAAAGGGAGACAAGATGTGTCCAGGGTAAGTTATCTCTAGATTTGTTATTAAAGGAAATGTAGGAAAGTAACTTAAATACCTTATTTCAGATACTGTGTTATCATAGTTATTTACGTACATTTAGTAGAGGCAGTAGAGTACTCTTTACTGCATCAGTTGATTATAGTTTCATATCCCATATTTTGGGATTTCAAGAGATCAGCATTTACTGTTTAAGTATTTGGGTAGATAACTGGTTATTGCTCTGATTTGAAAAGGAATGAACAGCAGTTTAATTTACTTAGTGAGAGTGACTCTAGGTAAGTCTTAAGGCACAGAGGGAATTTGTGAGAGTGAAGCTATCTATAAATTTCCACCTCATGAAATTTTAATGTTCTTTCATAGTTGTATTTGGAAACTTAAAACCAAGATGAACTTCAAAATCAATGAAATGTTTCTTTCTTTGCTACAGTGGGGAAGAAATTGTCAGTTCTAGTTTGGGTGATTATGGTAAACTAGTTGACTTAACAAAAAAAATACTGCAGATAGAGCTCTCTGTGATGACTCTAAACCAATATTCTCTTACGATTTAGCTGTAATGAACCTGTGCAGCGAATCGAGCAGTGTGTACGAGGGTCTCTCTTCATGTGTAGCATCGTTCAAGGGTGCAAGAGAACTTATCTATCACAGAGGGACTTACAAGCTCACATCAACCACCGCCATATGAGAGCTGGAAAGCCTGTTAGTCGGCCTCCAATTGAACCTGTACATCCTCCTATTGCCCCACCGCCTGCCGAAATTCCTGAGCGCTTCATAATGCCACCTGAGAAACATCATATGAGCCACATTCCGCCAAAGCAGCACATCATGATGCCACCACCTCCTTTACAGCATGTGCCACATGAGCATTACAACCAGCCACACGAAGACATTCGCGCACCTCCTGCAGAGATGTCAATGGCTCCACCGCCACCTCGCCCAGTCAGTCAGGACACCTTCCGCATCTCAACGAGAAAACACAGCAACTTAATCACTGTCCCTATTCAGGATGATTCCAGTTCAGGTGCTCGAGAACCACCTCCACCAGCGCCTGCACCTGCTCATCATCATCCCGAATACCAGGGCCAGCCAGTGGTATCGCACCCGCATCATATTATGCCTCCACAGCAGCATTATGCACCACCCCCCCCACCACCTCCACCAATAAGCCATCCGCTGCAGCACCCTCCCCAGGCAGCAGGTACTCCTCACATGGTGTATAGCCAAGCTCCTCCACCACCAATGACCTCTGCTCCTCCTCCTATTACCCCACCACCTGGACATATAATTGCCCAGATGCCACCATATATGAATCATCCTCCTCCAGGACCTCCCCCTCCTCAGCATGGAGGCCCACCTGTAAATGTAAATGCACCCCCTCCCCATCACTATAATCCAAACTCTTTACCACAGTTCAGTGAAGATCAAGGAACTCTTAGTCCCCCTTTCACACAGCCTGGGGGAATGAGTCCAGGGATATGGCCAGCTCCAAGGGGGCCGCCTCCACCTCCAAGGATGCAAGGGCCTCCTGCTCAGGCCCCGCTTCCTGGACCACACCACCCTGATCAAGCCAGATACAGACCCTATTACCAATGATACAAGCAACTATATGAATAGAGAGTGCTATGAAGAGGATAAAATTATATACAACAGCCTTTTAATTAATTGTTTTGGGGTTATTTTGTTGTGTGTTTTTTTTAAATACTGTCATTTTGACTGTAGGACATTTTGGGGTTTGAATCTTAAATGATTTTTAAGCCTTGGCCGTAGGACTCTGACTTCAAATACTCTGTAGTGCTAAAATAAGTGGCTTAGTAAACCACGGTTGCATTTTAACAGAACTTCTGTCTCTAGTGTGGCTAAATTGTCCTAAGATGAACACTTGTAATATTATTTCCTGGAGAAGATGAACACGTGTTGTACCATTCTGAATATTGTTTTTGTTAAATCCAGTGTTTAGTTTCACTTGTGATACATTTTTGTTAACCTGTGTACAATAATTAAATTGAAATATGGTTGTAAAAGTGGTGGGTTTTTATATGAAGTTAACACAGACGTAGTTCTGGGCCACCGTTTTGGCACTAATACTTTCCAAATGGGCAGTGTAATGAAATATTAAGGGAACTTAAATATTTCTCCTACTAAGTTACCATTACTTATGGCAAATTTAGGCTATGGTGATTTCATGGCACCAGAAAGCAGACATGCAGAATACTGCATTTCAGTTCTTTCTTCCTTTTTTTTTTTTTTTTCTTTAAATTTATAAGCAAAAGAAGTTCATCAGAAATACAGCTTTGGGGATGACATGAAACCATGTGGTGTATTGTGGGTGTAGTGGGGTTTTTTAATTTGGGTTTTGGCTTTATAGTGTTTTTGCTTTAAAGCTAGTTTTGATTCGGAAGGTTCTGTTTACATGTACACTACTCACCAGAGTTGAATTCAAACTATTGTGTTTACTTATGGCTGTGTTTGTGCGGAAGCGGCTGTGAATTGGCTTGCCATGTCTGTGAGAAGCAGATTATTTTAGGTAAGGAAGTGGTGTTTACCTCTGTCACTTTATTTAATATGTACAGTAGGAAAACTTCCCATTTGGATAACCTGAAAGAAGTGGTCTGAAAACCCGTATGTAGATATAAAGAAATAAAAAGCTACACATCCCTTATCTGTTTCGATTTTGTGATACAGATTTAACTGAACAGACAACAGTTGGGTGTCTAGGTTTTCTTTATTCAAAAAGTAGCAGTGTGAGCAGGCCCTTGGGTCTCCTTTGATCCAAACCTTATGTTTTATAGAGAGAAGTGTAATAAATGAGAATGTTATTTTTTTAGTGCAGCTGGTAGGAGAACCAGACAGTAAGATGACAGCGCAGTCTGTCATTTGGAGTGCTTATCTTTGCATTTCTAATCCATGTTAGTGCTGAACCTTTGTTTTTTCAAAATGCTGCATTTCCAGCAGTGGTGCTTTTAGATGAAGAAATCTTCCTCCCCCACCCCCCCCAGGTTTGTAATTTTCTGCTGTTCCTGAATAATCTGAACCATTGTAAAGCCTCAGTGTTATTATTTGTTTTGTAAACTTTTTTCCCTGCCTCATAAGTGGAACATTTATGAAAGGTTGGCAGTGCAACACGCCAAATGTTGTAATATTATGTATAAACTGCCTATTTTTAGTTACCAGAGCAAGGGCTCTTTATATTTGCTCTGTCCTTGACTGACATGGATTTCCTTGTGACCATGGTTCAGCCCTTTAATCTACCTTTCATATAAACACTTCTTTAGAGATGGGCAAATAAATTCTGAGATATACAAATAATTTTTGGGGTATACAAATGGCCAGGAAGTGTCACCTGATGAGAAGTCTGCTTAGCTGTAATATGCTGCTTTCTCAGACAGAGTTCTTTGGTTTGCTTTCTCTGAAAACTAAGTCATTTGTTTGAAAAATAAAGCACACTGGTGAAGAAAAAGAGGCTGACTGTGGTAGTGTGCTGTGGTACTAGCTTGGCTGAAAATTTGCTATTTCAGTATGTATGAAGGTGAAAATTACTCTGGGCATTATTTTGCTTCGGTAACTAACAACAAGCATGTGAGGAACTTTAAAGGGGACCCCCTTCTGTCAGTGTTAAATTGCTTGGCAGGAGGTAGGCTTAGGCACGTTTATATTACAATTTATAACTTCGTTGGGGAAGAAATACGTGTGTCTGAAAAACATTCTTTGACTCTGCAAAGCCAGACTTAGGTCTGACATACCTGTTTTAAACAGCCTTAGGGGTGGTTCCAGGCACCAATTTCGTTGTGTTCAGGCTGAAAAGGTAACACATGCAGGTTTATGAGGACACAGTGTGACAGGCTTTTGTGCAGGGAGGTGCATTGACCTCCCCAGGGCACTCTGTGTTGGGGAACAGGGCATTCTGAAATTGGATATTACCTATTGGTTGTGGGTAATGAGGAAATAAAGCAACTCTTCCCATCATGCTAGTTTTCAGAAATAAGTCAGGTTGCACATTTCTGTTATGCATTCAGTGTGTTGTGAAGCAGATGAAGGGTTCAAACATTGCAATTCTGGGTCCAAAGCTGTTCTTGAAGTTCTTAATAAAGCTTTTCTGAAAATGCTGAGGCAGTTGAATCAGTAAAGGGAAAACAGCAGCTTTGCTCTTTCAAAGAGCACAGAAGATCAAAGTATGTCACTGTAGAGAACATACAAGAATTTTTTTCTCTTTATATATTATATATAAAGGTGATGTATTATGCAGAAAATCAGTGGAATCCCTTGAATTGTTTAGTGACAACAGATGAAAAGTCTTTGTGATAGAGGACTTGATGAAAAGTCATCTTATGTAGGCAGGATTGGATCAAATTTGTGTGTCCTGCTTCTATAGGAAGACCTAAATCCTTTTTTTCTTTATTTATTAAGTCTTAAGCATCCATGTGTAACAAAGGCAACTGTTGATGCTTTCATAGTTCCAAAGTTTAAAAATGTCTGTGTTGGTTGAAACCTTATGTTAACAGTCTTTTTAATTTCTTTATGGGGCTTGGGGTGTGTTTTGGTTTGTGGTTTGGTGGTGGTGGTGGTGGTTTTGTCTTGCAGGTTTTTTTACCTCGGTCAGTTGGGGATTTTTTGCAAAATTTATCACCATTTTGGTATGAAGTTCAGAAATTCATATATTGTATTTAACTGTATAATTGACAGTCTTAGAAATAGAGAGATGTACTTGCAAATTTTTTTGATTCCTACCTTATGTCTTCCTGGAAAGACAAACATTTGAATTGAATTATGTTTATTTAAAATGAATACCCCTGTCTGTGGCAGTGATCTCCCTCTGGAGGCATTGCCAAGGAGATCTCAAGTTTTGAAGAGAACTCTGAGCATATTTAGATATGTCAGCCACTGTAGGTTCCTCCAATAATGTCACATAAGGGAATGAAAAGGAGTTTGATGATGGTTCATGTCCCCCATGTCACGAATGAAAGGGCACCAGCAGATGGCCTGAAAGCATCTGTGGTTTAGATGCTTCTCTCTTTATACTCTATCTTCAATTCCATCTATATCATTGCTTAAAGGTTTGCCTGAAACCATGTGTGCTTTACCACAAGCCAGGCTAATTGTGTGAATATGTATTTTATTTTTGTTTGTTTTTTAATACAGTTAACATAAAGATGTGTTACATAGATGTGTTAAGTTATATTTTTTGTGCCTTTGATCAAAGGAAAATGGAAGATGTGAATTATTTTTTAAAAATCTGATCCAAGGAGTTAGCCTTACTGGCTGGAGTTCCCACTTCTTTTCACTCGCTGCTCTCAAAGGACTGTCAAATGCTGTTTCTTAAAAACTAAAGTGGAAGTAACTTGTATTCATTCCACGTTGGAATTAGCACACACAGCAAGGGAGAAAAACTGCCTAACTCACTCCTGTATTATGGGAGACAAATGTTCTCAGAAGCACATTTGTGGGTATGCTTTCTCTGTAGATGGACACTAAACAGACTTCTCTGTTCTTAAGATGTTTTCTGCTCTGTAAAACCGGTGTCTGTGAGTTGTTTCTCTCTGTGTGCACTGCTGTGTTGCGGAAAGAAGGTGCTACCAAGCCTGGGAACCTGGAGGAGCACAGTGGGTTGCAGCTGCAACCTAATATTCAATGTGAGAGAAATAAGCTTGAACTTTTCCCATTCGTATATATGACACTACAGGGTCCAGTGCAGCAGAGAAATGTGCAAGGTTTATTATGTTCATTTTCATCCTAATTACATTTCTAAAGGAAGTGTCAGTGTTATACAAGTTGTATTTCCCCTGGGTTTTTATTTTATGTAGCAACTGTTAAATCATCTTTAGGTAGTAATGCTGCCTTCACAACTGAGAGGTTCTTCACTGTGTTCAGGTATGTTATATTCACACTGATGATTTGTACTGACCAGTTTGTGAACTGAACTAGCTGCCTTGGTTTGGGCAATGTGAGTGAGAATGATGAAGTTTAAAGCTCCTTTTAGTCTTGCCTTAGCCATAAGACAGAGAAACTTTAGAAACTTTTCCTACTCTGAATTGATCCCCTTATTCTCTAAATATGGGGCATTAATTTGGGGTTTTTCTTGGGTTTTTTTTTTTTCTTTTTTAATTGTTTTCAGTTTTGACACAGTTCATGAGTACAAGAGTTTAAAAGATTTAAAAATCCAAAATACATTGGGAAAGTTGTGGGTGGAATAGCAGCAGGAAGCTGGTAAATTAGCTCAGTCATCTTGAAACTTCAGTAGTTCATTTTGATAATACAATGCAAGTGATTCTGAAGTGCTAGTAGGACTGACTGTAATACAATTCTGTTAATGGAAAGAGTGATGATGTGTGCAAGCAGGCAGGAATGTTCTCATTGTTATGTAGTAATGTTTCATGAAAGAACTTCAGCTTAACTGCTTAAAAAAACCCAAATTAATAATTTCAAGTAGCTGCAAGTATGTGTGAGTTGACAAGAGTTTTTCTTTGGTTTTATTTGTGAAAACTAATGCTTGAATGAAGCTCCAATATAATTTCTGGATCAGGTAAACTTTCAGGCATTTTCCTAGGAAGCAGAATGGAGCACAAGCATAAAGAAGAGTGAGAAAAGAAAGCTGTCCACCTTCAGCACAGGAGTGAGGAATAGAGAACTGCGAGTGACATTTCAGTAAGGAAGTACTTAAAAATATATTTTCTTTAATAGAAGCTTAGTTCGAAATTGAAAAAAAACCCAAAAAACAGGTTTGCATGTTATAATCCTCTCTCCATTGGGCCCAAGACCTTAAATAACCAAATCACTTTGAATTTTTTTTCTCTCTTTCACACAGGCAATCTCTTCTGCACCGCCAAATGAAAACCAGGTTTGAGAATAGGCTTGAGCATCACAGGCTCCATGCCTTCTGCGTTTTCCATCGCTCTTGCTGGCTGTAAAATGCCTGTTACTTAGCTACCAAGCATCTGCACAGTGCTGAGGAGAGAGAGGCTCAGGGTATGTGATAATGTATTAACACCATACCCATCTGCTCTCCAAAAAGAAAACAGGTATGAAATTTGCCTTTTAGCTTATTCTTGAGTAAAATATGAATAAGTGGTAATGGTATTGCTCTAACCAAGTAGCAACAGTGCCCAGTGAAGGACCAATAAGTATCTAGGTTTCCAAAGGTCCCTGTCTCAAGAATAAGCCAGTAAATCTGCATCACCATGGTATTCCACAGAGCAAGAGGTGTGTGCTACAATCTGCATCAAGGTAAACTGCCCAGAGAAGCGTTAGTATTAGAGTAACAGAGTTGAATGCAGAATTAACCAGTACCTGGAGGGGGAAATTACATAAAGCATCAGATATACAATGCTGCTGTTGTCAACACTGAAAAATAAGGAATGGGGTGATTTATGAGGATGGTAAGTAGCTGGTAGGGACATGTGACATGGGAGTGCAAGGCTCTCTGGTTAAGGCTGTCCAGCTACCTTGCCCATTTAAGAAATGATGAATAGTTTTGGAAGGGGGATTTATAATCTGGGGCACTGTGCTATGTCAGAGGAGTTATTAGTATTGAAATGATTTGAGTGCAATTTAGAAAGAATATTTTTTCTTAACTTGGAGCCTGTCAGCACATCCAGTGTGGTTTTGAAGTACAGTATGTATTGTTCCACCAGACTGACTTGCTTTTGCTAGGGGTGTTTGCCTCAGTCTGTATAGATGCATATGAGTGCAGGAATGGAAAGAACAGCCTGAGTCAGAAAGTCCAGGTTTCACTGGTATGATGTGGTATCATGACTTTCATAAATATGTTAAGCCTCATCTTAAAAGTAATTTAGGTTTTTTGCTCTTCTTATTCTAAGTGGAAGGAATGTTCCAGAATCTTACCATTGTAAAAATTAGGAAATGTCTTCTAATATCTGTCTAGCTTATGTTTATGTTTGGCCGTGTTGAGCTTCTTGTCAACCAACACCCCCAAGTCCTTCTCCTCAAGGCTGCTCTCAGCCCATTCTTCATCCAGCCTGTAGTTGTGTTTGGGATTGCCCCAATCCAGGTGCAGGACCTTGCACTTGGCCTTGTTGAATTTCGTAAGATTCTCATTAGCCCACTCTTCCAGCCTATCCAGGTCATCCTCTCTGCTTCCTGGGGCACTTGTGCCAGGTCTCATTGGTTATGAGATCCCTCGATGGTGTATTGACAAATGCAGCAAGCAATGCAGAGTTACCAAAATCCTTATTTAATAGTTCACTGTAAGTGTATACTCTCTTGTGCACTTTATACCAGCCCAAACCAAATCAGTGAATCATGTTTGGATCTGAAGATGCTGTGTCTTTCCTGAACAATCTTCATGTATGACAGTAGATACATTAGTCGCTATGTACACTATGCTCATGGTAGTGAGCTGAAAACAAGTTTAGTATTTCGGTCTACTAGGTATCTTACAAACCATCAAGAAAACTATACAAGTTATATACACGCTGAAGATAAAATATCATTCCCAACTATTAGTCTGTTATAAATTACAAGGTTTCAAATATTTATATATTCTCTAGTAACTATACAGGTTGTCTACAAACTGTCAGAATAATATATGTACAAATATATGCAAATAGGGTTAACAATGCCTGCTTCTTCAACTCTGTGCTAGCCTGTCAACAAGGTATGAAATATCTGTGTGATTTTAGCCTCCATGTATGTACATAAATACATTTCTATATATACAGGGACACATAAAGACTAACAAGCACATTCCAAAACTTGGAACATAACCATACGTAGTAAATCCTTCTTAAGGTATTTAAAGGTATCCTTCTGTCTTCATGCTCATCACTGCATCTGCGTTCATCTTCTCTAAGTGACGTGGTGTTGTTGGAGGATATTATATTTAGAAAATTAAATCTAAAATTTTGTTTCTATTGGAATCTGTAGGAAATAAAAAGAAATAAATGTCACCCTCTGTAGGGAACAGCCAAGGTAGGTGCCGTCTGGTGAGTGATATGTAAGAGTTTACCCCTCTAAAGTGTTCGTGTGGAAAGACTGTAGTCTGACATTTTCTTCTTATGGGGTTGTTGTGTGCTGGATACTGCCCTTCTCTTTTAGTCGTTATGAAAGGCTGCATGTGTTCCTTTTATATCCCTGTCTCCAGACTCCTCTTCTGCCCAGAGCATTTACATAAATGGGACTAATGCTGATGTTTCTGCCACGTGGACATACTACCAATGAGCTAATCATAGGCGAACTGTGGTGGACAGGTGAGAAGACCAGGTGAGAGCCTGCTGAGATGGCATTTACCTGCCTTTCCTCTGATGACTTTCAGTGCACAAGGCTTGTGAGCTGAGCCCCATGCCTCTTACTCTTGTAAGGATTTGCCTTAAGTCAAATCTCATCAACAATCTGTCAGGCTGCTTTCTGCCCTGGGCTGACACAGGGAGCTCAGGGATGAAGATGCTTTTGTTACCTGACCTAGCAGTTCCCATGTCAGCTTTTGGGGCTGCACTTCTTGCAGTTGGAGTGCTGCTAATGAGGATGGGAATCTTACCATGCACTCCCGGCTGCGCAGTCCGTTGCTGGAGATAATGCCGTTGTTGCTGCTACACTTCCCCTGCAATGAACACAAGAAATTGTGGGTTAGGAAATAGATTGCTGCTTTTTTTACCTTTTGCCTTTTCCACACTGAAGGTCTTATTTTTTAAATCTCTGGAACACACTTGGAAAGTTGACATGGAAGGAAGGAAGCTCTCACTTGTCAGCCCTTTACACCCCTCACCAGGTCTTGGGTCAGTGTGGAAGAGCTAGGCCGGTTCAGCTAAGTGGAATTAGACAGTTTCCAGGTGAGTAACATTCTGGGTTTGGTACTTTTAAACAGATTTAACATGCAGGATCCTTTCTTGCTCTTGATAGAAGGACACTCCCAGAAAGGCCACTGCCAATTTTGGCTGTACTGATGTATCTGCTCTACTTTAACTCTCCTTTTGAAGGTAGACAGTCCTGGGAAGCCCACATGCAAGCAGCATGAAGTCTGCCTCTCTAGAGACACTGCAGCACATGCAGCAGTCCCTGCTGATGGGTTACCACAGAGGGTGGATAGGCCAGGATTTCACCCTACACTGTGCTCTTCCCAAGAATGTGATTTCAAATGAAGTCAACAGCCGGGCCAGTCTTCAGTGGGAATTATTCACTCCTTTCACTACTGGTTGCCAGGCATCTGGACAGGGGCCGCTTTTACTCTCCAAATTTATTGGAGACCCACTGAGTTGTAATCATTAGCTTTCTGGATATAGAGAGGGTGTAGGGCACATGGCTAGCTGTGCAGGGCACTGCTGGGTACTTGTCAGGAATGTAAAGGCACTAAAGTAGCGAAAGATGAAAACTGTAGTGTTACCTCAGCGAGCTTTAATTCAGGGGAGCTGGCTACGTCCTTCTTCAGCAAAATGTGTAAAACTGCATCGTGGATGGTGAGGAAAAACATGGATGGCTGAATCTCCTCATCAAAAAATGCACATCTCTCCAGTTTCTCCAGGAGGCCCTCTGGGGAGGAACAAAATGAAAGCACAAAGTGACCTGTGGGCCTTGAAAATGAAGAAGTGTATCCTGAGCATCTCCACTGAGCGAGCATGGGAACTGCTGGTATACTGTTTTATTAGAGCAGATGGGTTCCTCTTTACTGATGTGGAGAGGATGGGATATAAATGCCCATCAGTACTTTCCCTGCTTGATGCCAGGCAGAAGGGAATTTGGGCCCCATTTCTTGTTTAATGCCTAACACAGTCTGCCCTATAACGGGTCTCACAGCCCAGAGCTGTACAGCACAGCAGTGGCCATAGGTAAAACCAGCCTGCTGGGGACAGCATGGGAGGGATGACACGTCCACTTAGCTGGATCTGTTTGCTGTCCAAGACTGGAAAGTAAAACTGGGTCATCCTCCACAGCCAAGCTTGGCTGTGGATAGGGAAGACAGTGGAATGAGGAGTCTGTGGTGATGCTGATGGAAGGGCAAGTACTCACCATGTGCTGCTGCAATGTAAATGTCGATGTTGATCCGGACAAATTCTTTCAAAGTCTGTCAAACCAGAAAGAGGCACCATTTAGATACTGCTATTTTTGCTGACAACAGCCATTATGGTGATTAGCCATTGCATTGTCCCACTCCTCAAGCCTATCAGGGTCCCTGAGGGTTACCATCCCTTCCCTCCAGCATATCCCTCTTGTGTAACTGCATTCATACGTTTTTCTTTCATATGATCACTGTTCATCGTGTGAATTACAATTACCTTTTGGAGGACTCTCATGGCAGAAAAATCGAGGAAGGACACTGATGAGAAGTCCAGAATGATGCTGTGGATGTCAACCCGGGGCACAGTGATGCCAAGGGGGAGGTCAGCGTCCCAGTTGATCTGAATGGGCAAGTCTGTCATGTCGATGGGCTGGTCCAGCTCCTCTATCCTGTTGTTGTCTAATTCTTCATCTGACTCGTGCGTATGGTTTGCCATGCAAATCAAGCCTTTCTGTGTCAACAGAGAAAAGTGTCATAATTAATACCTCTTTGTAAGATGCAGCCAGGGTAGTAGTACATCTTACACAAGGGTGAGAGTGGTGGCAATGCAAAGCTGATGTACTCATAAGATGCAGCAGGACCCACCTGCACTTTACACTACGAAAAGTTCTGTCTCTCCCTCGTCTGAAGCAGCCTGGATATGTTAGCTTTCCTCTCACCAATCGCTTTATCCTACCATTAATGCCTTATGAACATTGCCTCTGTGGGAACTGATCCTGCCATTTGATGCCAAACAAAACTCCAGTGGACACATATAAGCTCTGCCCATAGTAAAGCTGTAGGTCTCTAACTGTGAGAGGCTTTAAATCTAATTTTTGAAATGTGTTTGTCATGAAGTGGCAGCCTGGGAATAGCATATCTAAGTAGGACAGGAGGCTATGAGGCACTTCTCTGCCGTGTCAAGCCAGGGACTTGAGTACTTATCCCCACCCGTAGTCCCTCCCTCCCCGGTGCAGTTGCCTTACGTACAGGCGTCACTTGCAGCTCTCCTTTCTTCAGCATCTTTCTGACCTTCCTTAGAGCTTTATTGCGTTTCCTCAGGATTCTCTGTGGGTTGAAGCCAACCTGCAGAAACAGCACGTTGAATAATTAAAAAAACCAAACCCAGTGACACCTGAGGAAGGACACAGCATCTTGTGTGGCTTTTCTTTACAGTCAAGATGAGCATAGTTTGGAATTGATGTTGCCTACCATTTTTCATTGGTTCAATTTTCTTGGTTGGAATGATGTTTACAGGTATGGCTACAAACTAGGCAGGTTTGTAGTGGTCATTATCGCTGTCTCATAGTGAAGATGAGTAGGACATGCCCTGGGCTAGCCAGCACCGTACCAGCCTGAGATTAGAGGGAGCTTAGAGAGCTCACAGGTTGTATCTGCTCTGTGCCCCCTGACTGCAGCATGGGTTGTACACACATTGTTTTGGTTTCTTGAAGAAGAAAATCAAAGTTGAACATGCTGCCTGTGTATGTCTCTTGAACCTCTTAATCGGTTTTAGGAAAACTAGATGGCAAGAAAATTGGGCTAATAAGGGTTATGAAAATACCAAATTCCTGCAAGTCTTCTGCCTCATCTATCAAATGGTGGAGGAGAGAGATGTTAGAAGTACCCGTATTTGTAAAGAGAGAGGTGGTGGAGCAACTGCAGTCACAGAAAAAATCCCCTTCAGAATCTTCTGAGGTGAAGGCCAAGCACATGGAGACCCAAACATGTCGGATTCGTTAGTTCTTCTGCCAGTTTCAGTCACTCATGTGAAGAATGAGCTGCTCATTACCATGCTCAGGGTAGCCACTGCTTATCAACTCCCCCCTAAGAGCAGCATGAAGGGGAGGGTGTGGGTGCAAGTTTGGTTCAGTCTGGGGGTGGCAGAGGTAAGGGCTCAGGGGTCCTGGCTCTCTGTGCTGGTTATGGAAAGAACAGCTGCCTTCACCCAGTTTGTCAATGAAGACATTAAGACCTCTTTGACCGTGTGATTTCGTTCAGCTGTTCTTCTGACTGTTGTGGCTATGTTCTTTGGGGCAAGTTGAGTAAACTAATATTTATTAGGTATAAATAATATAAACAGTAATAAAATAAAATAATGTCTATATTCACATTACTTTCCTCTAAAGGACTGAAAATATGTATATACATATTAGTGGTGTAAATTCAGCATGAGTCAGGCTGCTTGTCTTTCTCAGAGGTGTATATGTACATGTGGGATTACATTAGTGACAACAATATTTAAATAAGTCAGGAAAAAAATAATCTTTAAATGCATGATGCGATTCATATGTTCAGAACAACAGCCCCAGACACTTACAGCAGTGATGAGTTTCTCTCTGAAGAATTCAGAATTAGCGAAGAAGATAGGAGATGAGCATCTGAAAATCTTCACTCCCTCTGGTTCATAGATCTACAATGAAGCAAAAGTGTCAGTAACAACATCTGCTATAGAAACACAAATGCAGTGGGTAGGTAATAAAAGAAACAAGACATTTCTTACATCTTTGTAATCCTTCCTGTTTCTGTAGATGTTACTTCTCCCAACATTAGCCAGAACGGTGCAGCTTGGGCTGTGAACAAACACACACATGCAGTTATTTGTACCCCATACCAAAACCAGGCAGGAGGGAGGATCAGAGAAAGCAATCTCAGTGGGACCCCACATCCAAGGGCTTATGCCTGTAAATTATTTTTCCATACTTGGTTGCTGGACTGAACAAGGCATTGGGCTATTGGCCTTCTCTGTGCAGGGGAAGTTAGTTTATAACAGGAGACCCTGAGATATCTTATGATAGCATCCAACAAGTACTCACATCTGGGAGCGGATCACCACAGTCAGCAGCTGGAACGCCATGGCAGTTGCTAGTCCAATATCCAGGCCAAGAAAAACAGCAGCCAAGAAAGTCACCACCCATATAATCTGTAAGGAGCAGGTGGATGGCAGAGGTTATGAGCATGTCAAGGACCTTGTTGTGAGCCCAGGGTAAGAGCAGCAGCAGATCTCAGATCTGGTCCAGGCTGTCCATCTGCCTTTGGTGAGGGGTTTCATGTTTCCTGGGTTTTTTTCTTGTAAAACAGGGCCAGACTCACCAACCAGCACTTGAGAGTGTTTGTAGGGATGACAATTTCAACAGAATAAAGGCTTAGAATAATGAAGGTGTGTATCTTTGATAGGTGGTTCACTAAATGCTCAATAAAAATCCAGCAGAAAGGCAAGGTTACACCTAAATCAGCATCCTGGTAAAGCTGAGAGTTGTGAATGTGCAAATGTGAGTGCTGTGAATGTACACAACTGGTAAGCACAAATTACAAGATAATACTGAACATGTTTTAACCACAGATCTCAAAGCATTTTCATGTGGTAAATAACTGATTGGTAGCTGGGAAAACTAGTGCCTGGAGCCATCTGGCAACACACGGAGCTGGCCAATGAGAAGGGCAAGAGCCTAAATTTTCCGAGTGTTAGAACTAAGCAGTCCTGCCCTCCAGCCATGAGCTTTACCATTTGGAGTAAACCCTTCAAGCCATGGCTATCACTTGGTTTTTTGCTGTGTAGCTTTCAGGTAACATGCTGCATGTGTGTGAGAAAGTGTCCCTGAATATATAGCCAATGCAGTAGGTATTTAGACATTTTCTGTAACTGCCTTTTATATTTGACTTTATATGATGAACTATATTTTAATAGATTTTGATGAAATGGATTCAAATGAGTTAGGAGAGATAATCAACTCAAAATAGGTGGAACAAAATGAAAAACACACGAAAGGGATATACGAGGAGAAAAGGCTTGCCACTACTGTACTTTCTGTTTAGTGAATTAAGGCGGGTATATATATATATATATATAAAACACAAAACAGATAGCCTATAAGTGAATTTGCATAACAGATTAGTTTTCCAGAGTGCTTCATTCCTGAATGCTTGTGGAACTCAACTTACACAGTCATACTTGTCCTTTCTCCATAGGATGCCTACTTGTTTGAACTGCATGAGCATTCCTTTCAAGTTGCCAAGAGCCAGAGATGCAAGGACTGACTATTAAAAAGACAAAAATACATGTTGAATTTTAAAGCGAGCAAAGCAAATGTTGAACATTAAGACTTAAACTATCATATAAATAGGGCCAAAGTGCAGCTTAAAGGCTAGGGAGCTCCTCTAGCTGTATTGCTACTGGAACCTCCTTAGCCATGGTGCGGTGCAGGTGTCTGACTTGAAGCTGCGAGTCCCACTTGTTTTTGGCACCTAAAAGCTGGTGCTGTGATGTTTGGTGTTTGGAACTTGCGTTCCCTTTGAGCGACCAGATGTAGTGGTCCTCTCTGTCATGATCTGGGAAGAAGAACCAAGACTTGCAAAACCCTGTTTGGCTCCCACTAAAGCCTATGAACAGTCCCAGTGACTCCTAGAGCAGCCCTGTCTTTGGCAAGCAGGAGGAACTGCTTGGTGAAACCAGTGAATACCTTCTGTAACGGTGCCAGGAGAAACCCAATGGCCAAGATCACAATCAACACGATGGCAGCTGAGAGAATACCAGCAATCTGCATGAGACAACAATTCCACCATGAGTGCCCACAGGCATTATGGTTGGCTAGAAAAGAGCTTTCTTGCATTAAATGTCATCATGATCGGTTGTTTTCTATACCTGTGTTTTACCTCCTGTGCTCTCCTGCACACCTGATCTCGACAGAGCAGTGCTGGAGGCAAATCCTTTGAATGATCCACCAACTATATTACCCAGCCCGAAAGCAATTAATTCCTGAAATAAAACCAAAAAAGATTGTTCGTAAAAGCTGGTTCATGACAGTTATTTACAAGGCAAAGTATTCTTAAAATGACTTGTTTCCCATTGATAAACTCATTGTCTTGATTTCCATGTTGTTTGCCTACCTGATTGCTGTCTATCGGATAGTCGTACTTGATGGAATACACTTTAGCCACAGAGAAGCCTACGGCAAACCCAACAATTGCAATGGAAATGCCGTCACCAACACACTTTTGGAGGATACCTGCATCAGGTGCAACAGGCGCTTGAAACCTGCAAGACAAAATACTCATTGAGGATATGCCTTGGGAAGCACGTTGAAAAGCAAGTGAGCAAGGCAGTGGTCAAGCTCATGCTGAGAACTCTGGGGAGATGTGACACAGAATTGCAGGTCTGAACCCTATAAAACTTTGGGGAATCCTTAACTGGGATGGGGACTCTGCTTATCTGCACTTGGCTCAGTTTGTGTCTCAGCAGGTTCTCATTTACTCGGCCAGGACCAGCCACGGCTTATTTTGTCTGAGGTGCATGCACAGTTCTGCCTTCTCGTTATGCATGGATGTAAGATGTGATAAGGAGCTGAGGCTGTTGCACAGGCAATTTGCGCACAGCAGGATTTCATTTAACTATGATAAAAAGAAAAATCCCTGTGTGATTCATCCCTATGTGAAGCACTTTAGACAGCTAAACAAATATTTATTCAGTCAGGTAATGTTGACTAGTCTCTCAGGCTATCTATCTGCTAGATGCTCTAGCTTTACCATTTCCTGCTCCTTTGATCAGGGTATTTTGCAGATTCTAGGGAGAGTTCCTCTCTGGACTTTTATTGATTTTTCTTTTTTTTTTCTTTTTTTCAATGAACTGAAATCTGAAGAATGGAGACTCTTGAGCAGAAATAGCTGTTCCTCTGCAAACTTCATCCACTAAAACCCCCAGGCCTACAAGAGGTAACCAAGAGCACCTGGGTGATTAAATAACTACTGCTGTCCTAGTAAATGTCTTCCTCTTTTTAACTTAATGTGTGCCTCTTAATTCTTTATGCCAAAATTGACATAGCTGGATGTACTCTATATATGGATATATACACTATATGTGGATATATACTCTCTATATGAATATGTGCCTGGAGGAGCAAATGTTGGGGCCTCTGGAGGATAATGATCCCTAGGGAGATGCTGGCAGCTGGTCACAGGACCAGCAGTATCCTGGAGGCTTCCCAGAGCTGGTGGTGGCTGCTGAACCATGTGTGTGCTCAAAGGGAAACAGCAGGGTTCAGAAGTGAGGAGCTCAGTGAAAGGAACAAACATCAACCTCTTGCTCAACAGCTGTCTTATAAAATGAGGCATGCGATCATGTCATGTCCCCGTGTATTCTTTGTCGCGTGGGAGATGTGCTCTAGTGAGTAACTTTTACATATTAAAAGTGTGTCCTCTGATTGTCAAGAGCAAAATGTTTATTTACCTCCTGAAAGATGATGAAGCAGATTAGTTTAATCGAACACAGCTGAACTGATTTAACACTGACAAACTAGAGAGAACATTTTTCTTCACTGGTGAATTTTAAGTAAATCACTTACCCTTGTTCTAGTTCTCCAACAACGGCTACATTATATTTTTCTTCAAAGTTAGCAAAGTAGGAAATCAGTGCTGCTAAGACTGTCTGAAAGATGATAAACCCCACCTCCATTAGACACATTCAAGCAAGAGTGTAAAGAAACTATAAAAAATCATTATATTCCCTTTCCCACATGCCCTCCAATCTCATCACTAGCGTCAGAATCATGTCAGAAGTCTGCACATCCTTTGCTGTTCAGATTCATTCCTGAGCCACCTTACAGATATGGGTTTACATTCATAAATCATGCGGAGTATATATCAGAATATCTCACTAACAATGGAGAACATCCCACCTGATAAACCAGGTGTTTTCTGAGAAGGTGCTGTACTAGCTCTGAGGGAAAACAAGCACTGCTCGTGTCTATAGCAACATCCTCCTGGGCTTTAGGAGCTTGCTGCCTGTGTGAGGCTTCCCCCACTCCACTGCTGCTCGGGGTAGGCAAAACCCTCCACTGCTGGAGGACCAAAGTACTTTGTGCTTGGCCACAGATGGCCAGGACTTCAGTGGCTGCTTGCAGGAGGGGTGCAGAGGGGCCCCAGCTGTGAGCCTGCAGCCAGTTGGTGTCAGAGCCGATTTCATCCAAGGAAAAAAAGCATAGTTTATAACATCTTGCTTCCTGCAGGTGTATTCAGTGAAGAACAGCTAAGTAGGTGAAATATCTAGTAGAGGTAAAACATCTCACAGTAGCTCATGAACACTGTCAGTTTTTCCTTATAGGTAAAATGATAACCCATCATTTAATGCAGGACAGGAGCAGAAAGAGTTAACACTCTGCTTCCTGTGTCACTGTAGTGATGGAACAACTGCAAAATCTGAGAGAAGTGACCCTTACCACAAGGAGTTCAATCGGGATGGGAGTTGGTAACTTTGCTTTGTATCGATCATTCATTTCTTTCACCACGAACACAACAAGCAAGACAATAAGGGATGTGACAAGGTCAGCAATGTTTGTTTCTGTGATCTGGCTGAAAATACTCTCCAGAGTCTGCAAAATGAAGAAGAAACAAGTGGTGCTTTGTAAATAGTAGTGCCCTGGCACAGTAGCACTACTCCTTCTGGAAGAGCTTGTATCTGAATTGCTGTAAGGATTACAGCAGTTGCGATTTATTCCCTGGGGCATGATGTGGATTGCAAGTTCCAATGCATATGCATGTGCACCATCCAAACGATAAAAGTGTCCATGAAAGATCCTTTCCACTGGCCCTCGACCCTCTCCTCCTGGCTTCTCCCTGAGGGACCGTCAGAGCAACACGTACATGTGTGATAGGAAATGTGAGCAATGGAATTATGGATCCAGTCCCTTTCCCCGCTCCTCCGTTCCTGTCCTTCTCCATCCTCCTTTCTCATCCAGCAGCCCTCACAGTCATATCCAAATTAAATACATATAATATCAGTCCATTAAAAAAGAATAATTAAATGCTAGAGGCGAAGTTGAACACTTAACTAAAATATGCCAACACACAATATTATCTAATTAGCCCAGTGGGTGTAACTTAGTGTTTGCTTATAAATTTAAAGATTAGCAATATGTTAATAACACATCTCTTATATTCTTCTCTTGTGCGTCCTGCTGCTTGGCTGTTTTTGTGTGGAGTTCTGTTGCTACTGCCTTGTGACACACAGTCAGATATACATCACAGGTTTCAATAGCATTAGCAGATAATGAATACATAGTACTTACGTAGATGATGCCTAATGGTTTATTATATCCAGGGACAGATAGTTGAAGCATGAATTTCAGCTGAGATACCACAACATGGACAGCTGCAGCAGTCGTGAAACCACTGATTAATGATTGCGATAGATAAATAACAACGAACCCAAACTGGAGAATTCCCAGAAGCAACTGAAATGCAAAATGATCGTACATCAGTGGGATTCATTCGTGCTTTTAAGCAATCTCTGCAACAAAGAGAACCATATTTAATGGAAACAAAGATTTTCTCCTAATCCCATATATCCAGGGATTAAGGAATATGCCGTCACCAGAACTGCAATAAAAGTTGAGACTTGGCAACAAGGGGCATAAGACATAAAGGGGCATAAGATTAATTGCTAGAGCAGTTAAAACCTATTCTTTTTATTTTATAGCTAAAATAAACCTCCTTAGTCCTAGGGTTTTGAGTACCAGAATTTTCACATGGTACCAGTGTTTCATGAAGCACATATTACGATGTTAGGAAGGAAGGAACTGTAGGAATTCTATATTAGGAAGTAGAGAGAAATTGTGGGGTTTCTTTTACAAGACAAATCCAAATACTTTACTATGAGACAGAGCTTTTATTTTCCCTGGTGTTTCTGCGTCATTCTCACAACTACATTTTCCCTATCCAGCAGATTGGGTTTTGCTGTAGGTGGGGTGCAGCTGTGTGGGCTGTAGGCTCAGGTCTGGGCAAACCCAGGGATTTCACAGCATGGATGAGTGCCTGGTCACTGGAGGAGCCCAGGTGTCTCCTAATCAGTGAACCAAGGTCAGTTATGTGGGAAGGGGAAGAGAATTACTGTGGTGACTACACCAGCAGAAACCAAAGAGGAAGGTCAGTCCACCATCCTTCTATTCATATATGTGCAAATAGATGAGCGCAGGCACACACACATATGTTTACCAACCTGAAAAACCCCAGAAAGGAAGGTTACAGATGCAGCCACCATCACCCTCTTTTCGTCTATTGCTGAGCTGTTCGTGGAAGTGCCATTTCCAGTACTGTCATCAGGGACCAGCCTGTCAACAACTCCTCCCACCATCAGGCTCAGGACAGGGAAGGGACCTGAGCAGCACAAGGCGTTCGTTAGTGACCTGGAGGGACAGCACATATTTATTCACCACTGAGGAGGGTGGCTGTTGTGCTTCAACTTACCCACTGAGATATGTCTGGATGTGCCAAAGATAAAATAGACCAGGACAGGGAAAAATGCCGCATACAGTCCATGATTGGCAGGGACGTCCACCAGCAAAGCAAAGGCGAGACCTGTAGGGACACCGGCGCGGAGAAGGTGATGTGTGTGTTATGGGCTGCAGCCAGCAGTCCCTTTGTGCCTGGATGAACAGGCTGTTCCCAGAGGTACCTTGCAGGACAGCCACGAGCCCCGTGTTGATGCCGGAGACGATGTCACTCAGGATCCACTCCTTGAAGCGGTACGCTGGCAGCCACGAGGCAACAGGAAAAAAACCCAAGGCAACTTTTTTGGCCCTTTGTGGAGAGCAGCTGTAAAGACACAAGAGGACAGAGCTCTGTTGGTGGGCAGCTCGGTTGAGTTGCAGCCTGTCCCTGGAGCAGAATTGAAGGGGAAGGATTCAGGTTCAGTTTGCCAGAGGTCAAAATCTCACCCAGACAGCCCTGATCAACCTGCTCTGCTGTCTGTGCTTCAAGCAGCACCCAGTGGCCTCCAGGTCCCTTCCAACCAAAATGTTCATAGAATCATAGAATCATTTGGGTTGGAAGAGACCTTTAAAGCTCATCTAGTCCAGCTCCCTGCAATGAACAGGGACATCTTCAACTAGACGAGGTTGCTCAGAGCCCTGTCCAACCTGACCTTGAATGTTTCCAGGAATGGGGCATTTACAACCTCCCTGGGAAATGTGTTCCAGTGTTTCACCACCTTCATCATAAAAAATGTCTTCCTTATATCTAGCCTGAATCTACCCTCTTTTAGTTAAAAACCATTACCCCTTGTCCTATCAGAACGGGCCCTGCTAAAAAATCCATCCCCATCTTTCTTATAAGCCCCCTTTAAGTATTGAAAGGCCACAAGAAGGTCTCCCCAGAGTCTCTGCTGCTAAGTGCCCAGGAAAAGAGAAGCTGCCTGGAATAAAAGGAAGACTTAAATGGTAATAGCAGATAAAATTTTTTAGAAAAATACGACAGTGCATTTAGCTAATGAGTTTTCCTTTTCTTTGTTGGAATCTGAGATGGAAGTTGCCAGGATGGAGTTCATGATGTCCAAGAGTGGCAGTTTGAGCTGTTGCTTAGATCCATCTTTTTAAAAAAACCAAAAAAATCTCCTTACCGAAAATACAGTTTCAGGTGATCCCAAAAGGTTTTATGGTATCTGTGCAATTTCTCATACTCTTCATTGAACAAATTCTCGGAGTACACAGGTCTGGCTACAACGTAGTGGTTGCCCACAGGTTCAACCATTTCTCCCGAAATACCAGGTGAGGATGGTGACTCGTGTGTGCTTTCTCTCTGGCCTTAGTCACTTAAAAACCTGAAACGGAGAACAGGGTTAGCTCCCTATGTTCTGTGGGGCATGTAGCTGTAGCACAGATGAGTGAACTCCAAACTGAGCATTACCACCTTTGAAGATCAAACGAGAGATGGTTGAGACACCCACTTCCCTTGGCCAAGATGATCTCCTGCCCTCCTCCTCCTCCCACTGCAGGGCAGTGTTTCACTGGAGCATGAAGTATTGCTTTCCAAAGATGCAGCCAAGAAGTGGACATGATGGATTTGGAGTTAATTTATCCCCGAGTCGGCCATCTACAACCAAAACCTGCCTTCCTCAAGGGAGACTAGTTTCTTAAAGAACAAACAAGTGGATCCCAAGTGGTTTCTCTTTGTGGCGCCAGCAGAAGGGCTGGGAGCTCCCTGAAACCCACCAACACATGACGGAAAGGCAGAGCCAAGGCAGGGCTCAGCTGTCCTCTCTTGGACTCAGAGACAGGGCTGAATCTTTCAGCTTGGGCCTGTGTGATGAGGTCAGGCTCAGTAGTAAAGCATGGTACTGCTGCTTGTTATTTGTGAGATCTATTTCCACAGGTTGTCTGGACTGCTTCTCCTCTGTTTCATGCTCACAAACAACTGTTGCAAAATCTGACCTAAATGCTATTTTCTGCCTTGTCCCAACCCACATTTGCATGTTTGTGCTGAATAGAAACTGTCCTTGGTCACTCCAGAAATGACCCCTGAGGCCCACATTACACAGATTCATTTCAGTCAATACCACTAGGTATTTTACAGCAATTAATTAATGCCATCACTGTGCTGCCCACTGTTCTGTTACAATTCTCTCTATGCCTCACATTCTTCCCACATTAAATTCACCTAAATAAATGTACTATCTGAAAACATTTCTCTCTGCTGCATCCATTATTAAACATTTAATACAGTACTAGTCCTAGACAGGAGCCATGGAACTTGCTTTATGTAGTCACAGCTGGACTAGATGGTCATTTTAGGGCCCTTCCAACAGGATATTCTATCCTATTCTATTTTCTTTGACTCAGAGATGAAGAAATTAGTAAAAACTCTTTTGTGACATTGATAATAGAGGATTTCTATTCATTTTCTTTCCTCTAGAGCAAATGTTCCTTGGCATGTGGGTGCTTGCTGATGGTCTTGTGAGAGATGCCCAACCAACACTAGTTCCTCACCCACGTCTGTTGCCTGCGTGCATTTCTAACTCAGACATGTGTACTCAACACTTGGAGATACCACAGGACAGATTTTAAAGTGGCACAAAGCAGTTTGCATAGTTATGAACAGATGGAAAGCTTTCTACCTGTGACAATTTGACATTAAAATGTGAATCCCATCCTGTTACTTTGCTACAGCCCAGGTCCCAGTATCGACCTATTTCAAATTTCCTCCTAGTTCATCCTAATTCATTAATGGATGTGTAGAAGTCCAAATAACATCAGATGAACCTCTTAGATAGGCTAGTTTTGTTGATATAGTATTTTTCCACAAAGGATTCAATATTTTGGCAATGGGGTAAACATTTTCACATCTGCTTAAACATAAAAAGAGTAGATCTGTAATACTTTCCAAAAACTGCTGGGTAATTATTCTAGCAGACTAATACCCAAAGTCAAAGCTCATTCACAACCCTGATCCAAAGTCAGTTAAAATCATACGCCAATCCTTTAATTGTACACTACTGTCCCTCCCTCTGCTGGGATCAGATCTCTAAACCTGAGGCTGATGAAATTTAATTGAAAAAAATGGTTAATTTAGTTCTTTCGCTGATAAATCTCAGTGTACTTAGATTTGCAGGAAGAAGATTTTTATCTATTAAAGATTTTAGAATTGCTCTGTTTCCTAGTCAGTATCTTTTATTCATGTTGGAGAGAGGAATATTGCTGGAATAATAGTTGAATAGTTTTTCTCATTACATTGTAGGGCATAAGATGTACTATTTGTACCCTTTGAAATGTGTGCAGTGGGTTACTCTTTCATTTCAGACTTTCCCAGTGCTGTAGCTGCTGTACCTTTTGCGAATACTTAGCTGTCACTCCTGCCCTTGCCCAGCCTTTGATCTTCCCTCAAGCCAGATTTAATGCCCTGATCTCAGGGAACGTATAATATGCCTCTTTAAAACTCTCTGAATCTCCTTTTTATTAGAGCTGGTCTTGCTGAAGGTGTTTTGCATGTGTGTTTTTCTCCTGCTTGATAGGAACCCCGATTTACTGACTCTCCTCTGGGTTAGCTTGGGTTGATGGCTTAGACCTGAAGAAGGAGACCTGGAGCCTCGCCCTGAATGTCTCATTAAGCTGAACCATGTGAGGATGAGTTGGCTTTAAAGACACATGGCATGACACAAATTAAGTTTAACTAAGCCAGCCTGAGCACCTGAAGTGCAGTGGAAAATGCCTCCAACCTTCCAGGCGGATAAATGAGACCATGCCGTGCAGCACCTTGCTGCAGCTAGATGACTACTGCTGGTGGTCACCTTCTAGCTGAGCTTTTCTTGTCTTCTTCCCTCTTCCAGGAAGCACTATTGGCAGCTGTCAACTACCATGACTTCAGCCAGTATTGCCTTCCTCTCACTCTCATTTTCTTCCCATATATGTTTTGAAAGATAGGATCCCTCTGTATTGGGAGGGTTTTTTTGGCTGTCAACACCATTACTTATTTTAGATGTTTTAAAGAAAATGGGGAAATTGTGATGAGTACCAGTGTGGTGGAGGCCAGCATCCTCAGAAAACCCCCTAAAAGAGAGGTCTGTACTCCTGTAACCCATGCTGCCGTTCCAGAGTGCTCCCGTTGGTAATCCTTGGACTTCTTGTGGGACATGACCAATGAGCATGATTCTTCTGATGGCTTCTGTAATATGTCTACCCACATGAAAGGAACAAGATCCCAGATCAAGCTTACACCGCACAGCTATCAGGCAGTAACAACTTTCACTCACTATTGACCAAGACTAGGTCTGAACTAAAATCCCCGAAATAACATTCTGGTTCAGTTTTATTCCATATAGCCTCTGATCCTGTTCCCATGGCCAGCAGTTAACAGTATTACCATCTCTCACATGTAAAAGACTTCAATTCCACTGCTGATCCCCCATATCTGTGAACCTTTCGTAATACATATTTTGATGTGTGTCATTTTGTTGAGGGGATTGACAAAGGGACACTTTTTTCCCTTTGTTAACTTATTCTAAATATTGACTAAGAAGTACACAAAAATCTGATAACTTTACCTGATAATTAAATATTAACATGCTTCATCCCACTTTTCAATCCATGTTTACACACTCACGAACTCTACTTCTCTTATATTTAAAAAATACAAATTTCACAAGGGAAACTTTTATATTTTACGAGAAGTACAAAACATGACTAAAAGCATTTCATGTATAAACAACACATTACTAAAAGCATTTCATTTACAAACATTACTTCACATATCTCACATCCAGACTGACAAGTCAGAATTGTACCTGATATGTCTTCCAGGAAGTTCCTCAGGAGAAATCACACCAAGATTTTATGGAAAAAGATATCCTTGAAATTTTCAGAGGCAGTGCAGGTATCTTGTGCTGTTCTTCATTTCAGAACCTCCCTAAATACTGACAACACTTTAATAACTAACTTCAGTTAACTTTTACAAGAAAAGGAAGATTTCACTGTGGCCTTGACCATTGAGCCTGTCCTCAGGAGGGATGATAAGAGTAATTTCTTCAAGTTCTCTGTGATATTGCTTAACTTTGGTGGACTGTTTCTGATTGGTCTGCAGAGATTAATATGGGAAAAAAGAGATGAATAAGAAGGACTGTCTGTTGCAATCCTGTGCTGAGCATCTGCCAGGTTTCTGTTGAACATAGTGGGAAGTGGTGATCAGAGCTCAGCTATGGTACCCTTCATTTCTGAAGGAGTGCGAGCCAGTGGTAAGGAGGATGGGGCCAGTGGGCATGCCAGCTCTGAGCAAAGTGTGCCTCTGTGAACCTTAGAATCCTAGAACGATTTGGGTTGGATCATCTTGTTCCAACCCCCTTGCTATGGGCAGGGACACCTTCCACTAGACCAGGTTGCTGAAAGCCCCGTCCAGCCTGGCCTTGAATACTGCCAGGGATGGGGCAACCTTCATCTGAAGCACCTTTAAGGGACCCTAAATTGTCTTTCCAGAAGCAAGTCCTGAATGCTCAGGTCATTGCCTTTGCAGGGGTTTCCAAAGGCCAGCTGTGACTTGGTGGAGCTGACAGCTGTGTCATCCCATGACAGACAGCAGAAAGGTGTGGAACATGTGTAGATGAGTGTTGGAGTACAAATGTGGCATTGGGCAGGTTGGACTGTCCTGCGGGGTCCTGCTCCCCTCAACAGCCAATAGAGGAACCAAGGGAAATCATCCTTCCTAGGCCAAAGAGAACCTCTGTAAACATTTCCCTGAGATACCTAAAACGACCTAATGAGATGGCTGAAATAGTATTTTGATGTCTCAGGCTGTAACTTCAGTTGCATGTGCCCATGTTCAGGTGCCCCGTGTTCAGGAGAGCATAAGCCTTCAGTGCAGAGGTCCTGAGGAAACCATAGCATCAAAGTTCCCTGATGAAAAACATCCTTATAACCCTTTCCTTAGGTCACGCTGCCATGAACACTTAGAAATGCTTCAGCTGTTGATACCCTTGGTATCAGGAAGGCTGTGTGGTGCCAGGCTTCTTAGGGCACTCCTCCAGGCTGGAAGCCAGAGCTTGCCTTAGCCTTTGGAGGTTTGAAATCACAGACTCTGCTCCTCAACAAAGAGTTTTCTTCATCTGGTGAAAGGGCACCCTGTGTACTCCGGAGGGACAGTCACACACATGGGTCTAGGAGGAGAAGAGGAAGGAGGAGCCTGAGGTTCTGCTCTCAGATGGTTTGCCCATATTTCAGTCAATGATTAGACCAAGAAATAATGAAGCAAGCAGAACTCCAATACCCATCCCCACAAGGTGAGAGCTCTATGAGACCATTCAATCAGGATTTCTTTAGTGTGCTTTAGCCCACGGCTCCAAGTTCCTTAAGAGTCTTTATGGAGCTCAGGTGCTTTTGGAATTTGGAGCTACAGTTCTAACGAAGACCATAAGATCCTTTACTCAGTGAAGATCCCAGGTAACTTCCTAAACTGTCAAGAATACTTTCTTTGTGACAGCAAACCCCTGGTTGTGGTAACTGCTGTTAGGCTTAAGGGATTTGCTGTAGTTTGTAAAACTGACACAGAAATTACTTTTACCATTAAAATAATAGATGTTTAAAAAGATGTATAACAACTTAAACCAGAAAACAATTAAACAGAGCTTTTGGCTTCCCTCCTCAATGTAAAGGCATGAAGTGCTTTAAAACCCCTTTGAAGTGTTGAATGTATAGTTCTTGTATTTGGGATACGTCATGAGAAGCTGCAATGTGAAAGAGCAGGACAGTTTCTTTAGGACTTGTTTTAAATGCAGGAGCTCTAATGAAGCTCTAATGAAATCGTTGCCTTCATCACATCCACCTGTAAGTGCTTTACTCTTGGATTATTTCCACTAATTCACTGAAGCATTAAGGTGCTACATGGAGTCTTGAAGGGAATAAAACACTTCGGCCTTTCTCTTTGCAGCAGCAATGTTAAGAACATGATTTTCTCCTGATGGTGCAGAAGAGGTTTCATGCACAAGGGTCATACAGAGGGCAGGTGGTCTCTGTCCCACAGTGCAGAACTTCAGCTGCACAAAGCCCTGATCTCTACACTGGGCGCTTAAACACCAGCTAAACTGCATTAACCAACTGGGAAAGCGTGGCATTTTCTGCAAAGGCCAAAGGAGGAAGGAACAAGAATTTCTCATTGCTCTCTCTCAGGCAGCCCCTTTCTTTCAGTGCTGTAAATCAGTCACAGCCTGATCCTTTGCCATGTCTCAAGTACCCTCAGTTTCCTCTTGTTTTCAAGGGAGCTGAAAACCACCACAGCTCTTGAAAGCCACTTGGTGAGTTGAGCTCTTAAGGGCTTCACATGTGCTGCCTCCAGCCCTAGCCAGGGCGGGGAGGGAAGAACAAATGACTGAAGGGAGATAAAGCAGTAATAAATTGTCTGAGTGGCTTACAGCTGCAGAATGAGGCTATTTTTCACAGAGAAAGAAGAAAACAGTTCTGCCAGAGATGCATTTTACTTGTTTTGTGAAGAGCTCCACATCTTTCTTTAGCGTTAAATAAACACCAGTATTGATACTGGGAGATTAGCTGGCTGAGAATGTGGATGACATCATCAGCCTGTGCAGATTTCGTGTTTCCCAATGTTTTCCTTCACCATGTGCTGTATAAAGCTTCTGTTCTCATGTAGCTTTCTGGCCACATCCTGTCTTCTGCTGCCCAGCTGGTCACCCTGCTTCCAGGTTCTGCCCAAAATCTTCAAGGAAAATATTGCTCACAATACTATCTGCTGTGATGTTTTTAGAGCAAAACACCCCAAACTCAAGTTCTTCCAACCCTTTCGAACATGACACTCTGCTCTACTTGGGCAGCTCAGTGGGTAAAAGAAGTAGGTTTCGCTCAGCAGGGAGTGTGGTAGTCAGTTTGGGCATGCACCACTGGTTGATCCCAGTTCCTTGCTCCCATCTTGGAGACCATACCCTGTGGATGGCATCCTCAGGAAGCCCCCACTGGGGACTTCCAAGAAATAAAAGGAAAACTGGATGGCCCTGGTAGGTCTTCATGAAAAGCAAAGGTGTCACTTGTACTCACAGACTTAGGGTGCTGATGCCAGACAGAAGCATAATGTCATTTCACTTCCAGCTTCCTATACTCTCTAGTACCTGGGGTTTTTTACAGCAAGTTGCTCTTTCTAGTACCCTGAATCACAAATCAAATCAGCCATGCTACTAGGTCAAATTCAGTGGTGATGCATAAAGTGTGGGTGAGTAAGTCTGGTTAAGAAGCAAGTGTCAGGCAGTCAACGTAAGACTGGCAAGGGCAATGAGGTGGGCAGGAAGACAAGGTCAGTTTCACCAACAATGATATTTCTGGATTGCTCAGATTTATCAAGGCTTGCAGAAAAAGAGGGTCTGATTTTTTCTTAGTGACTCAGGAAAAGATAATACCCTGCTGGGATATGGGTCATTGAAGGTTATCACTCCTTTGTATAGAGCGCACAATAAGCTGGAGCACCCAGTGCTCTTACAGCATTGTATTATGCAGAGGAGATGGAAATTTTGAATAAAAGGATTGGTGCCATGTTCACATCCTTCTCACTTTTTATTCATACTTCTTTTATTACACTTCTGCATTTTAATTCCATTTAATTATGGACTTCAGGGTTATAGTGCCCTGAAAGCCAGCAATTTTGGCCTGAATGATGGACATTTGCATGATGTGCATTATTACTCCATAAAGAGCAAAAATACAAAATCCTGCTCATTGCCTTTCAGATGAGGGAGAGTTTTGTCATCCTCCTCTGACAACATTAAAAACTGGGCTTCGTGCTTCACTGGGTGAAAAGTTCAATGTCAATGTTATTTTCATTCTTAGAACTTTCCATATTTTGCTGAAGACATAACTAGTTCCTTTGTTCTTATTTAAAGGTCTCTCTTTTAATTTCATGAAGAAAATTAATTTCTTAAGAGATCTGTCACATTAGAGACAACCAACCAGATCGGACTTACGGATTCAGCATTTAACTGTATGTTTACACTGTGGCTGAATACAGCAACACATTATTTGAGGCTCGACCAGGCTGGGAATCACAGTGATGGATGATGCACAATCACAGAGCTCTGTGGAGCTTCTCCTGTGGCAATGGGTGAGTCAGGGAATCTCCAGCATCACAGCCCGATGTGTTCTGTTCTTTGGTACAGATACATGTGTGTGGAGTTATGCTTAACACAGAGAGTAATGAGTGTTCAGATATCTGAAAACAAAGCAGAGGCATAGATAGCCTTGCCTATGCTGTGCTGCAGTGGGAGGCTCAGCCTTGCCTCTCCACCCTGAACTTCTTCCGGCTGGCTCCAAGGACACCTGCACCAACTGATGCTTGTGGGACACCCATTTGCAAATGGTTTTCAGCCATGTGAGAGTGTAAAAGCATCCTACATTCCGCCAAGGTTAAAGGAGAGGCATTGCAGTGCATCCTGTCCACCTCAGACTTGCATACAGCAGCTATGTATATCCCTACTCTAGGTATATCGTGTGTCTAGGAAGCCATGGTGCCAGCTGCCTGCGGCTTTACAGTGCAGCCCTTTCCTGCTGAGATTGTGCAGGTCTGCTGTATGAATACCATGGAAATGTACTGCTGGCCCCAGGGAAAGCTGTGGTGTCTCCATTGGGTCTCCCTAGGGGTCTTTCCTCCTGGCAAGTGGGAGCAGATGGCAGAGGGATCAGTAGTTTATTCCTCTCTTGGTGGGAGCTGGTCAACTGAAGCCCAGGTGCTGTTGCATGTGTTGGATGCGGCCTGATACTAGTGTCTGTGTCCAGCTCTGCTGGGCCAGAAAAGGCCCATTTTCCCACCCCTTAGCACTGCTGGACCATTTGCCCATGAGTCCATCCGCAGGCCATTACTTTGGTCCGGTTTGTGCCTCCCCAGAAGTCAGTCAAGATAATGACCCTTGAAGACCACAGCAGTGGTCATGTGAATTTCAATTACTAAGCCTAAAGTATTTCTATTAAATAGGACCAAAGTCAAACTGGCATGAAAGTAAAACCAAAACCAAACAGTAACTATAAATGGCCAGAATGCTGCCTGGCATAATACAACAAGCAGCTTCTGTGAACGGGTGCTAGAACTGTATTACTCAGTCAAGCCCTGGCCACTGTTCCCAATTTCCTCTTTAAAGTCCAGCTGAGCACAGTTTTAGTCGTTTATCCATTTTGAAACACCCTTAAGGGTACTGTTAGAAATAGCATAAATAAATAAATATGCAGCAGATATTTCTATGTAGCTGGTGGAACATTTGAATATATTCAAACATTAAGTCTAGCCAGCTCCTTGTAATCATAGCCAGCTCCTTGTAATCATTTATGTTTGTGCTCTAGGTCTTACTGTGTGGTGTACCTTTGCAGATAGCAGTGCAATAAAATACTCCATTATCTCCAGATACTTTAGACTGTGCCATTCCTTAAACTGTGCGAATTATGCCTGGGATTTCCCTCAGGTTACATGGAAAAATGTTTTTCCCAAAATTCCAGCAGGTTTCTTATCAGTTCTTGTGTTCCTATCAGCTTCAGCTTTGTTTTGGAAGAATGTGCAAAATTAAACAATGTGGGATTTTGCCCATGGAGCCACATTGCTGTGTTCATCTAGCAGACGGGCTCACTTAGCTGCAGGCTCCATGGCCCAATAGGTCTGGGGTTTATAAACTCCCACATCATTGCCAAGTGTTTGTACCAGAGCTATTCAGGTGTGTACAGTCCTCCTCATTAGAACCCTTTGAAATCACATCTGGATTTGGGAATTTTAACCTAAACTCTCTTTTATTACCAGCCTGCTCTTCCCCTGGAATTGCACAGACCAGGTAGTCATGGGATATGGAGTATATATACTTTGATTTTTTTCAATTTATCTTTCAATTTACTGTTAACATACTTAACTTTCTCCATTTGTGGGCTCATAAACATTTCCATACAAGTCTCCCAAGTGTGCATTGCAATCTAGCACAGAAAAGCCTGCTTTTCTTACTTCTGTTACAGAGATTCTTACAAGTAAAGCAGTGGGTTCAAAGACCACATCCTGAAGATCAGATTAGATTAATTTTTTAGATTAGTGCTAGCAAACTTTCACTTCTTTAAAGTTTACCTCATACTTTAAAAAATATTATAGTATATTAAACAGTGAATAAAATATTAAATATACTTTAAAATTACTATTATCATAAATACGAGTCGGGCAAATTAAAGGGAAAATTCAAGAGCTGAGTTCAGTTGTAAGCAGAAATTAAACACCATTTTGTTCTTCCCTCCCATTCTCACCTACAAAGGCTGCTAAAAAGCCCCACAGTACCCTCTGTTGCACTCATACCCCTGAATATCCTTCCTACCTTCTTGCTTATAGGCCAACACAGGGAAACAATGAAATTTCTTTATGCGGATCAGCCAGTGGCCTGACCTGGCATGCTGTGTTCTCAGGAGAAGGCAGAAGCAGGAAAGTGGTAATTGAGGACTATGAGATAATCCCAGCTGTAGCACTCCATACTCGCACTGCTTACTTGAGGAGGTTTACAAGAATGGCATCTGAGAGATCCAGCAAGAAAAAAACCCCAACCACAAATGGAGGATTTGAATGAATTTTCCTGTGTCACTTGGTGAACCAAAGAGCAGGTAACAGTGCCTGTATTTCTGTGCTCACAGTCCCAGACCCACTAGCACCAGAACTCCTGAGCTCATCCATAGCATCTCTTGGTCAGTTGAGCCCTAACTCCTATTTTTTTTCCTTCCCCCACATGATGCTTGTAGCTGATACTTTGGCCTCTGCTTGTACAACAGAAGCCTTGTAGTTCCTGTGGCTTAGCTCAGGCTTGCAAACAGCCAATGGTTTCAGCTTTTTTTTTTTAGCTGCTTTATTTTCAGTGAAAAAAAAGGGTAGTTTGCTCCCTGTGCCAAACCTGAAGAATAGGTCAGCCACCCAGGGCTGTAATCAGGCCCAGAGTTGTTTCTGGATCCCAAAATGGACATATTGTGGTTCCTATCTGCAACATTATTGATAAAAAGACATGTACTTCCTCCAGCTTGGATAAAAATATGCAGTCACAAATCCCAAAGCCACACATGCAAGCCATTTTACAGCCAGCAGGCAGTAGCAGTGATGGGAAATTGCTGGTGGCACCTTCTTCTGTCCTGGGGAACAGACTCTGGCCACAGTACTCACTGCCGGAACTGGTGCTCTGCTTCGCTCCTTCACAGATTACTTCAGGTTGTAATCGTGCCAGATCAAACAAGCTAAATATATTGTGCCTAATCAGTTTAGAATAAAGGCCATCTTGGAAAGATAGTTGCCCCAGGAAATGAGCTTCTTTCTCAATAGCTGGCATCATTGCCACTGAGTCACTGATGGGGCTTGGAGCGATGGGCAGGAGGAGTCAGATGAAAAAGGTCTTTGGGTGAAACTAAAAATGGAATCTCCCCTACACTGAGCTTCATGCAAAAACCACTGAAAATAAAAGGCAGTAAGAAACTGGTCAGCCTTGAAGGGCAGCATTGGGACTGGGAAAACCAATTGTAATTCTGGACACAAGTCCCTTGAGAACAAGCATTTGGGGGATTGGTGAATGGCAGGGGAAAGGGGAGCTGCTCTTTTTTACCATCCAGCTATCAAAGACAAGAAGAAGGTAATTTAGAGCTAACAGAAGGATAAAATAAGAGCAGGATTTCCAGCAGGGCTCTCACTGAAGGGCAAGGAGGCAAATGCTTCTTGGGCTGGGGCCAACAGCACCTGGGAGCCTCCACAAGCACAAACGAGTGGTTGTCCAGGCTGGGTAGAAACCCACAGCTGGAGGCCTGGGGAGGTGATCCTCCAAACAAAGGTCAGAAAAGCAATCAGTCCATATCAGACTCCCCTTCAGACTTTGAAAATGTCTTCCCTGTCTCATTTCCCAGGATATTTGTAAGAAGAAATGGTCACATAGAAAATGTGCTTGGAGCGAGTGTATTTGGGTGATCCAGTTTGGTTATCGATTGAAATTAAACACTTGATCTTTGTAATGCCATAAACCCTTGTATTCCTGGGACTGAAAGCTCAAACCTAAAACAGTATTACAAAGTGCTGCAGAGTTTGAGGAAATTCTTCACTTGTGATATATCTCTTGCAAAGGCATTAATTATAATTAACTTCTAAGGATTCATCATTATGAACATAGTAGTACCTTTTCATACCTAGTGTCTTTCACGAAAAATGCATTCAAATATTTGTATTCTCTTAATTAGCTGCCATTATGATCAAAATTACCTTTTACGTATGGCTGCACTTGCATGATGCAATATTTTCCAAGGTCTGTTGGAAAGACTTTATTTATGACCCAGGATGGGCCTAAAATAAAAACCATATTTCTAAGTACATCTCATAAATGTGAGTCGGCTGCAGTTTGATGTCACTATCAGTACAAGCACTGATTAAATATTGTTTGTCCTGTGACATGCCCATGGAAAAACAGCCACACAAACATGTGTGTATTCCTTCATTTCATTAAACCACTCTGTTTTTCTAGCCTATCCATCCCTTTATGTACTGAACTAGGTACTCAGAGCCTGGTTTAAGCAGCACTGAGGAGTCAGATTGAGGCTTGGTTTGGATTGGCAGGGTTCACTGTCAGGCTTCTTCACGGGGCTCAGAAATCAGCCCCTCCAAGGAGGAGGAGCAGGGAGATGTCCCCACCACCCTGATCCCAGCCCTTCCCCTCCTCCTGTCAACCCACAGGGAAGCAGAAACAGCTGAGCACTCTTCTGGGCTGAAAACAGACAATTCTGGGCTTGATTTAGTCACATGAGGTAAAAAAAGTATTTATTAAGGACAGCAGATCATACCTTCTCTTGCCAACTCTTGCCTACAGATCATAGCTTCTCTTGCTTACCTGTTGGAAAATGAAACATTATGGTGTATACATGAGGCCATTGAAATCTAAGGTTTTTCCAAACTGGTGCAACCCAATTGAAGAATGTCGTGCTCAGCCTTGACTGCCTGGCGCACCGCAGAGTATTTCATTAATATTTAAACTCTGTCTTTTGAATCTTATCCAAGAAGCCATGGCAAAGCTTTGTGATTTAAGCAGGGTTGTATAAGCAAGACAGTGCTGGCGGGTCCAAGCTGCTGAATGGCAGAGCTTGCATGCACTCCTGCAGACCAGGAGCTTGAAGGCACATGAACTAGACATCACATTGGATGATCCAGTCTTGTTCCAGGTTGCTGCAAGCAGTACTGCTGGTGAAGCTATCACACATGAGAGCTGACCTGCCCAGCATCCTGGGAGGGTGACTTGAGCCATGCCAGAAAGGAGTCCTGATGTGCAAGCAGAAAACCTATTTGCCTTTGTATCCATGATTAGGGAGCAGTGGCAGTAACAGGGAGAGCCACAGACCTGGCAGATGAAAGTAACTTTGATGGAGTGCTAAGATTATAAATGGTTGTGGAAGACCATCCACAACCGTCCTATGACCTCACGTGCCTTGTGCTCACAGAAGGCAAGAAAAATGTGAGTAGTTTTAGTATGCTGAAGGCAGGATGGAGAAGATGAAAGAGTATCATGTCTGTGGCAGAGGAACGAGGTGCCAGCAAAATGTGTAGAAAGAATAAATGACATGTGCAGAGTAGTGGGTGTCTCCTTAAGGCACCGACAAATTGGTGTCTAAATCTTCAGCAGGAAAGACTGAGGATGAATATCCCAGGCACCTGCTCCTGGTTAATGCAGATGTGAAAACCTGTTTTTCTTAAGAATCAATACGTAAAGTTCTCTCCTCACTTTCTAGACATCTGTGTCTGACCGTGCCAGATTCCTTATGTACCTTTACGAAAACACGAATGAATACTAATGATTCCACCACAACCATTAATCAATGTTAACAACAATGCAAACACAACCATTAGACTGGCCTGATCATACACAAAACTGAGTTGGGGCTCCTGCAGTCACTGTAAACCATTCTTTGTGTATATATTTGTATTTTATTATGTTGATATCAATATTGATATATATAAAATATTTTGCCTTGACAGTCTAAAAATACAGCATATAAAATGCCATTGAACGCTTGTATTCCTGATTTGCATTTGAAAACTAATCCAAAATATAATTCTTACTCAAGTATTATTTGTTGACATAAATCTGTGCTGATAATGTTTACACTCTCTCTGAAGATAAGGTGTTTGTAAATATACTTCTTATTTAATCACTCCAATTTTTTGGAAGATAATGGTTCAATTAGAGGACCAGAATCTTGATTAGAAGAACAATTAATAGTGGTTTAAGTGTCATTTTTATTACTACTGTCTCATTCTACAGTTAAACATTACCCAGAGTATCTCATTATTAATGTATTAATGATAAAATAGCACTTGCAATATTTTAGGGCCTTCCACTTGAGATTCTTGAATTGCTTTATAACTGTTAGTGTGACTTTGTAACAGCCTTCCATAGTAGATAAACAAATGACATTTGCTTTACTTAAAAAAAAGTGAGGCATGTAAAAATCATTCAGTGCTATATGAAAGGATGTTTTGTTGATAAATATTTTGGAAACTTCCTTTGCAAGGGAGCCTTTCTCTGTGAGTGCCCAGACAGCCCAGTGTAGCTCTTGTTAGAGGCAGATATTAGCTCATAGCAATCAATATTCTTCATTGTTCTAGAATTAAAATAACCTTGACTGGGAGAAGCCTTCTGAGAGCCTGACCAAGCTTTCAATTATTTCAAGAGGAAAAATACCATCCTTATGTTCTTGCTTACTCATGCTTCGAGTCAGTAGCAGGTCCTTGAAAATATTCTAGGTCTTAAGATCCCTGGGTTGAAAAATCCTGCACTAGAAGTCTGCTTCGTCCTGCAGGCAGGGAAGCAGGCTGTGACAAGCAGAATGGGGATTTTGCTGGCAGAGCTATTGCTCTTGTGTCACGATCAGAGTGGGGCTGGATTACTGACGTGGTTTTCCACTGCCCTCACTACCAACCAGCTCAGAATCACTACCATGTCCCTCAGGAGTCTGCACTGATTTGCTCTATAACTGACTAGGTCATACAGGGCAGGCAGCCATGTCCTTGTGTGGGTTGTTGTGCCTCAGCTATGTGGCATGGGTGTTAGGTCCTATTGTTCATGTGCTGCCATCCACAAGGATGTCTCATCAGATGTCTTCCTTAATTGTTTCCCAACAATATCTCTTTAATCCATTTTAATTATTGATTAGGCCACCAGCAAGAATTTCAGAATTGCACTAACTGTGGTTGAGATTGTTTGGGAGGTCTGTGAGGTCTGTGAGCATTGCAGGTATTTGTCGTTAGTCTGTTAGACATTAATATGACTGTACTCAGCAAATATGTTAAGAATGTGCTATATAAAAGGCACATGTACCTTTGTGCAAAGGACACTGACTGGGTGTTTCTGCTCTTCCTAGCAATCAATATTAGAAACAAAAGAGTGTAAATGAAACTAGAGAGAACCAAATTCAAAACCCATAAAGGGCATCCTTTTTCTCTAAGTGCCCAAATCATGGTGAAATTCCTGCCATACGGTGCCGTTGAGGCCAGTAGTCCAACAGGAATTTTGCAAGTGAACATTGACTTCCCCACTTTGCAGCTGCACTGTTCCGTGCTGAGCTGCAGGTCTTTGCAATAAGCTCCTGTGCATAGAATCTGCTTCAGGGTGAATTTGGGATGGGTTTAGTGCAAATGGTTCAGGTATTTCTAAGAATACGACTTAGGAAGACTGCATTCCTTTTCTGCCAGTTTGTATCTTGTGAAATGTCCACCTCCGCCCACTAACACTCCAACCTGCTCCATGCAGAGGGCCTCAAGGCTGCAGACCTGCTGAGAAGGGACAAAACAAAGCCAGGTATCTCCTTATTTCTTATTATCACTTTTTTAAAGAGCCTAGAAACAAACACTAGTTAAATAAAACTATTAAGATTGCAAAATAAAGCATCCCAGATTAGGATGTGACAGAATTCAAGTTGCTTATGTGTGTATGCATTGGATAGAGACATTAACTGCAGGATGTCATGGCTGTGTCCTACAGGACCCTTCCCTTTTTCAGATCAAAAGAAGTCTCTGCTTACAGATGCTGACCCTGTACTTCAGGCTACTGCTTGGTGACTTTGTGATGTTGGAGCATCTGATGACCCAGCAGGGCAGTGGGGATAAATCTGCCCAGGAGTTGGCACAGGAACGTAACTTTCCTGGGTGCTTCTTTTTTTATTCAACTTGGAACCAACCTTGGATCCACAGACATCCTCTTCCCAAAGAAGCTGAGCTGTGCTGAGCTTCTCCAGGCACTCCTATCACCCTGAAGCTGTGTTTAAGAGTATGGCTGCACTTCACCCCCAGTCATGTAGACATACCTAAACTGGCTAAAACTGGTTGATTTAGATGCTGATAACAGAAAACAGTCCAACTTGCACGTAGTTGCATATAAACTGCTCCACATCCTCTTCTCTGCTCTGCAGCTGCTGGGTTCTTGTATCCAATATTTTTTTGTATTCTTTTCATCTTACTGGCTCCCTGGATCACTTGTGACTACACTTTAGCCTTCCTCTGGTGCTAAAAAGTTGCCTGCAAGTCCATGGTGCAAGGAGACTTCCCTGTTGAAGAAGTCATGGGAGTAGCACAGAAGGTCTGTCCAGCCTCCTGCAGATCTGGGTCCAGGAGTGTTGGCAGTAGAGCACATTTGTACTGATATCCAGTTCAAGATTTGGAAAAGTGACTGTATGTAAGCATGTGAAGTGCTTTCTAGGACGCAAATTACAGTGAAAGACACAACGCATGCCTTGTTGGGCTGGAGTGGGGCAAACAAAACTGCCAGAAGGGCGCACAGCCCTACTGTGGGCAGGCACATGGGCACCCAGAAGTGCATTCCTAGAGCCTTCCCTTGCTGTAAGCCCCACTCAGCCACTTGCTCACTCCTCCATCCAGTTGGATGGAGAAGAGAATCAGAAGGGTAAGAATATGAAAACTTGTGGGTTGAGATAGACAGTTTCATAGGTAAATATAAAGCTGTGCACACAAGCTAAGCAAAACAGGGAATTAATTCACTACTTCCCATAGGCAGGCAGGTGTTCAGCTATTCCAAGGGAAACAGGGCTTCATCATGTGTCATGGTTACTTGGGAAGACAAACTCCATCGCTCCAAATGTCCTTTTTAATCCTTCTTTCCCCAGCTTTTATTGCTGATCACAACATCGTGTCATATAGAATATCCCTTTGGCCAGTTGGGGTCAGCTGTCCTGGCTGTGTCCCCTCCCAGTTCCTTGTGCACCCCCAGCCCACTCATTAGCAGGGCAGTGTGAGGAGCAGAAAAAGCCTCAGTGCTGTCTTTTGAGATCTGGAGAAGGACGGGACGTTGGAGTCTTGATGAGTGTGGAAGGATTTTCTATATTTTTAACTGAAGGAGAAAGGAAAGCCAAGGAAAACCGAGACTACTTCAACGCTTTTATATACATTTTAGTACCTTGAAGATAATAAAGAGATAAGCAACAATGAAGAGACACTTTTCAAGGACAAATTTTATCAAACTTATAAAATGTTCTCTTTGACAGAGTAACGAGACCAGGGTAGATCTAAAGTAAATGTGAAACTTTCTAATTATAACAATACTAGAGCTGAGGAATAGATAGCCATCAGCATTGTAAAATCTCCTTGGAGCTCCTAAAAAGCAGGTTAGATAGCCTTGGGGATAGCTGGGCAGGTGCACAGCATCTATGATCCAACTTGTTCCCATTGCCTCTATCACCATTTTTTCTTGCATTGGGGAGCCCAAATTGGGTGCAGACCTTTAGATGTAGACCCACAAGCACTGAATAGAAGGAAATAATCCCTTCTCTCGACCCGCTGGCTACACCTTTGGTCATGCAGCCCAGAAGGTTGTTGGGCTTCATTGCTGCCAGAGCACATTGCTGGCTCATGCTCAACTTGGTGTCCACCAGTCCTGCCAGGTCCTTTTCT